>NC_140539.1:37502769-37907769 GCF_057382185.1 Mchenga conophoros
CTCATGCATGAGTAACACAAAGAACTTTGCCTACTTGTGTCTTGCTTTTTGCTGTGTAGTAAATTGTCTTGAACGTTCCAGCGAATAGGTTTATGCTACAAACCTATCACTGTATAAGGGCTTGATTTATACATTTATGAAATTAAACCACATCCCACTTTTAAAGACAGTAGAAGGCGATCTGGCTAGATGGAAATCTTTACCCATATCACTCATGGGAAGGGTTGCCGCTATAAAAATGATGGTCTTGCCAAAATTAAACTATTTATTTTCAATGATCCTAAATAAGCCATCACAAGATTGGTTCAGATCTCTAGACTCGTATATTTCTAAATTCCTTTGGAAAGATAAACCCCCACGTATCAGCTTAAAAACACTACAAAAGACCAAAGGAGGATTAAATCTGCCTAACTTTAATCACTATTTTTTAGCCAACAGGCTTCAGTTCATCTCTAGATGGTTTAAACACACCCTCTTAGATGAACCTTGGATAGATGTAGAACAGGCACTATGTAATAACCTAGAAATTTCAGACCTACCATTTATCAGCTCAAACATCCAACGACATGAATGCTTTAAAAGCATCAGCATCAGCTCTTCTCTGACAGCATGGTGGGAGTTTCTAAAAATGACAGAGTCTTCATTAATCCCATGCAAACGTACACCTATCTGGAACAATCCGGACATATTACAAAACAATAATATGATAAACTTTCCAGATTGGAGTTGCAAAGGAATTAAATACTTGGAACATATATTGGAAGGAACAGACTTTATTTCGTTTGACAGACTAGTTGCACAATATGGGATCAACAAGAAACGATGTTTGGAATATCAACAAATTAAATCCATAGTAAAAAAGAAATTTAATCCCAGTGAAGCTGAATTACAAACACCACCAAGTGTGGTACAATTTTTTTAGTCTAAAACCCCCCAAATTATTGTCTAAAATATACAGAACACTTTGCAATAGGAAGGGATATTGATTCATCTATTTTACAAAATGGGAAGCAGATTTATCAATCAGCTTAGACCCAATCCTTTGGTCTCAGATATGCTTAAAAACCTTTCAATGGATCAGAAATCCCAGTTTGCAATTAATACGATACAAAATATTACACAGAGTGCACTATACTGGTCACAGGATGTTCAAGATGGGCTATACGCCTTCCAACAACTGCTCACACTGCACAGCAAATACACCGGACAATTACATCCACGCTCTTTGGTTCTGTCCACCAGTTCAGAAATTTTGGCGTGAGATATGTGAAGACTTATCAAAGTGTCTGAAATGTAACATTCCAGCCTCCCCTTTAGTATGCTTGCTGGGCAACTTGGATGAAGTCACTGCAGAAATAAACACAGCCCACGTTGTTTTTACGGCCCTATGCATAGCCAAGAAAATGGTCCTCATTAACTGAAAAACTAAAAATAATCTTAATTTTAACCAATATAAAAACCATCTAATAGATCACATTAGTCTTGATACAGCCTCTGCCATCACATTTGATCAATCCCTTTGGGCTCCTTTGATCGGCTTCATCACCTAGTGGGGGTGGGGGGTCATGGTTTGGTCCTGCCTTCACTATTGTGGTTGATATGGGGGTAGGGACGGCCTTAGGGCGTCTGGGGAGTCCCTAGGGACGTTTCCCTAGAGGGACTAACCTGGGGGATGTGGCCATGACCTGGTTAGGGGCTCTGGTGGCTCTTAGATGGTGTTTTCCTTGTGGCTGCATACAGCGGAGATGGGGGAGGGTCTGTGCTGGTGGATGTTGGTTACTGGCCTGGTAGCCTGGCTGCCCCTGGGAGGGTCCGGGATGCGCGTGGAGGTTTGGGGGTCTGGGTGTGCTCCGCCCCCGGTCTGGGGTGCTGGCTGGGCCTTTTGGGCTTGGGTCCTGGCTGTTGTGTCGCCGGAGCTGTGGGCGGGTGGGTGCAGGGGGGCTCAGCCCCAGTGCAGGGGACCTCTGGTGCATTGGCCCAACTAGGGGGCTCTCTAACTGGTGGGGAGGTTGTTATATCTTTGCAGGTGGTCTCCTCTCTACAGGAGCTCACTGTGCAGGTGGGGGGAGAGATATAGGAGAGGTGGAGAATGAACTCAACCTGGGTGTCAATTGTCTTGTGTAGTTTGGGAGATGATTGGATGATGGGGTGGGTGCAGTTTTCTCTGGGGTGGAGTCAGGTGGGCTGCCCCGGACTCTGTGGGGCTGGGCGGTGCTGCCGCTGCGGGCCCCGGTCTGGATGGGCCTGGGCCCCCTTGCCCTGGTGGGTTCCAGAGTGTGGGGGTGCCTACTGGGGTCAGCGGGGGAGCTGGCCCCAGGGAGGGGCTGCTTGCCCCTCCCTTTCTTCCCTCCCCATCCTCAGCTGCCTCCCTATTCCCGCTCTACCACACCCACCCACACACGCAGGGCTTGGGGTGCAGGTATGTCACCAGGGTGCAGGGGAGGCACTCCCCCTCTGTCCCCTTCTGGCCGCCTGTGCCTCAATTTTATTCTGCAACCTAGACATCCACATTACTCACACTCTCACATAACACATACATATAGGGCCTTGGGGGTGGGCACGTTTTACAGCATCCAGAGGATGGTCGGTGTACTCCAACCCACCTCTGGCGCTGGTGCCCTACCCTCAATTTTAAATGCATATAGACACTATGGGTTTTCGGCAGGAGCCGTGCTGCTCTCTGAGAGGAAGCAGGAACCATGCTCTCCTGTGTTTTAAATGCACTTTAGAACAGCACACAGCAACACTACATATGAGCGGGCGTAGGGAGGTTTGGGGTCTTCACTCACCCCGGTTTGTTAGCCGTCAGAGCTGGGGGGCTGGGAGGAGGTGCTGGCCGTCAGACTGTGGTCTGGGATGCGGGGCCTCCCTGCTACTGCAGATAAGGAGGTGGTCCGCTTGCCTCCACCCCAGAGAGAAGGGTTACATCTCCTGGGTCTCGGTGCGGCTTGCCCCTCTGGGGGCAGGGGTACCTGGACCTGGGATATAGAGTATGTTTGGGGAGTGCGACTGTCTGTGCAGTGTCTATTTGTGTCTGTCTACACGTTGGGTGAGTGCCGAGTATTTGGTTGTGCATATGGGGTGGGAATGCACGTCTGTGTCCGCGTGTGCCTGTTCGTCTGTGTCTATATGTCAGGTTGGGTCTTAGACTCAACCTCTCTGGGTACATCTCAGGCCCTCCAAAGTACAGAGGCCTTTCTCCCCTCACCACACTCCCTGCCGGTGGCTGATGCCCTCACACGTTGGTGTGTTGGTGGTCCTTGTCGTCTGGGGCTGGGCGCTCATGTATGTACTGGCTCACTCCTGGTGGCCGATTGGTGGGGCCTGGCGCCTGTGGCCCGGCTGGGCCCCTTCCGGGGGGTGGGGTGCCCTCAGGCCTCTGGGCCTGAAGCTCGGTCCTCTCTGGCACAGCTGGCTGCCGGCAGAGCCTGCAGGCACGCCACTGCAACCCCCTCTGGCCTCTGCTCCGTAGCTGCTGGGTGACCTCTCGTTTGGGGCTCTTCTCAGCTCTTCCCAGGAGCGTGGCACGGTTCCCCCCGTTTTGGTGGTCCTCCTCGGGTCCTTGTACTCTGGGGCCTGGATCTCCTCCATACCTGCTTCATACCCTGGGGGACAGGGCTATGGCTCCCCACATTCCCTAGCAGATCGTTACATGGAGAAACCTTTGGAATACAAGCATGCTGATCCACACAGGTATGCACACAGGTGTACACACGGGTGTTCACAGACGCGGACTACAGCTTTCTTGGCTGCTGCCTCAAAGCACATTGTGTGCTGTCTATCTTGCGTGCTGCACAATATCGTTTAATATTTAGTATCTACTGTTATCTACTGCTAGCTAGTTTATTGTGATGGTGCTGGTTTTTTTATTATGTTGCTCTTTTTTTGTTTGCTTTCTCTTCTGTTTTTTTTCTCCATACCAGGTGTTTTGTTTGTTTTTCTTTCTTTCTTCCCCCCTTTATAATAAAGGTCAATCAATTGGACCAATATGGCAAGGCCATGATGATCCACTTGGTAAAATAAATCCGCTTGGCATCTTTCTTGGCCTTAAGACAACAATTCCGATGGCTAAAGATCCAAACGGGACAAAAAAATAAATAAATAAGGGCTTGATTTATTTGTTTGATTTATTTGTTGCCGATACAAGTAATTATGCCATAGTAATAAGGGAACATTGAAAATGTACAACTCGTTGAGGGGACGGAGGACCTAAAGGGTTGGGCAATTGAAAGGTTTCATTTTTGATATGATTTCTTTTGTTATATTTTAGCTATTATTCTCACATAAAAGTAAACTTAATGGGATAAATTAGGGTTTATGTCGTCTTTTAAAAAAAGAGAGAGGAATTTCAGAATCTTCACAGCTGTGCAATGCACGATGTTCTTGCAAAACTGTCTGACAATCTGTCTGCATTTAATATTCCACAAGCAGAAGGGGATAACGTCATTCAAGAACTTTCACAGAATGATCTCTTAACACTGAACAATAAAGGTGTAAGATCAGACAAAACAAGGAAGACATTTTTCAAAGAAAATGTCAGTTATGTGGAACCAACTCAAATTTTTTAGGACCTGACAGTACAGGCAAACAGTGTTCTTTTCAGTATGTGCCAATTAAAGAAACACTGAAGTCTCTCTTGAGACAACCCACAATACAGGAACAGTACAAACAGTCAAAATTGCACCGATCACCAGACATGGTTTTAGAGGATGTCTCAGACGGTCAAAATGTCAAGGATAATGCACAAGGATAAGGCAGGCTGGACTAATCAGACCACTTTGGATGTGTCAGCAGCAGTGTTGGGTGTAACGCGTTACTGTAATTAAATTACTTTTCCACTGAAAAAGAGAGTAACTGATTACTGTTCATTTTTAGGTATTTTAATTACAGTTACTTACAATGTACTTGCGTTACATTGTAAAATAATTCAACTCGCTGAATATCATTATTTAATTTCAATAATTTATCTTCTAAAGGTAAAAGTAAACTCTGCCGCTTTAACATCGCTGTAGTGCAGGTGCACGTCATTTCGCGCCAGTTTACTGCATAGTCGTATTCTAAAGTGGAAGATGTCGGACTCGGCTGAAGCGTGTGGCTGTTTTATGAAATGGACATATTCCTGTCTCTTCACTTTTCTGAAACAAGCAGACAAGAACATTACAGTAATATGTAAAAACTATCGGCCGCTGTTAATAGCATGAGTCTACCGAAGCGCCTGACCGGTACTAGTTTTATTTTGTTGTATTTATCTGCGACACCTTAAAGGCCGGTCCGTAAAAATATTGTCAGGCACAAACCGGTCCGTGGCGCAAAAAAGGTTGGGGACTGCTGCTGTAGAGTCTCCGTCTTTAAAAAAATGTATTTATTATTTAAAGAGTTTAATTTCTATTGTTTGTCTATTCAAGGTTTATAGGGATTTTAAGAAGTATTTAGTTAAATTACTTATTGAGTGATTACGTTACTTTTCAGACACAGTAATTAGATAAGTATTTTAAATACAATATTGATTAAGTAATTAGTAATTAATTGCTTTTTTAAAGTAACTTACCCAACACTGGTCAGCAGTGGTCTACAAAGGTACCAAGTATGTCAAAGGCTATGTTTCCATTGTAGATGACACTGATGATGGCTTGGTTTTTGGGAAGATAGCTGTGATACTTGTTAACAATTCTGCATCACTCAGTACTCCTCATTGACCTTGGACTTCACTGCTTTCATTGCCCTACAGAAAGAAGTGTGTGTGTAAATGCTGACAGTTATGGATTATTACTCACTACCACTTTATAAGATGGCAGGCCTAGACTCATAGACTTGAGTCTACGATTTGAAGGTCACTCGTAGACTCATATGTCACTGCTTAGCTTCTTTTTCTTCACCATACCATTCTACACATGTACTTTGACAGTACAATATTGAAGAGTGTTTTTTTGGGGGGGCTCACATTTTCTGGTAGATAATTAACACGGAAAACATAAACAAAAGTAGACACTAAATATAACATCATTAATCTTTCATTGGTAGTGGGAGGACTAAGGGTAGAAGTTGTGACAAACTTTAAAATATAGTGTATTACAACTTTTCAATGCAAGACCTTGAGTTTGTACTTACACTTTAATTGTCACATGTATTGGCTCACCCTACAAATCAATGAACTCAGTCCACAAAGCAAGATCAGGGTTCTGTGCAAATCAGTCATGTTCCTTCACACCACACATGCTCATCCATGTCCTTGTGGACCCTGCTTTGTACATTGATTTGGTGGTGTGAGGAAGTATTTTGGACAAAGTGTATATAGAGGCAGAAGTGTGGGGCTTGATATTCTGTTAATTTCAATTCAGTTTATACGGAGCCCCTCTGATGACATGGTCCAAAAAATAAATAAATTGTGGCCACAAAATACTACTTCGTGCCCTCGAAATAGTATAACGTGCCCACGAAATACTTATTTGTGGCCACGAAATACTATTTCGAGGGCACGAAATTGGTATAACGTGCACACGAAATGCTAATTTGTGGGCACGAATTGGGTATAACGTGCCAACGAATTACGCATTTGTGGCAACGAAATAGATAACGTGCACACATCATATTGATACAATTCCTGGACAGCTGCGTAGAGACATAAGCATAAGAGTAGGCTAAACCTATACACCATGGACAGAGACAGTCTGATTGAGTTTGATTTTAGGCTGGGAATGAGCTACAAATGCATTTTGAAAAGCCTGGCAATGCAAGGAACCATTATTACGGAGAGACATTTAAACAGGATATTGAGAGCCCAGTTGCTTTACAGACGTAAGTATGACCTGGACGCCGGGATAGATTTTATTGTCAGCCAACTGCAAGGCCCTGGGAAGGATCACAGTTATCGGTCAAGTGTTTTGTGCCCACAAATTAGTATTTCGTGAGCACGTTATACCAATTTCGTGCCCACGAAGTAGTATTTTGTGGTACAATTTATTTATTTTTTGGACCATGTCATCAGAGGGGCTCCGTAAGTTTATTTGTATGGTGCCAACAAAATGAATGCCAAGGCACTTTACGGTGTAGGTTTACGCCCTACAAAATATAACTAAGAAAACCCAGATGTTTGTACAAACAATAATGATATTATGTCATATCAATATCATGACAGACATGATATTGATATGACATAATATCATTATTGTTTGTACAAACATCTGAGAAAATACATGGGTTAAATGGTTTAGTAACAAGTGCTTCCAAGTGTTACAAGTGTTTTCAGTTCTTTTCAGTTTGATTTTGGAAATGTGTATTTCTGCAGAGGAAAATCCGAACTGAAATAAAAAGTGGTGTAGGGCACATTAATTATAGTGTGTGTGTATATATTGGAACCCTCCAGTCTCTTACAGGATGTTAATGTTTCCTGATATTACGTATATTACAACGTGTTAAACAGTAAATGACCGCCTGTAGGAACACGGTATCCTCTAACAGAGATGGATGTTTTTGGTACTGATAATGCGTGATAACGGTAAGTTACTGGTAAATATATTGCAGTTTATTACTTTGAAGCAGGCTTACAGTGACATAGTGTGAATAAAGGGTAGTATACAAATTTCTTAATCACAGTATGATGTTACTTTGTTGACATAATTTACGACAAAAGGCTAATCTAAAGAAGGGCATCAAAAAAGCCAAACACTATTACAAAAAGAAGGTAGAAGAACACTTCTCCAACTCCAACCCCCGACGCATGTGGCAAGGACTCCAGACCATTACTGACTACAGGACCACCATCACAGCACAGAAACAGCTTTAGTGAAGGTTACAAATGATCTTCTTATGGCCTCTGACAGTGGACTCATCTCTGTGCTTGTCCTGCTAGACCTCAGTGCAGCGTTCGATACTGTCGACCATAATATCCTATTAGAGCGATTAGAACATGCTGTAGGTATTACAGGTACTGCACTGCAGTGGTTTGTATCATATCTATCTAATAGACTCCAATTTGTTCATGTAAATGGAGAGTCCTCTTCACACACTGAGGTTAATTATGGAGTTCCACAGGGTTCAGTGCTAGGACCAATTCTGTTTACATTATACATGCTTCCCTTAGGCAGCATCATTAGAAGACATAGCATACATTTTCACTGCTATGCTGATGACACCCAGCTCTATCTGTCCATGAAGCCAGATAACACAAACCAATTAGTTAAACTGCAGCAATGTCTTAAAGACATAAAGACCTGGATGGCCGCTAACTTTCTGCTTCTTAATTCAGATAAAACTGAGGTTATTGTACTCGGCCCTGAAAAGCCTAGAAATATGGTATCTAACCAGATTCTTCCACCGGATGGCATTACCTTGGCCTCCAGTAACGCTGTGAGGAACCTTGGAGTCATTTTTGACCAGGACATGTCCTTCAACGCACATATTAAACAAATATGTCAGACTGCTTTCTTCCATTTGCGCAACATCTCTAAAGTTAGAAATATCCTGTCTCAGAGTGACGCTGAAAAACTAGTTCATGCATTTATTACTTCCAGGCTGGACGACTGTAATTCATTATTATCAGGATGTCCAAAAAACTCACTGAAAAGCCTTCAGTTAATCCAAAATGCTGCAGCAAGAGTCCTGACAGGGACTAGAAAGAGAGAGCATATTTCTCCTGTTTTGGCTTCCCTTCATTGGCTTCCTGTTAAATCCAGAATTGAATTCAAAATCCTGCTCCTCACATACAAGGTCTTAAATAATCAGGCCCCATCTTACCTTAATGACCTTGTAGTACCATATCAGCCTATTAGAGCACTTCGCTCTCGCTCTGCAGGCCTACTTGTTGTTCCTAGAGTATTTAAAGTAGAATGGGAGGCAGAGCCTTCAGTTTTCAGGCCCCTCTTCTGTGGAACCAGCTTCCAGTTTGGATTCAGGAGACAGACACTATCTCTACTTTCAAGATTAGGCTTCAAACTTTCCTTTTTGCTAAAGCATATAGTTAGGGCTGGACCAGGTGACCCTGAATCCTCCCTTAGTTATGCTGCAATAGACGTAGGCTGCCGGGGATTCCCATGATGCATTGAGTTTTTCCTTTCCAGTCACCTTTTTCACTCACTATGTGTTAATAGACCTCCCTGCATTGAATCATATCTGTTATTAACCTCTGTCTCTCTTCCACAGCATGTCTTTATCCTGTCTTCCTTCTCTCACCCCAACCGGTCACAGCAGATGGCCCCGCCCCTCCCTGAGCCTGGTTCTGCCGGAGGTTTCTTCCTGTTAAAAGGGAGTTTTTCCTTCCCACTGTTGCCAAAGTGCTGCTCATAGGGGGTCATATGATTGTTGGGTTTTTCTCTGTATCTATGAAGCGCCTTGAGGCGACTTATGTTGTGATTTGGCGCTATATAAATAAAATTGAATTGAATTGAATTGAATTGAATCTACAGGAAGCGGTGTCTGAAAAGGGCTGGGAAAATCATCAAAGACCCCAGTCACCCATCACATGGACTCTTCACCCTCCTGCCCTCTGGGAGGCGCCACAGGAGCCTCCGGACTAAGACCACCAGGTACCGGAACAGCTTCTTCCCCACAGCTGTCAGACTCCTGAACTCTGCCTCCTGACATCTGACCCACGTTAACACATGGACTGAACATACACACACACACACAATGGACAACTGTACCCTCAAACACACAATAATAACATGGACTGAACCACCACTCACAACCACTAGCACTTTATATAGCCTCTGTAGAAATTATCTACACCCTCACTTATCTTAACTGCAGTACTGTATAGCTCTGTGTAAATAATCATTCTGTACATTCGATAATTTTTAACCCTACAACTGTTTACAACTTGCATAGTTCCCATTTCTGTATAGCTGTATATCTCAGATTTCTGTAAAGTTATTTATTTCATATTCTGTATAGTTTTTCATATTTATATCCTGTTCATAGCCTGTACATAGCTTGTACTCACTACAGCCTGTACATACCTATAGTTATAGAATATTCACAACATACTTCATACCATGTACATTATAACTAATATATATTGTAATATATCTATATCACTAAAGCACATCTGGATGGATGCAAACTGCATTTCGTTGCCCTGTACCTGTGCATGTGCAATGACAATAAAGTTGAATTCTATTCTAATTCTAGTCTATTCTATTCTAAATTCAAATTCAAATTTTATTTGTCACGTACACAGTCATACACAATACGATATGTAGTGAAATGCTTGGACAACTGCTCGTGACCTAAAGAAAACAAAAAAGGAAAAGGCTATGAATAAGATAGGAAATAAATATGAAAAATTAAAAAGGGTAAATTTAACTAGGAAGGAATAAAATATAAATTAAGGTTAAAAATGAAATAACTGTACAACACAAATTAGAATGAAGGGTAAATTTAACTGGGAAAGAATAAGATAAAATATATAAATTAAAGTTGAAAATAAAATAACTGTACAACAAAATACACAATATAGAACTATATAAGAATGTATAAAGAAATATAAATAAATATATACACAATAACAGCAGCTGTACAAGTATTAACTGGAAATGAAGAATGTAGTGACCAGTGTTGTGCAATCCACATTATGTCTTGTAAAAACATGGTTAGAGATGCCACGAAGTAGGTGGCAATGCCTTAACCATATGTGTGTTGCAGGCCACTAGGGCCAATTCCATCCTTGTCAAGGGGAGTGCTAACCTTCTCTCCTTTCATACAACACCTATTCTATTCTATTCTATTCTATTCTATTCTATAACTGTATCTCACTGTCGCCATAAAAGAGGCTACAGTGCTTTACCATAATTTGTCCAAGAGTATTATACACAGCAGCAAAAAAATCATCTTGCAGAACTACAAGTTACCGTAACGGCAATAGTGGCGCCAGTATGTTACCGTAAAGTGGAGACGAAAAGTCTTTTTTTTTTTTTTTTTTTTTTTTTTTTTTTTTTTTTTTAAATGACATCAGAAACAGCAGTATGCGACATTACGTGATGGCAGAGCTTCAGTTCATCCTTTGTCATTTTTTTTTTTTTTTTTTAATAAATAGGACAGGGGGAATGAATGAGAGAGAGAGGGGGAGAGAAAGAAAGAAAACCAAAGGGGAGAAGAGACGGTGAGAAGGGGGGGGAAGAGAGACAAAAAAAAAAAAAAAAAAAAACTCCTGGGTCACCTGTATGGAGAAAAAACAAACAAACAAACAAACAAACAGAGGAGACAGCAAACAACAAAGAGCAACATAATAATAGAGAAAACAAAGCACCATCACAATAAACTAGCTAGTCATAGATATCAGTATTTACTAAGTAATAAACGATATTGTGCAGCACGCAAGATAGACAGCGCACAGTGTGCTTTGAGGCAGCAGCCAAGAAAGCTTTAGTCCGCGTCTGTGAATACCCATGTGTGCATACCTGTGTGGATCAGCATGCTTGCATTCCAAAGGTTTCTCCATGTAATGATCTGCTAGGGAGTGTGGGGGGGCCACAGCCCCGTCCTCCAGGGTGTGAAGCGGGTATGGAGGAGATCAAAACTCCAGACATCCAGAGGCCCCCAGAACACAAGAGACCATGGAAGACCAACAGAGGGGCAGCCGCGCCACTGTTCCAGTAAGAGCTGAGGAGAGTCCCAGATGAGGGCTCACTCAGCAGCCGCGGAGCAGAAGCCAGGGGGGGTTGCAGTGACGCGCCCGTGAGCTCCGCCGGCCCCCAGCTGCGCCTGAGTGACCGAGCCCTAGGCCGAGAGGCCGGGGGCACCCCACCTCCAAAGGGGCCCGAGCGAGCCCCAGGCCCCAGGCCCCGACAAGCGGCCGCCAAGGAGTGAGCCGGTGTGTACCCGGACGCCCACCCCCAGACACAAAGAACCACCAACACACCGACACCTGAGGGAGTCCGCCACCGGCAGGGGAAGTGGTGGTGGGTGGAGATAGGCCTCCAAACCTTGGAGGGCCTGAGGTGTCCCCAGAGAGGTGGCGTCTGATACCCAACCTGACATATAGACACAGACATACAGGCACACACAGACACAAACATCCATTCCCACCCTCATGCTCTCATATGCACTCACTCCACACTCAACCAATGTGGAGACAGACATAAAGAGACGCTGTACACACAATCACACTCCCCAAGCGTACTCTACAAACCGGGTCTAGGTACCCTTGCCCCTGGAGGGGGGAATTGCACCCAGACCCAGGTGGTGTTACCCTTTTCCCTGCGGTGGGGAGAGGCAGACCACCCCGACTCCGCAGCAGCAGGGAGGCCCCACACCCCAGACCGCAGTCGGACGGCCAACTCCTCCTACTAGCCCCCCCGCTCCAGCAGGCCGCAGAGAATGGGGGTGGGAGAAGACTCCAAACCTCCCTCCACCCGCTCATTGTAGTGTTGATGCATATGTGTTCTAAGGTGCAATTAAAACCCAGGAGGGCATGGAGCTACCTGCCAAGGAGCAGCAGGTAAGCGCATAGTCCCTCCTGCTAGCCCTCAATGACTAAGTGTATTTAAAATTGAGAGGTGGGCAACGACGTCAGGGGTGAGGTATACACCCTGATGGTGATTTGGACTCCGTGATTGTGCCCACCCCCAAGATCCTATATGTATGTGTAATGAGAGTGTGAATAATGTGAATGTCTAAGTTGTGGGATAAAATTGAGGCAGAGGCAGCCAGAAGGGGACAGGGGGGGGGGTAGCCTCCTCTGCACCCTGGTGACATACCCCCACTCCAAGGCCCTGCATGTGTGGGTGGTTGTGGAGGAGCGGGAAGAGGGAGGCAGCTGGAGATGGGGAGGGAAGGAAGGGAGGGGCAGGTAACCCCTCCCTGGGGCCAGCTCCCCCGCTGACCCCAGTAGGCACTCCCACCCTCCGCGACCCGCCAGGGAAGGGGGGCCCAGGCCCATCAGACCGGGGCCCAGTGCAGTAGCGCCCCCCGGCTCCACAGAGCCCTGGACAGTCCACCCAACCCCACCACAGAGAAAACTGCACCCACCCCACCAACCACACATCTTCCAGACTACATAAGACGGTAAACGCCCAGGCTGAGATCTTCCTCCACCTCTCCTGTATCTCCCCCTCCTGCAGAGAGTTCCTGAGAGAAGAAAGCTCCTGCCAGATGTGACCATCCCCCCCACCAGTTGAAGAGCCCCCCAGGCGGCTCGATGCACCGGCGGCACCCTGCTCCAGGGCCGGGCCCCCATGCACCCACCCGCCCACAACCCCGGCAACACACCAAGTCTTAACACACGAAAAGTCTTAACAGTGTGGCTGTGTCATACAATAGTAATTTCAACCAAAGACTGAAGGCTTCTCAAATCTTCCATTGTGCTGTGTATATATGTCTGTATATGTCACATTATTACTTCTTTTTGGTGTATCACACACCTTGAGCTTAAAGACAGAGAAGTGAATGCTTTACCCTAGTATAATTAGGGAGCAAAGGTGGACTCATGTTTACTAAACTCTCAGGCTAGGTTAACAGTAATTGTAGGCCATTACTGGTAACAGTAGGCCTAGCTATAGGTTTGCTTAATAATAGTACAACCATTAAACATCTTTAAAATACAGAAATAGATGACCTCCACAGAGTTTCATATTTTTCCCAGCAGAACTCGCTCAGGATGCTTGATTTTATTATCCATCCATCCATCCATCTTCATCCGCTTTGTCCGGGGCCGGGTCACGGGGGCAGCAGCCTAAGCAAAGAGGCCCAGACCTCCCTCTCCCCAGCCACCTCCTCCAGCTTATCCGGGGGAATACCAAGGCGTTCCCAGGCCAGCCAAGAGATATAATCTCTCCAGCGTGTCCTGGGTCTGCCCCGGGGCCTCTATTATGTTTAGATTAAACCATTTTGTAAATGTATTTTGGAATGTGCATAAGGGTCTTTGAAATAGTGTCTTTGAAATAGAAGACAAATAAAACAAATCTTTCAAAAGCTTGTTTGAAACTAAAAATTCTGTTGTAAAATTTAAAGGTCAAATAAGAAAAACTGAAATCATATATGTTAGGTATTTTAGTACCATGGGAGCATTTACTGGATATTGTTTTATAGTGACATTATACAGGAAAACTCTGTCATTCAATAAGGCCCCTTTGTTTTAGTTATTTTTCTCTTTGACCCAAGAATTGATGTGTGAGAATCACAGGCTGGTACAAGGTTGAAATACCACAGAGATCACTCCCTCAGCTACATTAGTTTCTAAATCTCTTAGGAGATGCCTGTTGAAGGCCAGATGGTTTGTTTCAGAATTCACTAATGAAAGAACTCTTCGTTTTGTGCCTTGAAAATATGTCGCTGAGATAATCAGAATTGTAGCTGAACTGATAAACTATACAAAGGGTGCTTCTTCACCCAAGGGCAGGAAGACGCTCCCTTATCTTGGTCTGTACTGGTTTAAGCTGAGAATCTGCTGACTCATGAATTTTTCCCTCTGTATTAACTGTTGTACTTGAGAATAAAGTTGAGTCGATTTGGGAAGACAACCTGAAGCAGTCTCTGTTTTCTTGTTCTCCCAAGCTGCTCCCGAGCTCGTACTAACACGCTGAATGACATGCTTGAATGTTACTTGAGAATATATTTGACTGTGTTACAGATTAAGGGACAATCTCTGCTGATAGACGCCCACGCCTCGGAGGAAGCCGATCCACGGATTAGGCCCTGGAAGCCGTTTCCTTCAATATATTTATACCCGTTTATTTATACATCAAAGAGGGAAATTAATCCAGCATAACATTCAACCTCTAAAATGAATTTTTCTGTTCTGGACTAAATGTAAATAACTATGAATTTTCATATAAATCGTAAAAAAAGCGATTGTTTTGCGGGGGTTTTTTTGTTAAACGGTAAGTTTGAAAATTCATGGATAGGAACAATAATTATCTTGCAATACTTAAATGAGATTTCCATCAAACAGCCTGTACATGCTGATGGATTAACCATTACAGAAAATTTTAAAAATGATTTTGTTATTAATTGTTAATGTAGGTAGCTGTGGCAAAGATTTTCTTTGAATGATGATCTAATTAATTTGTTAAGCGCCGTATACAACCTTCTCAAAGAATTTTTGAAAGTTAGCTGTAAATAATTAATTTTACTGTTATCAGTGCAATATATTGTCATGAAAAGTGTTCCTAAGTCAGTGCAAGAGCTCTACAAATGCCCGTGCACTTGTACAGGTGCAGCTACAACTGCCACCAGCCGATGTATCTCTCAGTTGCTGATAAAGGTGACAAGACAATAAAACCATAAAGCGAATATTAAAGACACCGAAAACGGCAAAGTTAATTGACCTAAGAACAGAAGGAAAGGCAGTTTTTTGTGCTCTTTATTTCTTATTAGTTTGTGAGGTTACTCAAAAAGTATCATACTGAACTTGTCCACCATTCAGCAAAAGAATTAATAGAAAAATATGTGCCTGGCGCAACTACATCCTCGGTCTAACTACATGAATTATTCAAAAGAGTATTAAACCCTACATGCAGATATGGGCAGTCATAATAAACAAATAATACTGCTTACTAAAATAATGAAGACTTTACTTACTTTTGTAATGCAGATTATTTAAAATCCAATGATAAAATCCACCTGTTCAGCAGGTGAAGCATGAAACATTTATCAGAAGTAAACGAATCACACTCAGACTCCGCAGATTCCGTCAGAACTGCTGCCGCCGGTTTAGCGCATAAGTTGTTTTTTTTTTTGTTTGTTTTGTTTTGTTTTGTTTGAAAGAAAAATCGATTCCTGTTCTTTTGTAGTAGAAGTGTCTTTCCTTGGGAGGAAGTGCAAGTCAGCTAGGCTGCATACAGGAGAAGGAGGAGGAGGAAGTCCAATTGGCTGCTGATTTAACCTTTAGGCGGAAAATGAATCAATCAATGAATTATTTATTTTTCCTAAATAAAAACATGCATTATTATTTTTTATAGGTTTTTAATACATTTATTTTATTTATTTATTTTTTTACATTTAATTTAGCCTAATGTCGGACTCACACAAAAAGTCGTCACTGCACAGATAATGTTCTGTTAATGATCTACTAACCTTGCGGACATTTTAACAGTGACGCAGCCGCTGAGTTGGGCAGTATGCTAACCAAATAAAACAATATAACCGCAGCTTTTACGGATGTGTTTCTCTCTGAAAACAACGCCGCAATTCAGATAAATAAAAGTGAGATGAATAATAATCAATATGCCTTAAGGTAGGGCAGACATTTCTGTTAGAAATTGCTGTTGAATGTGAGGTTCTGCAGATTGCCACAGTCTTTCTCTGAATAAAATGTAATAAGGCAGGTAGCATGGTAGCATCCAGGGGAGAGTCACGCAATGAACTTGAATGGTGTGCAGAAAAACAGAAAACGTAAATTACCGTTCGACTCACTCACGCCTGTGGTAATGAAGTTCATGTTACTTTGTAACAACTTCTTTAAAAAATATACCACACCTCTTTCTTTCAGGAGGTTGTAGGCACAGTCCATATTTCATATCTCCATAAATGCAAACATGACTGAGTCTAGTTTACTGCTGCTGATAGCCTAATTTACACTGGTTTGTATATGCAGAAAAGTCGATCTTTGATCACTGCTGAAAAAGCAAGCAAAAGACGTTTGTGTACCGATCTGTGTCGACGTGAAAAACTTGACCATAAACCGCTCTGCATGCCAGATGTATACATACAACATGTACTCCTGTACAATCTTAGAAATGCTGGGTTAAAAATGACCCAATCAGTAACCCAACGCTGGGTCAAATATGGGCCGAGCCAATGGTTTAAACTTAACAGGGTTGGGTGAGTGGTTTGACCCAGCACATTGGGTTAGGATAGCTATCCAAAAATTGGGTTAAATTGACCAATGTTTGAAGTTGGGGTTACCAAAAATTGGGTCAAAAGTCAGAACCCATCACATGTGTTATATTACCATTAATGTTTGAGTTAAGATTTCTACTTATCATAAAATTCAGCTTATAAAAACTAGATTCAAAACAGATTTTCTCAAAAAAATCTTTTTATTGCCCTATGATACATACAACAACAGCAAATTCCTAAAAAAGTATATCAATGGAAGTAAAATGCAAGTAGCACAAAAATATATAATTCATTATATTATATCCATTACTTCAAATCAGTCTTTGGTTACACACATAAAGACATGCTTTGAACAAATAGAACAAATTACATGTAAAAACTCTTAAATTTAAAAACTGATGAATTGATGATTATCTCAGTACTTAACATACATCAACACTTTGGAGAGGAAATCTCCCTCTCAGATCATTTCATGCACCTTTATGAGCAACATTTTACGCTTCCATCATAGCAAATGAGCCCTCATTCATTTGATCATATTTGAGTGATGTCTTGGGATTCATCTATTCTTGGGATAGATGACAGTGTGAAGGAATTCCCGATCCTTGGCGCATGACTTTGGGTAACTTGCATCAACAACAAAAAATGCTTTGAAGCAGCCATCAACAGACCTTAGATTGCTGCAAAAAGCAGAAAAAAATCTATCTTCTAGTACCAGGCAAGATGAACATTTTCTTTGGGTTCCTTTGGTGCTGAGTTCTTCTTCCTGATAGAACAAAGTCTTTTCCTGACATATGAGTAGACACTCCTCCAGAAATCCAGTTGCTGGCCTATGAGCTCTGCAAGGGCTAACCATGCGTCCTGTAATTTTTAAACAAAATAAAAGGGTCAGTAAAGTCAGATTTGAAAGATTATTTGCAGTTTTTTTGGTTAATGTCAAGTTGTCTGTAATCCTGAAGCGGTGAGCTCCAACACTATGCCTGACATTTGCTCAGAGAGGACAAAACAACAACAAAGCACACCAGTCTGTGGTTGTGAATGCTTGCAATTAATTGTTAGGAGATGGACTAAGCCAAGATCAAGTATCATGTTTCACACACTTTATATTGTCACAAGGTTGTACAAACCTTTTGCCAACTTCGCAATAGATTTAAACAGATGTAATTATTTATTCATCTGTGCATATGACTGGAGATGTCACTTGGATGAGTGACATATAATGTGCATTTGTCATCCAAGTAAGGACAGATTTTGTTTTGAAGTTGTTTTGCTTTGCATGTTTGCTGTGTTTTGCTGTGTTCTATGTGGAGTGTTTTATTTATTTTTTTGTATTGCATGTTTTTGGTATATCTGTTAATTTGTCCTGGGGAGACTCCGCTCTTCCTGTTTTACTAATTTGAGACACCTGAGAGGTGACAGCCGGGGTGATTTGAAGAGAGTGCTAGGAGACGCAGGAAGAAGGCATTGGTGCAGGTTGGTGTGCAGTACGTGGCGAGGGCATATGACGGCCAGTGCTTGAGAGTCAGAGTGAGCTGTGCTGCTGTTGGCTGGATGCCAGAGGATGCTATGGTGGGGAATTAGTTGGCAGCGGACAGCGCTCTACTTCCCACGGCGAGACCATAGTGCTGGCGTGATACAGAAAAGCGGCGGGCAGAGTTAGGAGCTCTGCCCATCCGGGGTAAGTCCCACGACATATCGTGCTGCAGTAACCCGGCTCACTAGAAAGAACGGTGACTGTCGCTGCCCCTCTCTCTTCTAGTATTCTGGAGTGGAGAGACAGAGGTGACGGCTGGTGACGCCGCCGGGCTTTTCCTTGCCCCACTCCGATTTCCTGGATTTTAACGTTGTGGCGGACCCCACCGGACTTTTAATGCTTACGTTTGATTAGTTTTTATTGTGTGTTCTCTCTGAGCAGGGTTGTTTTAATTCCTTTTAAATTTTTAACTGTTTTTGTATAATAAATTATATTTTAGTGATACAGCTTTTATATTGTTTATTCCCTTGGCTGCTCTGCTGCTCCGTCCGGTTTTTTTTGGAGGGTTTCCCTCTTTAAAATACACCTGTTAATCCACGTTACATTTCTGGTGTTGTCGACATTAGATGCAGAGTTAAGAGCAGTTGGGGTAGTCAGGGGAATAGCAAATATGATGATGCCTGTATATCCCGGAGCCCCATGGCTGCCGAAATTTAAAGGGCCTGATCAGGATGTGCAATATCAGGATTGGAAGGAGCAGATGCAGGGGCTACTGGGATCGCAGGACTTGCCTGAAGTGAGGAAAGTTGCTATTGTGTTGGGAGCGCTAGCAGGTGAGGCTAAACGTCAGGTCAGTGTTCTCGAAACCAGTGAAAGAGACCAAGTACAAAAAAATCTTTTCTCTTTTAGATTCTTTATATGGTGAGTGTCCCCACCCGTTTTAAGGTCACAGTTTTTTAGTTGCACTCAGAAACCAAGTGAAACAGTATCTTCATTTGCGGTTGAGAGAATTATACTGTAGGTTGCAAAAGCATGATCCAGATAATGTTCCCTCTGATGCAGCCCTGCGAGATCAATTGTTTAATTTTTGTATAATAAATTATATTTTAGTGATACAGTTTTTATATCGTTTATTCCTTAAGCTGCTCCACTGCTCCGTCCGTTTTTTAATTTTTTGGAGGGTTTCCCTCTTTAAAATACACCTGTTAATCCACGTTACACATTCATCTTTTAAAGATATGGAATTTGAGTCCATACAAACTGTATATTTATTTTTATAATCACAATGGCACTCAGTATACTGATTGAAAAACTGACCAGTATTCAGGTTTTTTAATTGTTGCTGTGTGTGTCCATTGAAGTGTAGATACATATCCTGTGCCATGGCAGTCCTTTAAACATGGAAACTGATCTACTATTGATGACGCCAAAAATGACTTTATTCCTGAAGTTAGGCAGCAAGCAAAAACAGTTGCATTTAATAAAATTGGATAAACAAAAACTTTACTTTTCTGTATATTTCTTGTAAAATAAACAAATACAAAGAACAGAAGCTTTGGCAAAATAAAAAAAATCAAACATTTTTGACTGATCCTCTTTGTTTTCATCACCCTGGCGCACACATTTAAGAGCTGCCACTGGAGTCGTTTTACTTGGGCCAGCACAGCGCACAGCACAGCGCAGTGTCCCTGATGTTCTGCCACACAGTGGTAATATCTACCGATCATCAGTGTTACAACAGAGGCTTAACCATAACACTGCACTTACATGTGTCCTTCTTTAAATATAGGATTTATTTTACAGGGTAATAAAAAATTGATTTCGGTTTAGAATTAATTTACTTATACAATCACATAACACTATATTCTAAAATAAGTGCACACATTTTAGTTTCCACTGTTATGCATGTGTGATTTAATCTTTCTTTGTTTTCTGAGTTACCTCAGTGGCAGCTGCTGCCAGTCCCTTGGTTGATGAGCTAAAAGGGGCAGAGCAAGTGTAACATATGTGTTAAATACTTGTGAATTTCACCCAAAACACTTTCTTTTATTGGATTAAATATGTCATTTTTGCATCTCACTCTCCTACCTGTGTGATCCGAGTCTGTGTGCGTTCATGTGCATGTGTGCGCTGCGTGGTGACGTAGGCGCGTGCATGTGTGCCCCAGTCAGTGACTGTAGAAAACATGGATGACGCGACAGCCCTTCTTCCAATTGTACAAAAATAAAGCTAAATATCCCGCTTGTGGAGGCTGCCATTTGGCGTTTTTGAAAACAGAGTCTATGCGGTAGTGACTTGAGAGTAGTGACAGAAGTCCTAGACTAGGCCAACGTAGTAAAACCATACCGGGGTAGAAAAACACACAATAATAATGGATTGGATTTATATAGCGCTTTTCAAGGCACCCAAAGCGCTTTACAATGCCACTATTCATTCACACACTGGTGGAGGCAGCTACAGTTGTAGCCACAACTGCCCTGGGGCAGACTGACAGAAGCGAGGCTGCCATATCGCGCCATCGGCCCCTCTGGCCAACACCAGTAGGCGGGAGGGTAAAGTGTCTTGCCCAAGGACACAACGACCAGGACAGAGAGCTCAAGGATCGAACCGGCGACCTTCCGGTTACAGATACGCTTCCCAACCCCCTGAGCCACGGTCGCCTCTAAATGCTATCAATCAATAATTGGACTCCCGACATCTTGGACCTCAAGATTATTTGAAGCACTTTGGGATCATCTTGACAGAGATCAGAATATAAGGCAGCAAACATCCAAATTAGAGCTTTGGAATATCTTTCAAAAAGCCTGACGAATTATTCTTTGAGACTACTTAAAAAAAAAAAAAGATAAATACTGACTTTCAAGCTCACCAAAATTATACAAAGTGTTCTTGTTTTGTCTTATATTTTGTTTTTCCATGTTTTAGGATACACAGCACATAGTTTCCATTTTCAAAATAAAACATGAAAATACACACACATACCTGGTGACTTTCTGGGGGAGTATGAGCTCATCTATATCATGTAGAGCCACATATTTGGACTGGTACATGTATCTGTAAAGGCAGTCATTAAGAGCCGGAATCTGACCAAAGTAGTGGAGTTCACCGGGACCAAGTGAAGGCTGCCAGTAACGAGACACTTTTAAATATCTAGACAGAGACCAAGGAATCACCTCCAATAAATCTGAGAAAAGATATTTGAAGCGGTTCAATGCCAGTAATTAAAGCTGCATATTACAACTACTACAACTCCAGCCACAAACTGAAATCATTGAACTGGTGAAACACATTCTGCATCTTTTAGGTGAAGCAGATACATGAAAACCAAAAAAATGACCTGGTTTCTTTTGTCTCAGTTAAGAAGAAGAGGGTAACATGAGCAGCAACAGTGGCATGACTGAAAAAGTCCTTAATAAAACAATTTAGTATTTTTTGACTTGATTTAAAAAAGGACTTCAACATAATCCAAGAATTTATGCATTTTCCATGAAGGTTTCATTATTAGAACTGAACTGCTTGATTAAGTTAAAGACTCTATTGTAGATAAATCCACAGAGAAGTATCAGTTCTTTTAGGTACTTAGTTTGGCTCAATCTTAATGTTTCCAGTAAGTGCCAGTTTCTTTCAAAACCTTCAGAGGAACACATTACACACAAATATAAATTCAGTTTATAACCATGCATTATAAGCATTAGAAATATATTTCCTGTGAGAACTCATGCCGTCTTAATACTGAGGCCACAAAACAGCTCCACATGACCTGGTCTCTGTACTACACAGCAAATTCAAAATACACAGGGTAATAACTTTTTCTTGTCTAGACTCACTTGCACTAACAGTGGAAATCAGACTTTGTGGTCAGAAAAGGTTGGAGACATGGGAGAATCTGAAATATGTGCTTATCATCAACACACCTAGTTCTGAGGAAATTTTGGCAACTTCACTCAGTGTTCACTGTGTGAAAATGTCTTTAGCTGGTGATGTGAGGTCATTAGGAAAGACACACTCAGACAGAAAACTATACCATACCCCACCTTTTTGTGTGTAGTAGTCCAATATTCGTTGCGTTTCAGGACTGCAGCTGGTTTTATAGACAACCACTCTGTTCACTCCCAGTAACTGCAGCATCTCAAGACTCTGTACCAGCTACAATCCAACACAGATATTTGAGAAGGTTCAGACAACTGTAAGTATTAATATGCAAGGCAGGCAGAAAAGTCTTGCTTATCATTATTATAACTGTAAGGAATACTGGGGAAAAGATACATTTTCTGTTTTTATTTCTTCCTGTCTTAGTCTGCATACTTTAGAAAACAAGTTTCAAAAATCTATTTTCTTCTGTCTTCTGAAAGCAAGAAAGCAAATGTCACTGTACCTGCAGCATGTTGGTAAAATCAAACATGGTGGAGATGCAGACGGTGAAGTTGTAAGGAAAAGATTCTGTCTTCTCCTGCTGGTTCTTCACCTCTAAAAACTCTTGGTTGGGATCATCTTAAGAGACCACACAAACATACACTTTTACCATTTCAATTTTGTTAAATGAACTCCAACACTTTTTGGGTTAGATTATGTTAAAATTATGAAACTAAAGAATTTGAGTTCGTGCACATTGTGAATCAAGAATCGAAATATTTGTGTCACAATGATTTCTATAAAAGCAATTTATTTATGGGGATAATGCGACAAATCTTTTGTGCGTCCTATTAATGATCAATGGTAATTGAAGAGGAAGCTTGAACCCTGGCTCAGGACATTTTCATGACAAGTGACAGCGCAGACATCTACTAATGAGAGAACATGTTTTATCATCATAAAGACGGTGATATGAAGCATCGTTAAAGTGTCACTTCAGTAATGTTGACTCATGTTTTTAATAGGTAACTTTAAAACACTAAACTCTAATTTCTGTGGTTTATTTTAAGTTTACAGAATATAACATGTGGTAAGACGACGAGTTTTACTTCTCACTGTCCGTGTCATGTGTATCTATTTGTCATGTGTGCTGCTTTGCTCTGTGGACTGTAAAATGTTTCGCTGTGTTCATGAAATAAACCAGACTTTCACTGTCTGCATCTTTTACTGTTTTTTCTGCTTTTGTTCACTCCAAGTTTGACAAAACCTACAGATATCCAGAGTTAACTCACTAACAATGTGGAGCAGTCTCAGTGTATTTAGCTGCTTTTTCCCTGAACACAACCAACTGAGAGAAACGCCTGTAGTCCTCACTTTGGTCATTTTGAATGCTGAAGGAGATTTGTTCCATAGACACCTTATACTAGTGTTTCCTGCACTTAATCCATCACTACTATGTTCCATTTAAATCCAGATTCCTTCTATAGTTTGCAGTGAAATTTGTTAAACCGTTGCTTAATGGGACAGAAGTACAAGTCACTCTTTACTAACACATTTATAGATGAGTTTATTGCTGAACAACACAGCTAGCAGTCTCACACACTCTTTAGGTTTTTCAAGTTTTGTGTGTAATGGTTTAGTCTATCAAACCTTACCCTTTTCTCCCCAGTATCACAACAGTGTGACTCCCAAAGTACAGATCAGTAAACAACCTATGATTCTAAATCCAGAACAGAAAGATACAGTTGGAAGATGAATGATTGCGCTTTTATGACGCACACACAGAGGATCCCCAACTCCCTCATATAATTTTGTACCTCACTAAAGCGTACACTAGATGGCACTGCCTCCCTACATCTCATCCAGTAAGTCTCTCCATTTCACTTTTGCAGACTTGAATGTGGAAATTAAGTATCTGCTGACAGCTGCCCTTTCTTCATTTTAAAACGCTACCAACAAAGATAACCATGGAAACCTTGAGATATATGATTTGTAATTCAGGACATTTTCTTTGTCTCGTGAATGCTGTTGTAGCTTTGAGTTTAAGAATAGTAAATGAATCCTAATTCCCGATTTCAAGCTCAGTATGTTTACCACACTATAGGTACAGGTTTGATATTTGTTGGCTAAAATGATTTGTATTAAAATGCATTCACCAAAATATCTGTACTGGTTAGTAATGCCTACAGATACTGGCAGCAGGGATTAGAAAAAAAATCGAAATAAAAATTTAGATAATGTAATGAAAAGTGCAGTAGTAGAAACTGAAGGCATTTCTTAACCTCCTAACATCTTGAAAAATGCAAGAGGACCTGTAGAGGGAGCTGCCAAAACACTCTTCTAGCTTAATGTTGTGAGTGTTGAGTTTATGTCTACGGGTAGAAATGAGTACTTGCTTCGAACATGTTCACTTAGTCGTCATTTATTAGGCACATACAGCTAAAATTAATAGAATCCGACTAAAGATGTTGTTTGTGATGCATTTAAACTATTGACTACTTGAGGAGGCTGTTCCAAAGTTTCCAATGTGCAACTTAATAAAAACTGGACAGTCCTGCAACTCTGAATCTTGGGGCCACTTAAAGCTGTTGGCCCACTGACCAGAGTGTGCCAGGTCTAACGGATAACCCGGGGCCAGCATTCAAGCATTTCTAAGTAAGCAGTAAAACTTTGCTTCTTCTCTGTGGAGGTCATGTGTGAGGAGGTATAACACAAACAAACAGAAACAGGAACACTAGAGGATCGATTTCTCCGTTTGAGCTCCAGAGTCTGATGGCTCTGAGAACAAATGACTATGAACTTTGACATGCTTGGGGTTATAAAGGAACGTGGACACTAAAGCAGTGACCTTTTATTTGTCCCTTCTTATTTTCAGTGCCGTGGACTTCAGCATGTTTTGGTCGAACTTTTAGGGAAACTTTTGTTTAATATACTGAAAAGTAACAAATGCTATAAAAACACTTTTTGTTGTGTTTATTAAAGCTAATAGCTAGAAATGTTCCTCAGAGGTTTTGCATCTTAAATACTATTACTTAAGGATTTTTTGTTACAGAGGTACGAATCAGATGGAATCAAGGCAGGGCAACTGAAACAGGCTGCATGCCGGTTGTCATCATTTCTATAGGGATTAATAAAGTATTTTGATTCTGATTCTGAAGAGGCTGGAATTGATGTGTGTTAAGTTTGTAGTCTGCAATCTTTTGTAACAGAAAAGAAGAGTCTGGTGAGAGCTGGTTCAAAAGACAGAGTATATTGCATAAACTGAGATGATGGGAGGCAGGTGAGTGGGCTTGGAGCCAGGAGGAGAGACCATGTGTGCTCTTCTTATTTCTCCGACTGTACATCCTCAGTTCCTTTCCTCATCTCCTCTCCACATGTATTTGCCACTCCCCCATTGGATACAAATGGATGAGGTAGGAAGGAGAGGAGTCAAGATAATGGGCGTGGACGCCAAAAGACATTCTCGCTTTGATGTCATGGACATTGTTTTATTCCAGTCCACTGCTACAGGGCTGGACTGGTAATCAAGAGAGAGAGAGACAGAGAGGGGTAATGATGGGTCACAAGGATAAAAAAATAGATGATTTTTTGTCCAGTCCAGCCCTGACTGCATTTTGTGATGAAAAAATTATCATAACACAAATGGATGAAATAGTTGATTATTCTAAATATCTAACAGCCTACAACTTATGAATGGAAAAAGAATGCTCATTAAAGACACCAGGAAGTCTTCCAGTGTCCAGTTTAGCAACAGCTTTTTACAGACTTGTTTTATGCCACATGAAATACAGTGTTAATTGTATCTTTTTACTATATCACTTTGGATTTTATCATATAGAAGTTATATTAAATCCAGTTTTTATGAGTTCAAGGAAACTTTCCCGTTTTAGAAGATAAATAGTGGACAGACAAACATCTTTAATGACAATGAATCTAATGTATCTAAAGAGAGTGAAAATGTAAGGAAAGCCTGCAGAATTGCATTTGTCACAGCTTAACAGGGTTACTACTACTACTACATGTGCAGTCTAAGTAAATACCGAGAACCATCGTCAACATACATTTCTCAGTGTTATGAAAGCACTTTAGTAACTGGTGTTTAAATGTCAGGTCTCAAGCAACTGAAGCAACATGACTTGAGCAAATCTACCTCCCACATGGATTTTTGACTTGAGCCATTTTTTTGCTTAATGAGACCCTCAGTTCCTCTGAAATCACAGTCCAGTTCCAGCAGCCAAATAACATTCTTAACTTAAAAATACACAGTTGTGCCTCAGCATCACAGGTGAAATGTATTTATGCTTCTAAGTTATCTAAGTTTGCTGTTTAATTTTTGTGAGCATTTCAGGGTATTTGATGAGAGCCATCTGCTTATTAGGACACCTCCTTGAAACAGCCCAAGCCCATCCATTCCCTCCTAAGCTCCCCCGTTAACCAATAATTCTTCTTTTTCTCTCTAAGCTCAGCACAAACCCTTCCCTGCTGCTGAATTCTCCCAAATCACTTTATCCACCCATATCTGTCCACACACAGGGAAGCCACCCCTCACCCTCGCTCCCAGGCTGATTCCAGTTTATTCCCATTCAGCTGCATTAGCATACAGATGTTAGACTGAAAACGGAAAGCAGGGACACACAAAGGGGCTTCGTGGCCAGGAGGGGCGGGAGGGATTGAGGGGCTGCACAGGGATGGCCCTTGGCCTTTTTAAGGTCTTGAAGACACACACACACACACACACACACACACACACACACACACACACACACACACACACACACACACACACACACACACAGCCATGGGTATTGAATGGTAAGTAGCCCTGGGGGTTGTGGGAGCCTGCTCCTGCCTCACTTTACTGTTATTCATTTACCAGAGGGAAATCCTCAGCCAGCCCACTGCTGAATGCCCACACACACACACACACACACACACACACACATGCAGAGAGAGAGAGAAATCCCCAGCTCCCTCATATAATTTTAAAGGACAGAAACATAAGAAAATATCCAATATACGATTATTTTTTACCCTGCCAATGACCCACATGTGAATGTGACTAGGCTGAGAATGTGAGCGGGAATAATGAAAAGAAAAACCAATTTTTTTTAACTTGGACTGAGATTGCATGTTTAATTCTAGTTGTTTAATTCTACCAGGTGATTCAGGTGTAGCAGCAGGTTCTGTGGTTTAAGCTGCAATAATGCACCAGAATGACTCAAGTCTGTCTGAAAGGACAGACTTGAGTGTTTCCACTTAAAAGATGACAACGATAACTATGTGGAAATGAAGTATTACCAACACACCGTGCTTTTCAAATATGAACACAATCACAAATCAGGCCCTGTTGAGCCCGTCAGGTGTGTTTTCATTTCTGGAAGTATTTGTAGGCTGCAGGACACACGATGTCCAGTTTTCTGGACAGTTATGATCTCTATTCTCAAATGGGCTCCGTCTATCATCACACTAAATTTGTGTGATCTGGCAGGCTAATACCCATTGAATGCTCAGTATCACACAGTTACAGTTATGCTCTTACATAGGGCTCAGCTGGAAAATGTAAAGTAAGCGCTGGAGCTGCAGTGCATATGCAAAGTTTTATCTGGAACAAAGTTCTTCTATAAACTACTTCTGCCACTCTGGAGCCATGCAGACAATGTCTGTGAGACAGCTTTTTTAAATGCCCAAAAAGATAAATAAAACTGCTGTATTTGTACGTTACATACACAACGTTTCACACTTCTAGCCTCATTAGCATCTCAGTCCAGAGTGTCAATGTGATCACTATTTAACTCTTAGAATTAGAGGAAGTTTAGATAACTTCCATCAATTCTGTCACTGATTTCTATTTAGGATCATTCGAGTGCCATGTGTCATCAGCACTTGTGTTTCATTCACTGTTTGGTAACTTTTACTATCAAAACTACTTGGTTAGTGTTACGAAACACCGGATAGACATTTTACAAAATTCGCCATATTGTGCATGAAAAGTTCAACCCTGTCTACAGTGATCATTAAAATATGGGATTGTTAAAAAAAAAAAATATATTATTATTATTTTTTTTTAATCATCAAAATGTGGCCATTTGTGCCTTTAATATTAACCATAGGTTATAATAACAGCTTGTATGAAGAACATATGAGGTCCGGGGCAGCACAATGTTGTGCAGGGAAAAAAGAAGTATGTAATCATCTCATTAAAAATGGATCAGTATTGATTTTTTTCTGTATATTTTGCTTTATTGTTTTGAATTCAGGCATTTTTTCCCTACAGTAATAGTTTAATACACACACATATATACAGAGTGAGAGACGGAGAGAGAAAGAGAGAGAGGGGAGGACCTCAACTTCTGCTCCACTTTGTGTGAATAGATGGAAATCAGTCACAAGTATCTCAGTGCCCCATTGTGTTCTGGGAAGTCTTTGTTCGAGCATCTGTTGCCCAAACATTCTCCCCAGTGTCACTCACTCTAAATTGGTCTGTTCAGACGAGTTGCAACAAAACTCACTCCCCTTCCCACAGAACACACTCCCACACATAAACACGCACACAGAGGGGAGGGCTGGGAGATTCCCTAAACACAAGTAGGAGAAAGAGTTAATCTTTGTTCCTTTTGTTTGTGAATGAAACACAGATGATTGTAAAAGCTCTAAAAACAGTGGCAGGATCTTAAAGTGATGCTCGTGGGAAAGCTTTGCCCAAAAACGAACATTTGAGTTATTGATTTCCTGCTCAACATGTGCTTTTATTTTTGCCATTGCCTTTAACTCAGGAGGAATTTCTCCTCAGTTGTTCAAATTTTATGCAGAAAAACAAACACTGAAGGTGTAAGCCTTTTTCCAGTTGCTTCTTCTGAGTGTTATTCAGCACTAAAGCTCTTTAATATTTGCATCACCTGTTTTTATGTTTGAATATAAAGATGGGAAAAGGGATTAAAAAACTAAAGTTTTTTTGTTGTGATTGATGTATGGATGTGAGAATTCTACTGGAAATGTTGGTGAAGTGAAGTAAGAGTTTACGTGTTTATGTGGGAGAAAGGTTAATGGGCTACTTTTTGCTTTTTGTAATCATAGTTTACATATTAAATAATTGACCTAATTCTTAGATTCTGACCTTAAGAAGGTATGGTAACAAAAGGAAACAAGTATAATGAAATTCAAGATAGAATTCTTATTTTTTCAAGGACTTTTATTTTGAAATAAAGGTGGACATATATATTAAGATAAAGAGCTAGCATATCAACATAACCCATGGAATGTAAACAATAGATGCACTTAAATTATGTAAATCAAAACACGCATTATCCAACAACACAATATAGGTTCTGCTTTGAAAATCAAAATAAATAAGACTTTAAGTTAAAAGTTACAAAAACAGCTCGCTGTCAAGCCAGCAACAAGCTACAGCAACAAGAAGCCTCTCTGGACTCAGGACAGGTCAGAGAATTTTCATGAACAAAAAAAAAATTTCAATCTGGCCTAAATTTTATTTGAACTCGCGTGATTTCACCTGCCACTCAGAGACTTGGCAAGCTAGCGTGCAACAGAGGTCGACCAAACACATTGTCATTAAACCAACTCGGATAGATTAAAGTCAACTATAAAACAAACTATAAAAAATTTTGACCACGAGACACAACGGTCCTCATGTGCAGGACATCACCGCACTTTTCACACATTACAAAAGATGTTTTCGTTCTCTTGGTGGTTTTGGTGTATCTCATAATGTACCGACATTTTTAGTTGCCACTGCTGGCTCACATCAAAGTCTTGTTTTGCTTTATGTTTAACAGGATTTATCAGTTGAAGAAAATGTTACGTGAATCAGGACGTGAGGCTTAACAGAGAGGAGAGTAGACTCGCTGTGCGCTCACACCGACACCAAATGGCAGAGGATGCTGGAGAAGGCACTACACTGCTTGTGGCGTGAAAGCTCAGCGAGTCTTGATTTCTGTCAGGCCTATAAGCCAGTAAGGCAACATAAATACAGAATGCCAAAATGTTTCACGTCCTCCTTCCCTCTCCTCTCCGCAAGCCTTCTTAAAGCTACTGGAAAGTGTAAAACCAAGCAGATGGACAAAATGAATGCATAAGTAAAGCATAATTTCTCAGGCATTATTAAGAATGCATAAACACAATCACAAAGCAAACATGACATGAACAATAAATCTTACACAAAGCAATAAATATGGCTAAAAAAAAGTGTTAGGCTATAGTAATAATTATAACACTGTGTATCACCTGCCGTGGCTAGCAGTACTAGTAGGTTAGGAGAACTCTAACTTTGGTAACTAGAGTCAGTGGGATGCCTACACCTGGGCTAGATTTTGTTGCTAAAGCATTTAAAGTAGCTGACATACAATCAATTGATCAGTCAGTGGCAGCATACAGTTATTCAACCGTCTTGGACAAGAAGCTGGAAAGAATTACAGTTAAACTGCCCAAAATATGACTGGAGAAGTGCTGTAGGCTTGCATTGTTGAAACTGACCTGCAAATAAACCCAACAGTACAGAGCGAACAGCACTAATGTTAAATTCCTTTATAAATAAGGGTACAGGGAATTCTCACACAGAACTCCCCTCTGAGCAGGAACAGCACACGGATGACTGCTGAGCTGAGTGAAGAACCCTCAGAGTAGTCCCTAAAAATGGGTATACAACAGTATACAGCAGTAACAACGGCATGAAAAACAAGCTTAAGAAAAGAAAAAAAAGGAAAAGTCAGCTTAAACTGGACGAACACTGAGCAGCGCTACAACTGCTTGGATGAAAAATGCAATATGCACAAAGATAGGTACTCTGCTGGATTTAAGAGGGAACAGAAAACCCAATGTCTTAATTCTTTGTGAAAAGACCAACATCATATACTGGCCACATAGAGTTAAAACTATTAGACTATATATCCCTGATTAAATTCAGCCCTACAGTAAAACCCTTCCCTACTCATCTGAAACAGAAAGGCGGCTGAAGATGGGTAGTCGTCGGCCCTCGAAGCTCGGTGACTCTGTGCCACTGGAGGAAGAGCTGAGGGAGCAGGAGGATGTGTAGCCCTCTTCAGAGAGGGAGTCAGCTGAGGAGCAGCGCTGAAGGCTGGGACAGGCATTCAGGGAGGCTGGAGGCTGTTGGGGGAGGAGGTAAGGGAGGCTTTTGGGTGTGAAAGTTGAGGTGGGACACCGGGCGCTGACAGAATCGGTCACGGCGAAGAAGCGCAGAGCTGAATCACCGCTGTCACCAGCCAGGTCACCGATGCCAGAGAAGGGGAAGGGGTAATGCTTCAGTGGGCCGGGTTCGGGAAAGAGAGGGGAAAGGAGCTCAGGGCTTCCTACAGAGGACGGAGGAGGAGAGACAGAGGAGGCCCTGGTGAAAAGGAAGGAGCAAGGCTGTGACTCCTTTACTGGCTGGAAGGTCTGCGGAGAGGAGGAGAAGCCTGCGAAGCTGAGGCTGTGGCGCAGCAGAGGAGGCCTGAGCTTCTGCTTCTGTGGAGACGCAGCAGCATTGCCGGCATTGAGCTCATCCGCGTTGTGAATGAAGTGGCAGCGGGCACCGTACGGACAGAAGCCTATGGTGTGGAACGTGCGGCAGGGCTCTGTCTTATATTTGGGATGACGGTTGAGGCCTCTCAGCTCGTCCATGCCGTGAGCAAACTGGCACTTGGCACCGTACTTGCAGGCCCCGCTTTCCTCATATGTGCGGCACAGTTCCGTCTTGTATCGAGTGGAGATGTGTGGTGGTGGTGGTGGAGGCAGCGTGGGTCTGGAGGAAGCAGCTGAGGAGATGGAGGTGTTACTGATGCATAGGCCAGGTGGGGGGAGTAGCAGTGGTGGGGACAAGTTGGCTGCTTTGTCCTCTCTCCCTCCCAAACTGTTGCCCTCGATCATGCTGACTGAGCGGTCAACTCTGAAGGGGATGTGGCTGAGCGAGGAGCGGGGAAGCTGACCCTCCCTGCTCCACTGCTGGTTGGAGGTCACATTTAGGCCCCAACAGGCTGACTCGGTCATCTCACAACTGCTGCTGTTGAACTTGGAGTTTGGGAGGGTCACAGGGCAGAGAGAGTGACGTCGCTGGAAGCCGAGCACCCTTTGACTGTGCTGCTGCCGTTGCTGCTGGGAGCTGGTAGACGAGCCATCTGTCGCCTCCAGGCTGCGGAAATTCTGTTGCACAAAAGGAGAGAGGAGAAGAATAGATGAGTGCCGTGCATTCCTGGAGCTCTGGAGCGGGGCTTGCAGGGCCAAGGCGAGCTGAAAGGAGATTTTAGAGTTGCAGCTAAAGCCAGAGGTCTTATAAATTGGATTTGCTCAAACATCTCTAAAGTTGCACAAAAAAAAAACCAATTTAAAAATAACACATAATTTAAAAGAAACAGCAAAAAGCCTGTTTTCCTGTCACTGTTTCATTAAATAACATTTAAAAATTGCAAAAAAAAATATTAAATGAAGCCCCCAAAATCTGAAAAAGTTAACACGTGACACTGTAAAGTTACAACATAACACAACTAAAGATTGAACAGCTTTTAACACCATCTGAATCTGAATTTTCTACAAAATATTAAAGTTTAAACCACACTCATGCTTTAAATTAGACAATAAATTTGTAGCATTTCATCACTTTATGTTTTTAACACAAATAAATGAGCTTAATAATTTACTCCTAATTCAGCTCGTATAGGCACAAGCTGATCGTGTTTCAGGCATGCTGGTACACATATATAAAGGTTTTTGATCGGTCTCTCTCACCTTGCAGAACTCCTCATCTAGTTCCAGGAAAGGTGTTAGAAAGTCGGAGGGCATGGTTAGCTCCACTGTCCTCACCGAGTCAATGAGCTGTTGTCTGATCTCACAAGGATATTAAGCACAGAAGTTTTTGGGGTCCAAAGAGAAGGGGAAAAAAAATTCTGAAAAAGCTCAGGAGTAAAATTTAAAAATATATTTTGGGGGAAGGAAAAGGAAAAACAAAAGTAGCCCAGTCTGTTGTGAAGGAGACAAGAAGTTTGGGAAAAGAGCAAAGTGTCCCCAGGAGGAAAGTCACTCAACCATCTGTTGGAATCTCCTTAAATAGTTGGGGAAACCCACCCACCTCCTGCCTGTGTGCTTCAGGGGGCGGGCAGGGAGGGGTGTGTGTGTGTTAATGTGCGTTAATGTGTGTGTGTGTTTGGGGGGAGGGGGTCCTGAATTGTAATGGGCAGGGAGGGCTCGGCGAGAGGAGGAGGGAGCTGAATGAAGCTACTTTTGTACCCATTCATTACCAAATCCTTAAAAGAGGATTTTTTTTGGGGGGGGGGGGGCAGGCTCTCATTTTATTTAGGATCAATACAGCTGAGGAGTTAATGATAAACAACTTATTGTCATAAGGGGAAAATATGAAAAAAGTATATCTGTATTCCCCCCGACAGAGGCAATCAGCCTGAAAATAAGCAATGCTGTTTATTTATCCAAGAAGTTTTTATACATCCGTTCTTCCGAAATGATGATACAATTTATTTGATAATTTCAAATTTTATTTATTGTTTAGCTACTGCATTAAAATAAAAATTCATATGGATTCTGGGTCTAAGTTGACAATAGATTAAAAAACATTGTTAAAAAATGAATCATAGTTACTTTCACATTAGCAGGTTGTCCATGAATAAATGTTCTGTCACAATAAAACATTAATAATGGCCTGGGATTTTTTTACGAGTCTGATTTAAGCCTATAAGACCTCTTAGTAATTTTCATTATTTTATTTTATTTTATTTTATTTTTTTAATTTTTCCTTTCTGGTTTAGATTTGATCTCGTAAAGCACCTTTCTTGACTGGTATGCTTGAAGTATGCTATATTCCCTTTATACTTAAGAAGAACATTCAGGTAAAACTGAGTTGAGCGATCTCACATTAGCTTCCGTTTCATGGCCTTTGTGTGTGGGGTCTGGATGTCTCCCATATGTCCCTTTCGTCTGTCTCTGAGTCTAAATTTCATTTATGTTGAATCCAAAATACCCACAGGTGTAAACTGAGTTTGAAGATGTCAGAAAAACAAAACAGCCAGTCCCTTGTGAACCACACCCAGTTTTGTGAGTAGTTTAAGTTGTTCAAAGATATCCCAGAGGTGTTACTGCTCAGTCATTTCAGGTTTTTCCAGAAAAAAAAAGAAAGAACAAAATAAAACAAAAGAAATTGATTGGACCAAATGTTGCCACCATCACTGAGCTTTTCATCAGTTTCAACTGCCAAAATGTACTCTGTCAGTTACTGTTACGTCTGTGGCCTCACATTTATGAGAGATAAGAAGTCGTCCTTACATCTGGGTCAGTGGTGAGTTTTCATCTTCACAGATACTGTTGCTGTGCTGCTGCACTGTAGCACTGTGGACACTGCAGGCACATTTCAGGCAGCGTTAGTGTCGTTGTCGGCCTGCGTGGTTGTAGAGTGCAAAGGGTTTGAAAGCCACGCAGGAAGGGTGTGACAGAATTTCAAATGGATGATAATGGTGCAGATTTTTAAACAATTGTTTGGGGGAATTATTCATCTACAGGCCTATTCATGTTTACAGCTTGAAAAGGGCTGTAGATGACTGAGGCACAGATGAAAAGGCAGGTCAGTGTTCAGGCCATAAAAATAGCTTAAAGACTGAGTGAAATACCTGAATGGTGAGTTTGACGATTGTGCTATTTGCTGCATGAAAATGCAAATGTCCTCTGGAGCTCACATTAGCCTGTTTGGAACCTTTTTTCTATATGCAGTAATCGCTAACTAGTAATCATCACACGTGTTGCCTCCTGTAGAGTCTTTCCAGGCAGCTCTGTCGCCTCAATCACAAAGAATATTTTCAGTTATGCAAATGCATCTGAACCAGATTATTTCCTCTGTTTTCCACTTCTGTTTAAAGACAACTGTGAAAAGTATCCCCACTTGATTTTACTGGAACACCAAAGCTCACATATAAAAATGGCTTAAGAAAAAAGAACTACAATTACCAAAGTGCATTAAAGTAAGAAACTTCCATTTGCTTGGCCATACATGTGAGTCAGGTAAAGACTGTGCTTTGAAATCCTAGGATACATCCTTGATTGGATTTTCAGAATATAAGGACCAATGCATTTATAGTCTTTATTGCTCAGAAGTGGAAATTATGGTCAGTTTGTGTGGGTCTGCGGATTGAGAGGTTGTGGGTAACATACGCATACATAACTACAAGCATTTCTCAAAAGAAAGCCAGCAGTGTATGACCTGAGGGTGTTGGCAACATGGCAGGTAAAATGCTGACTGATTAAAAACTTGACTTGAACAGGACAGTGAGTTCACCACAAAAGGGAAGAAACCCCAAGAAATAATGAGAAGCACAGATGGAAATCATTACACAAAACAAACTGTCCACTACAGTCACTTCTTATGTGTGGGAGGAGCTAAGCTGAAGGACCAACAATGTCACAACTGAGATGCAACAAAAAAGACTTGATATTTTTTGCCTCCATTTGTAACTTTTTCTCCTCCTGTAAAAGCACTGATGTCTGAGTGGCGACACCAGGTTCAGGAGAATACTGCAGTAAGCACTTGCACTCTTAGCGCTGGGGTAAATGGGGCGGAGATGTGGTGATGTCACTGTTCATGTTCAACACAGACAACACAGCGAGGACCGTGCTGTTACCATCAGCAGTGATAAGTACCCAGAACTGTGAAGATGTCTGCAGTAGACAGTTTCCTGAGGAAACTTGTTACTTAAACATACTCTGTGTTTCAAAACAAACAAAAAACAAAAACTCAAAATAATCCCAGGTAGCCAAAATCAAATGAAAATGTATGAAAATCTATAAACTGAAATGAACAATGTAACTGTTTGTGTCTGACATGGAACGAATTTGAAACTGATTACAGCTCTTTCCATTGATAAGTTAAAGGTGAGATTTAGAAAGGATAGTTCAAGGTCATTAAAAAAATTAGTTAACAAGTAATCAAAAAATCAACTAGACTAATGCTATGACCGAACAGAAACAGGTAAAATCCTGATTGTGAAATTAATGGAAATAAATGTGAAATGAAAACAGACAAAAGAAAGTTTAGAACATAAATGAAAAAAAGTGCATTTTCTTAAGCTTTGTTGTTGTTTGTGGCTTTTAGATCTGAGTGACAGTTACAAACACAAACTGTAAAGAAAACACGTCTTATCACAACACCTCGCCGATACAGTACGTTACTGTAGCAAGTGTGTGTGTGTGTGTGTGCGTGTGTGTGTGTGCGTGTGTGTTCAGGAGTAAAACTGTAATTCAGTGTGGTTTCCTCCCTGTGGTCATCAGGTTAGGTAAGACTTTCGTTATGCCTTTCCCCCCTTACACCCCCCTCGCCCCCATTTTTTCAGATCAGTACATGAATCTGTTGCCTCTCCTTATTTTCCTCTCTCTCCCTCCGTTGCTGTGGTCGGGCCTTCTGAGTGACACAGCAACTGAATCTATTCTTACATAACCAGTGTAACTGTCTGTGGGTGTGTGTATGTGTGTGGGTGTGTGTATGTGTGTCTGCTTTAGTGGCTGTTTCCTTGTGTATTTTTGCTGTTACAAAATGGTGGTTAAACACCCACAACACGAGTGCAGAGGTGAATATCTTCATTGCAAATAATTGTACCCACAGAGTGGATTCATCTTAAAGCCGGCTGTCGGTGTTAAACCAGGGCAGAGGTAGTTCTGTGGAAAACGTTAAGTCGAATTACTGTTAGAAAAGAACGCACAACTGATAATGCTGTGTTGGGTTGTGTGCATAAAATGCTACAAAGTGGAGAACTCTCAGCTCTGCACAACCGGTGTGAAGTGGGTGTGAAAGCTGCATTATCCGTTTTGGTTAGAGCTAATGGTTGTCGCAGACTTCCTGAATCCAAAAAAGGTGTGTGAGGAGGGGATTTCCAAACTACACCACCATCCAGCATGCAGGGCGAACCGCATTACTGAGACAGAGTGCACCAGTTTATATTCACTCATTTATTCATATATTTAGCTGTTGTTCTGTTTAAATACCATAATGCATGAATTAATGGAACGCTTGTAAAAACAAAAAAACTACTTTTAATCTTTTTATTAAAATTATTTATTTTATTTTTTTATTTTAACATAAAAAGACCCATTATAGATGCAATATTCAAAGTGAGCATTTGACCAAAGTCAAAGTGTTAGTGTGCAGCGCATGATATCTTCCTCTGTAGATAACAGAAAAGAGCTTTTCTGCTCTTTCTGCAGTGTATTCACTCTGCCCACAAAATGCTGCAGCACTTATTTATTTTTTTCTGCTGTGAAATTATGATCCTAAAATGGTTTACATTGTAATTGCGAATCTTTGTGCTTTCAAATGACGTGTAATTTGATTCAGAATGGGCCAGCAGCAGTGGGATTTTCATTTGGTGTGTTGGGAGGATAATTAGTTACAGATGAGTGTAAAGTGTACGTCCCCATAGGGAAATAGTTCCTCTGCATTTAACACATTCACCCAGTGGGCAGCCACCAATGCAGCGCCCGGGAAGCAGTGTGTAGGGACAGTACCTTGCTCAGGGGTACCTCAGGGTAGCCGTTCAGTGGAGTCGAACCCCCGACCTTCCGATCATGGGGCCACCACTCTACCTACTGAGCTATCCCTGCCCCAAAGATGCAGAAAATGCATCTAAAAAATTACCTTATGAACTGATATAGAGCTTTGAGTGGACTTATACATGTGTTAGGAACTACTATCAGGGGTATGTTCCCACAGTCATGGTGGTGGGTTACGCTCTGCTGGCCGAGTCAGTTAGCAGTAGTTTGGGTGGAGATGAGGGAGGGGCAGGTTTACAGAGGCTGGCAAAAACAGTAAAACAGAGGTTGGTGGTTAGGTCGTATGTTTTCATTATGCTGACAGCCAACACAAACATGGGACGTGACATGTGTCAGTCAACACTGCTGATACTTTGACAGCCCGCTGGTGTGTGCTCTGAAAATACAAGCTGTACGCAGTGCTAGAATAACTCCGAGTGAACACGCACGCAATGTAGATTAGTTTTTGCTTTGTCACATTCACACACACAGTGACGCTGCCTCTCTCTCTCTTGCACACACAGACCCAGCATGGTTTTCAGCCCCCTGTCTGAGCCTGTCTTGGCCTCTTTGTCGAAGCCAGCGGGACAAGAGCCCCATTGTCCCGAGGCTTCTCCATATGTTCCCATATTCATCTCAGTGAAGCTTTATGGACAATACCGGCACACAGGATCTGATCAAACTGTCCTCTGAGGCTTAAGCCAGGACAAGAGCTCACCAGAAGCCTCATGTGGCTGTACTGCAGTGAACTGCAAATGGTTGAACAACTGATCACTGAAGCTGGTCCCGGCAATAGTGAAAGTTGGCTATTTGATGATAACACAGGTTTATGTACTTTTAGATGACCAAGGTCTCTCCACCTTCAGCCATAAGTAATCCTAATCGTGTGTTTTAAATTTTTGACCTCTTTAGATGTCTATTTTATTTTGCACCCTTGAGACTTTGGATGAAAAAATAAATACAAATTTGGAAATCAAATATTTTGATAGTGTTGGGGGTTCCTGCTCAACATCTATGAGTACTTTGAGCTCAGGGGGTTAATGTCATGACTTAGACTCCAACACTCTTGGTGAATTAGTCCATATGAATGAATCTAACAAAGAATAAATTCTAACATAAGCATCATTTTTAGCGTACTCGTTATTTTATTTTCAAGATTGGAATGAGTTTTTACATAAAATCAGTCTGGGAGTTTTTGTATTTTTTCATGCAGCTCTGTTGGGTAGAGGGACGTCGTTTCTTACAGAAACTCATGCTGTTTAAATTGAATAACCACGTTTACTAAATTAGACTCACAAATGCCTTCTGACCGCAGCGGACCATTGGGCACTTGTGGATGCAGACAAATAACCCTGGTGTACGACAACAAGGGGTCAAGTTACACATCAGGGTTCTTTATGGGTTGCTAAACAAAGGTGTAATTTTTTTAGTTGCAATTCTTAAAATCTTCCTGTGCATTCAGAGTCAGTTGTGTGCTAAAAGAACAAAGATTATTCAGACTACCTGTGAGCATCCTGGGGGTTATCAGGTGGTAAACGAGACACTATTGTCAGACTTCTTTGAATCTACTCTTAAACGCTTAGAGCACATCCTCTTTGGAGCAGCAGTGTTCCACATAAAGTCGCTGGGATTTTAACTACCTAAATAAAATAAAAAAACAATTAATGGTTTTGATATTCATCCTGCCATCCTCCCTCTCACTGCCCTCCATTGTCATGGACGTAGGCTCGTTTAGGTCATTTCCATTTCAGGGTGGATCTGAATAGTCATCATGTGACTTGTTTACAAGGATATAGTTGTTGTGTTGTTTGTCGTTAACACATCATTAGGTTTCATAGTTAGTGCTAACCGCGGATCATTTTCACAACCTTTTCAAACTGTATGACAAAACTGGTGACTGCAGAGGACCGAGTGTTTTCTACTTTGTGTGGCAAAAGATTTTCCTCCTGTGGCCTTTGGCACAAGTACAAACACTGGTCATGATAGCGTAGATTTTGTGCGCTCTGTGTGTGTTTTTGTGTCATAGCGACCGAGCTCAAAGTAACACGTAATGCTTTGACAACGATAAGAACAGATTTGAACATGATAGTGTCAAAAATGTTCATAGATCAGTCTTGAACTCATATTTTCATTTAAAATAAAAAGCAGGGTAAAAAAAAGAGCATTAAAGGTGGGTGTGGTCACACCTATGAGTAGTAATTACTACTTTATAAACTCATCGACATGTTGATGGGCGTGTCTAATGTGATCCAATATGAGCATAGTTTCTCTTTATCCTTTTATTAATGAAAGTACCATTTTTGGACATGAACTTAAATTGTTACAGTATCAATAGTAATAGATATAAAAAGGTGTACAGGATTTCATTCATTTGTTGTGCATATATGATGGAGGAGATTAGACACCTTTGTCTTTTTTCAGAACATTATTTTTTATGCAAAAATGAGAAATCAAGCATTGAGAAGCAAAGGAAAAGTAGCACATACACTTAGCTTCAAGGCTGATGGAAACAGCACATCAGATGAACTGGAGAACAGACACAGATTTTGGACTTTGTTATGAAGACAAAAATTATCCATGAATGTTTTTTTTTTTTGGCTGAAACTTGAGAACTTGGGAATCGTCTGTTTTTGGAGTAATATTTTCTGTAGATTTAATATTTTGGATTAGTGCTCAAAGGTACTCAAGATGTTAAAAAACAACTATTAATTCATTAATTGAAAAAGAAAACATTTTTTATTTAATTGCACATGAACCAACAGATAACAAAGTAGCTGACTGCACTAAAGAGACATTTTCAAAACTGAAACTGTGGAAAAATTAGTATTAATAATATCCTTATCATTCGTTCTGTGGTGGAGCCATTGAGTTCTTTTTGTACCCAGGGAATAAACTCGACACAAACACGACTCTGTCAGCAATAATAAAGCACACAGCAACTCTATCTGCTTTTAAGCTGGTGATTTATGGGACCTTTTCGAAGGTGCCAGGAAATATTTCCAGCCCTGATAGGAGTGAAACAGTTTTAAACGGCCGATTAAAGTGAAAAGTTGTTGAGATTAATGGTGACTACAGTTGAGAAATGAACGTGTCGTTGATGCTGAGAAACAAATGGTGACCCAAGGATGTTGGTGGCTTTTATACAGAGGTGGATAAATCACTATACAGGGACCTGACTCTTGTGAGGTCACACCAACAACTGTGTTAGGACAAGCTGCTAAAGGAGGATATTTCACTTTGTCTTGGCCTTGTTCCATCTACACAGCAAGTTTCCTCTCTTCTAATTGTGCTCCCAGCCTTTGGAAAATGGCTGTAAAAGGGAGATTGATGGTTGCCGTCCTGTAAATACTGCTTCTGGGATTTAAAATAATAGTGGTCACTCACCTCTAACCGGTGCACAAGTTTATATTTTAAAAGGACTAAGAGACAAAAACGACAAAGGGATACTGAAAGGGTCATTTATTTTCATTAAATCTACTGATTAAAACTGAAGATTCATCTTTAGATTCAATTCATTTCAAGGTTGGGAATCCCAACCCAGTCTTTGTTTCATTTCAGGTACCTGTACCTGTGAATCTATGAATGCACATTCTGTTTCATTTCTTACCCATACCTGCAAAGGTGGACGCTCTGTAAACCAGGACTGTGTTTCTAGCTCTTGTCTGCTTTTAGTCTCTTACTGACCAAATCAAATTCAAACTACCCTTGGTTGTAGGTAAACGAATCTGATGCAGACAAATGAGGTCACATGCTAGTTGAAATAATTGAAATTGTTTCAGTTGTTGAAATAATCAGCTGTACGCTATTATTTTGTTAAAATTTGCTTTTTAAAAAATGTATCTTTATTCTTAAAGTATGAAAATGAAGTCTTGACCCAGTTTTCTGTTGACTTTCCCCAAAAACTTTCTGTAGCCCTAAAAAGGCTAATCTAGCTATTCAATTTTTAGAGTGCGGAGCATCCCGTTAACAAATTCAAAAAGCCTTTTAAAGAAAATCATAGCAGCATGAGATGTGTTCGCAAAAGCTATGTATAAATAAACCACAAGATTTCTTGAACAATCTCCTCTGAACAGAGAGACAAAGTAGAGATGTTTGACAATAATATAGTGCGCCACATTTGGTGAAAACATATCAGCACAAACACTGTTCAAACGTGACAAACTGGGCTTGTTTTGCAGAAGCTGGCATCATCTGGACGTAGCGTTTTCAGTGGGAGAAACGTTTCATCATCATCCAGGTGACTTCTTGAGTCTCAGCTGACTGCAGCTTTCCAACCTTATAAACAGGACATTTGTACAATAACTGAAACCAGCCCACTGAATAAACAATGGGCTGTGAGGTCAGTTGGGGAATGGCTGCAATCACAGCATTGTAAGATGGTGACAGATGTACCCTTAGGCCCCCTCCTCGATTCAGAGATGGTCTTTCCCTTTTCACGTAAATGGCCTCCTTGACTCCGCCCTCAAACCAGCGTTCCTCCCTGTCAGAATCAGAATCAGAATCAGAATCAGAATGGGGTTTATTGCCAAATGTTGAGCAGGTTTACAACATTAGGAAATTGCTGCGGTGCTTCAGTGCAAACATAGTGTCATAAATAGCACTTAAATAGACATGAAAAAAAATAAAAGTAGGAATAAGAATTAAAAGTGCTACGTAGAAAGATATGTGCATGAGATATACATGGGATATATACATGAGAATAAGAATTAAGAGTGCTACGTTGAAAGATATATACATGAGTGCAGGTGGTGATCAGTGCCAAACATGTAATGATGCAGTGACACAGCGTAGGGTCATGTGTTAGTGGCGGGAACAGTCATATGGTTATTGTTCATGTGTCCAACAGCAGAGGGGAAGAAACTGTTCTTATGGCGAGAGGTTCTGGTGCGAATGGACCGGAGCCTCCTGCCTGAGGGGAGCAGGTCAAACAGACTGTGTCCAGGGTGAGAAGGGTCAGCTGAGATCCGAGCTGCACGCCGCAATGTCCTGGAGGTGTACAGGTCCTGCAAAGATGGGAGTCTGCAGCCAATCACCTTCTCAGCAGAGCGCACAACTCGCTGCAGTCTCTGTTTGTCCCTGATAGTGGCTCCAGCGTACCACACGGTGATGGAGGAGGTGAGGATGGACTCGATGATTGCAGTGTAGAATTGCATCATCGTCCGTGTTGGCAGGTTGAATTTCTTCAGCTGCCTCAGGAAGTACATCCTCTGCTGGGCTTTCTTGATGACGGAGGTGATGGTGGGCTCCCACTTCAGGTCCTGGGTGATGGTGGTACCCAGGAAGCGGAATGAGTCCACAGAGGTGATGGGGGTGTCAGTCAGGATGATGGGGGGGAGTGGAGCTGTGTGCTTCCTGAAGTCCACAATAATCTCCACTGTCTTCTGGGCATTCAGCACCAGGTTGTTGTGGCTGCACCAGGACACCAGACGTTCAACCTCTCTCCTGTAGGCAGACTCATCCCCGTCCGAGATGAGTCCAATAACGGTGGTGTCATCTGCAAACTTGATTAGCTTGACAGACTGGTGGGTGGAGGTGCAGCAGTTGGTGTACAGGGAGAAGAGCAGAGGAGAAAGAACACAGCCCTGAGGGGAGCCGGTGCTGATGGTCCGGGAGTCCGAGACATTCTTTCCCAGCCTCACATGCTGCTTCCTGTCCGTCAGGAAGTCAGTGATCCACCGGCAGATGGGATCAGGCACATTCATCTGGGAAAGCTTGTCTCGGAGATGGTCTGGAAGGATGGTGTTGAAGGCAGAGCTGAAGTCCACAAACAGGATCCTGGCGTAGGTTCCTGGGGAGTCCAGATGCTGCAGGATGAAGTGTAGGGCCATGTTGATGGCGTCGTCTACAGACCTGTTGGCTCTATATGCAAACTGCAGGGGGTCCAGGAGGGGGGCCGTGAGGGTCCTGAGATGGGAGAGAACTAGGCGCTCAAAAGACTTCATGACCACAGATGTCAGAGCCACGGGTCTGTAGTCATTTAGTCCAGTGATCCTAGGTTTCTTGGGGACAGGGATTATGGTGGAGGACTTGAAGCAGGCAGGCACATGACATGCCTGCAGTGAGGAGTTGAAGATGCCAGAAAACACTGGGGCCAGCTCGTTTGCACAGTGTCTGAGGGTGGCAGGAGACACACCGTTTGGGCCGGGAGCTTTCCGAGCATTCAGATTCTTAAACTGCTTCCTCACATCTGCTTCATGAATATGAAGAGTTGTGGTCGGAGGAGGTGGTGTGAAATCCTCTTTTGTGTGGGGTGAGGAGGGGGGTGTTGTAGGTGAACGGTTTGAAGGTGGTGATGGCTCTATGTAGGGGGGAGAGGTGGGGGAATGAGTGTCCAAAGTGTCTCTATTGTTGGGGCCGTTGGAGGTGTGAAGGCTGCCTGATGGCTCGTCAAAACGGCAGTAAAAGTCGTTAAGGGTGTTGGCCAAGAGCAAGTCATCAGTGGAGTGGGGGGTTTTAGGCTTGTAGTTTGTGATATTCCTAAAACCTTTCCACACAGAGGCCGAGTCATTCTCTGAGATCTGCTGCTGCATCTTCTCAGAGTGCTGATGTTTAGCAATGTCCACTTCTTTAGTGAACCTGTACTTGGCCTCTCTGTAGCAGTCCCTGTCTCCGCTTCTGAACGCCTTTCTCTTTTCCAGCCACAGCTTTTTGAGTTTAGGAGTAAACCAGGGTTTGTCATTGTTATAACTCACCCTGGTGCGTGATGGCACAATGCTGTCCTCACAGAAGTGGATATAGGAGGTGACAGGGTCCGTAAACTCGTCCAAGCTGTTAGAAGCAGCCTTCAATGTGTCCCAGTCTGTGGTCTCCAAACACGTGCGAAGCTCCTCCACAGCCTCGTTGCTCCACAGTTTTTTAGTCCTCACGACAGGTTTGGAGAGCTTCAGCCTCTGTCTGTACGCGGGGATTAGGTGGATCATGACGTGGTCAGAAAGTCCGAGTGAAGCGCGGGTGTGTCCAGGATGTCCAGGGTGTCCAGGATGTGTACATCCTCATCACTGAAAGAGTGTCCACTGGCCTGTGTGAATAGACTGCAGAGTCTTGGCCTGACGAGGTAGCTCTTCTGTGTTGTGCCATCTGCTTTGCCAGAGGTTGTTTGGTTTTCCTGATGTATAAGGATTGGGCAACAGACTACATGATCAAGGAACTGACCTCACAGCCCATTGTTCATTCAGTGGACTGGTTTAAGTCTTTGTGTAAATGTACTGTTTTAAGGTTGAATGCCTGCAGTCAGCTGACACTGAAGAAGTCACTTGGATGAATGGCGAATGTTTCTCTCTCTGAAAACGCTACGTCCAGATTAACAGAATCAACCTTAGGCCACATACTTACCTGGATGATTGAGAATGCATCAAGACATGTGTCCAGTTATCAAGAGCTTGACTGAAAATGGGTCAGGAAACAGGACGAGCACAGCAGCAAAAAGCAAATAAAAATCAAGGTGGTTTAGTGGCCTATTCAAAATGCTGTAGCTGTGCATAAATGAATTCCCACAAACCTCAATGAACTAGAGACAAAAAATTCCACAATGATGTGAGAGTCTGATAATGTCATACAGAAAATGATTAATTCATCTTACTGCTGCTAAGGGCTGTAGGATTTTTTGTGTTTTAGAAGGAAGTAAAACCGAGTCATCGTTCAGTTCAATTGTGACTGATGTAAATAACTTCAAGAACTCAGTTTGATAGGTTCTTTGATCGAGTACAGTTCACTGTTTCTCCTCTTGAAGGCTCTTCATGTTCTCTTTCTGCAGGCTGTCATTGTCATCAGGTCCACAGCCACAGCCGTTTTCCCTTCCTCTGATCCTCCACTGGACCACATGGCTCCTTAAATCCTTTGAATTGACTAACTGCACTTGATCCCCACTATGCTTGCACACACACATACACACAAACACACAGCCAATGCATCACAGCACCGCTTTCATCTCACTCTCATTTTCTCCCCCAACAAGGAATCCCCGACTTCCCCTCTTCAGCGCAGTCTTGAGGAGGGAAGCAGCAGCTGGTCCTGCTTCCTGGAAGAATGTCATGTCCAAAGAAAGAAAGAGTGAGTGGGGGAGGGGGGGGGGGGGTTAAGAGCGTCCACTGGATTATACTGTGACAAAAGAGTGGACCCCCTGCTGTTGTAATTTTCCCGCCAGTCAGTTTCCTGTTTCCTGGAATCTGGCAACATCTCTCTCTCCCTCACACACACACACACACACACACACACACACACACACACACACACACACACACACACACAGATGACCCATTTGGTGCCAGCTGCCCACTATGATGCAACAACAGAGTGACCAGCAAGCCCTCGGGGCAGCTGGGTAATAAAGACTTCTTTTCATTGACTCCCTGGGAACATAATCCATACATTATTTTATCGCATTGCTTTGAAATCGCTTTAAAAAACATGCGGACAGGGAATCTGCAGAATCCTATTTATCCTGTGACAATAATAAAAAGATTAATGTCGACACTGATGCTGACTCTCAGTGTTCAGCACATGGTTTAAAGGTTGTCAGCATTTTGGACAAAGACCTGTTCAAAACACATTTAAATCTCTACTGCTCTGAATTATTTGCAATTTATTTAGCAAAGCTATTATTTTAAAAAGTCATCTTATAAAACTTTAAATACAAACATTCAGAATTTATACATGGTCTCTAAAACATTCAGTAATCTTCCATGTTTGAGATGCACTGATACGATTCATTATCTTTCTGCTGTGGTCTACATAATGCCTTTTTACTTTAAGTTTAGTTCTGTGAGGATGATGCAATGTATTTTTAAAGTAATTAAAAGTGCTCCATCAGCTGCATCATAACAATACCAAAAATAAAAGGCACAAACGGGCACTAGCCAGTAATATTATCCTCAGGGTAACCTGATAAAAAAGTACAGAGCCTAATGTAACTCCAGGATAAAACTGATGGAGTTTGAGGTTTTCAAGGTGGTTCTTGAAAGTACGTACTGTAAGATTGGCGCAGATAGGAACTTTTTATGTGTCAGATGATTTCATTCGAAATGCTTCAAAAGGCACGAACAACACAAACATAGTTGTCTTTGTTAGAGCCAGCCTCAAGTGGCTGTTAGAGGAACTGCAAGTTCGTGACACTTCTTGGTTTCATTCTTCAGCCTCAGAGGCCGCTTGGTCCTCCCTGAGCGGCTCAAACGTGACCACAGTGTGCTTCATCTAGATTAGCAGTGTTGCCTGTTTTTGATTGTAAAGTAAAGCATTAAAAACAGTTTGGTCTTGACATTGTTATTGTACCAGAAGCATTATGTGACTGTGGCATTTTTATATCAATTTATAGCAATATTTGTGTAAAACAAAAAGGTCTAAATAATACAAAATCTGCAACTGAATGTTGCTAATTGGAGAGACTGTAGACCACATGTGTTCTCATCAGAATCAGAATCAGAATACTTTATTGATCCCTGGGGGAAATTATTTTTTTTTTCATACTTATCCTTGTCATTTCTACTGCCCTCTCTTTTTAAAAAGGTGATTTTAACCTCAATAAGACTTTTACCTGGATCATCCATCCATCCATTCGCTACCGCTTATCCTTTTCAGGGTCGCGGGGGGCGCTGGAGCCTATCCCAGCTGTCATAGGGCGAGAGGCGGGGTACACCCTGGACAGGTCGCCAGTCTGTCGCAGGGCCAACACATAGGGACAGACAACCATTCATACTCAGATTCACTCGCACATTCACACCTAGTGGCAATTTGAATTATCCAATTAACCTATCCCCACAAGCTTTTACCTGGATCAATATCAAATAAATATGATGCACACAGCAGAGTTCACCAGTAATGAGAGAAGCAGGAAAGAAAGCTACAACAACACACCATGCATTGGTTTTGACTTCAGCTCACTTCTTTGCAGCTGGCTGAAGGTTCAGCTAGAACTGTCTCAGCCAGAGTTCAGGCAGCTGCAAGCCTAACCAGCATGTGGAAAAAGTAGTTATATTGCTAACTAGCATGACAGCTAGCAGATATACATTGGATGACATACATGTTAGTTTATCTGATTTCGGCTCTTATAGTGGGACGGGCAGTAGGCGGGGCCAGATACTGTGTCTGCCCTCTAATATTCTCTGATATTTTGGTGTTAATTCTGTCACACAGGAGGAAGTGGTGACATTTCATCCCTTGTGCTATTGTGTAAACTGTGGTCATACAAATGGTAGCTCCTTGAAGCTCTGACAAATGTCTCTTTAAAGGACAAAACAACCCAGACCGAAAGGTGCTGCAGCTTAAAGTACATTTACAAATGCATGAACATCAGGATGATGTGCAGACACTCAAATGTTCAACACAAATGTCTTTCAGGACAAATGCCTGCGTCCATGACACACACACACACACACACACACACACACACCTCCAATGCCAAACTGTCAACTGCCACAACTGGTGGCTGGCAGCTAAGGAAGGCGTGTGAGACAGACTGGACCTTGTTTGCTCCAGACAGCCCCAGTCTTCTGTTGCAGTGTGAAGAAACACACACACACACACACACACACACACACACACACACACACGGTGTTGGTTTGAGTCTAAGAGGTGTTGTTATTTGCTAAATGAGACCAGTCTCCTTAGCAGCTGCTGCAATGTTATTTTAACAGGGGATGTGTGTGCATGTTTGTTTGTGTGTGTCTAAGTGTGTGCATGTTCCTCCTGCCTTTAATTCTTGTGGCTGAAGCTCTTTCATTCCTACATTTCAGTCTGGATCAGATAGGAGAGAGTGTCTTATAGTGGTTTAGTAGGATCTTTAATCACCTTTACAGTTTTTTACAGACGCTAGGACACATGTCTCAATACTTAGGTCACGTTTGCAAAACTCCTCACACAGTGAGCACAACAGAAGTCTATGTGGGCTAAACTGAGGACCAGTTATCATTGTTTTGGCACAAAATGCATTCAATGACTACATCTCTCAAATTTCATGAATCATCTTCTCACTCAGACACAACAACTGCCAATAACCTTTGTACATACAGGACATTTTGCATGTGCTTACATACTGTTTTCAAAACTGTTAAACTTATGGCCAAAACAATAACACAATGCAAAACTTACAGTTTTTTCTGAATGCTTAAACCCTAACTGTGATTCCTGTAGCACAATCTCTAAAACTATTCAGACTTATAGCAAAACCACTCACTGAGTTTGCAAAACTAAAAGCACAAAAACTGCTTTGCACTCAGTTTGCAATTTTGTAACACACACTTTGCAAAACTGTAGGCACAATTCACTGCACAACACTCAATTACCAAATTTCCAACACACTCCTAGCAAAAGTATACACATGTATGGCTATCATTAACACTAATTTGCCAACTGTCTGGCACACTTTCACATGTGAAAGCTTTTTTAGATAATTAGGTCACTTTGCAATCAGCCTAAGCACTATAATACAGGTAAGCTGTGTGTGCGGAGTACAATGGAGGGAGCAGAAAGAGTGAGAAGTAGAGGAGGCCGAGGAAGAGGATGTGGAGGTGAAGAAGTAGGATGAAGAGGACGACAAGGACAAGGAGGAGCAAGAGGAAGACGAGGAGGGGGGGAGAGGAAGATGAGGAGGGGGGAGAGGAAGGGTAGGAAGAGTAAGAAATAGAATTGCTGATGACATCAGAGCTACAATAGTGAACCATGTAATCAACCGTGGAATGACCCTGAGGGTAGCTGGCCAACGGGTCCAGCCTAACTCGAGCCGCTACACTGTAGCAAGTACCATAGGGACATCTTGAAATGAGAATCGGTTAGTACAGTCACTTCGCACTAAGATTTGTAGCACTGCCATATGCCAATGAGAAACACACCAATACCATTGATGTAAAAATACTGAAATTGTTACTTTACAGAATTGCTAGATGACCAGATGCTGGGGCAGAGGAAGCATGTTCACTGCAGACCAAGTAACCCATATAGTCATTATGGCGATTGCAAATAATCCTATACTTGGAAATAAACACTTGTGTTTGTTTTGATGTGTTTGAATAAACACCAGTACTTGAAGTTTGGATCCCTCTATGCTTATGGATCTATGACAGAAGTATGAGCTCAAACTGACATAGCCTACCTTGTGCACAGAGAAAGCAAAAGCCAGATGTGTTTTGTATTCATACCATCAGTGTGCAGTTGGCGCATTGTGTGCTTAGTAGATGATGGCTTGTGTGTACTGTTTGATACGGAAACACCATTTTTACGAAGGTGTGAAGAGTTAATCTAGCTGTGTTTGCTTTTGCAAGAGAACTACAATGTTTTGATGATTGGGTGACAGGTTTTCTTATTTGTGTGAAGAGTTTTGCAAAATTAGCAAATAGTTACAAAAAATGTGCTTAAGCAATCAGAAAAAACTGTAAAAAGACAGCAAAATCCAACAGCAATATTTTATTGAAACATATTTTAAATCTAAAAATGCAGTTTAACCAGCCACAGCTGATTCTCATTGTAGATGAACATCTACACAGGTGTTACTCCTTCCATTTTTCAACTCCTTCAATTCTGGCAGCCAGAAGATTCTTTCCTAGGTGTGTTGCCCTAGATGACATAAGATGTGATGTGGATGAGAACCTGTGGCCAAATGGAGGAGACCGAGTAGATTAGCATTACTATTGTATGTGTATCAGTGGATGGTGTGTATACAAATTCTTGTATTTTGGGATTACTTAGTGCAAAAAAATAAAAATACATAAACAAATATTAACGAATTCTGCATGATGTCTGATTCATTCCAGTAACATATATTGAAATTATAAACAGAGATGTGTCCTTGTTTTACACAGGAAAACACTGTGTCATGCTACATGTTGTTAGTGTTTTTAGGTCATTGTTTTGTGGGTGACAAAGTGTGTTTGTCGGCTGTCAACCTTTGCTAGTGTTCTGGAAGAATGAGTTTATTTGACACCTGAATGAAGTGTTTTGGTAGTTGTAGTGCATTTTGAATGTGAAATGAACTGCTTTGCCAAGCTGACGGTCAGTTAGGAGGATTGTGTGAAGAGTTTTGCAAAAGTGACCTAAGTATTGAGAAATGTGTCCTAGCGTCTGTAAAAAACTGTAAGCACAAACACCACTGCACCTGTAAACTCTTAAAAATTTCAGCTTTGAAGTCCTAAGAAGAAAATGCATGTGTCAGCTGTGTAAACTCATCACATCCTTTTGTCACATCTATCAGAAACCAAATCAAGTTGTTTGTCTTAAACATAAAGAAAACATTTCAAAAACATTCACTTTGACTTACATGTTGTGCAGTTTGTTCTGTGCTCTGGTTTGAATTACAATAAAGCATCTCGTGAATGCGATGCTGAGACAATCTGGGAAGCCCCCGTCATGGGGCTTTCCCCGAAGCAGGAGAAAGGACACTTAATTTGATCAGATAAAATGAGATTTACATGCTAAACACAATACAGCCCATTTTATATATCTGTAACTAGTTGGAAACATGTACATTATAGCCAATACTTCACCCAGAAGCAACAACTCCTGTGGATGGAAGGCAGATAAACCCCACAACAGGGTCTTTGAGAAGTTCCTGGGACCAAATAGAAGAACAAATCAAATCAAATCAAATCACTTTTTATTGTCACATCACATGTGCAGGCACACTGGCACAGCACATGCGAGTGAAATTCTTGTGTGCGAGCCCCACAAGCAACAGAGATGTGCAAACACAACAACACAAACGAGCAAAATACAAGAATGGCCAACCTGAAACTAATAAATATATGTACAATATATAATAGTGTATGCATTTCTGGATGTGTATACTAAATATTTTCCTACGTGTGTGTGTGTGTGTGTGTGTGTGTATACACATTTTTACAAATTAAATAGTAAAAAAATAAAATAAAATAATAATAATAATAATAATAATAAAATATATAAAATATACAGAGTTGAATATGTGCAAAACAAGTGGCATTTATATACAGTGTGGAGTGCATAATGTTGAAGTTCCAGTAGTGAAGCTGAGGTGTCTATGACGTGTTCAGCAGTCTGATGGCCTGATGGAAGAAGCTGTCTCTCAGTCTGCTGGTACGGGACCGGATGCTGCAGAACCTCCTTCCTGATGGAAGCAGTCTGAACAGTTTATGGCTGGGGTGACTGGAGTCCTTGATGATCCTCCCCGCTTTCCTCAGGCAGCGCTTCCTGTAGATGTCTTGGAGGGAGGGAAGCTCACCTCCAATTATCCGTTCAGAGCACCGCACTACTCGCTGGAGAGCTTTGCAGTTGTAGGCGGTGCTGTTGCCATACCAGGTGGTGATGCATCCAGTGAGGATGCTCTCAATGGCACAGCGATAGAAGGTCCTGAGGATGCGGGGGCTCATGCCGAATCTTTTCAGTCTCCTGAGAAAGAAGAGGCGCTGCTGCGCCTTCTTCACTGTTTTGTTTGTGTGTACTGACCACGTAAGATCCTCAGCCAGGTGTACGCCAAGGAACCGGAAGCTGCTCACTTCCAGTTCTGGTCATCAAACAAGACATTTGAACAACAACAACAATCGAAATAACAATAATCAGAAAATAAAATCTAAAACATGAAGCTGCACATTGAAACTTTAGGTTGAGCTTTAAGCTTTATTTCTCACGCAGACCTGCTTTGGTGTCACAGGAATGTTGGCTGTGATAATGTGAGGTCAGAGAGGTTAAAAGTCCTGCCTTTTATATTTTTGGACATAGCTTCATTGTCCACTCACTCTTCCATTCAGCTGCTGCAATGCTATTCAGATGTAAACAATGTATGGTGCGCCTATTAAGAATTACTGAACCCAAACTAAAAAATCCTACTCGCCTTCACTTCTCGTGGTGTCAGCACTTTAAACTGGACAGAAATTCTGAATCACTCTTATTATTCACTGATGATGTAGAACTCTATTACACACAGTCAAAGGAAATCAAACATAGTTTAATAGCTCAGCTGTAAATAACATGCATTTAACTTTTGTTCTGTTCATGGAATGAATGTCCCCCAATCATTAGCTGATTTCCATACAACTGTGAATATGGGACAGCATGGAAACATGTCATTGGTTGATTGTCACGATGTTGCAAAAACACAACGACAAATGCTACGTGTTAGTTTGTAGCATCATCTTTCCAGGTTCCATGCAAATGACTTGTAGCTAAGTGCTTCTTCAACCTTACAGCAAACTAAGATTAAGAGGAAAGTAGAAACTGTATATTAACATATATAAACAGTCGTCATATAGCTACTTTTGTTTCAAATGTGCTATACTGAATCTTGCGGCTGTTATTTGTGATGTACATTTAAATAGCATTATGCCAGCTACTAAGCATTTAAATGATCCAAGTATAAACTACAGCAGGGTGGCCACAAATAGAAGCGAATACTAATGAGTGTCTTCAGTCCCATAGTTGTGGTCCTTGTTGTAACATGTGATGACCTCAGCCCTAAAGCAATGAAATCAGAATCATTTTCAGCTTTATTTTTATTAAAGTTTTCTCCCAAGTCAAGTCAAGTGGCTTTATTGTCATTCCAGCTATGTGCAGTGGTAGAGTATACAGTGAAACGAGACAACGTTCCTCCAAGACCATGGTGCTACATATGACAAACAAACACAGGACTACAGATAGTGCAAGTAAATGGTAAATGTCCTGTATTTGTATAGCACTTTACTAGTCCCTAAGGACCCCAAAGCGCTTTACACCACCAGTCATCCACCCATTCACACACTGTTGATGGCAAGTTACATTGTAGCCACAGCCACCCTGGGGCGCACTGACAGAGGCAAGGCTGCCGGACACTCTGACCACCACCAGTAGGCAACAGGTGAAGTGCCTTGCCCAAGGACACAAGGACCGAGACTGTCCAAGCCGGGGCTCGAACCGGCAACCTTCCGATTACAAGGCAAACTCCCAACTCTTGAGCCACGATCGCCCCATAGTGTCAAAAACTGCAAAAAAAACCCCAAAACAAAGCAAAGATAGTGCAACGCCAGGCAGAACGTAACGATACAGACACAACAGTGCAATAGAAAAGTGCAAAAAACTGAGCGTCGTGCAAAAAGTAGCTAGGTGTATGAAGTAGTGTGTGTGTGTGTGTCAGTCCAGTCACTGAGTGCTCAGGAGTCTGACGGCCTGGGGGAAGAAACGGTTTCACAGTCTGGCAGTGAGGGTCCGGGTGCTCTCGGTACCTCTTGCTAGAAGGCAGCAGGGTGAAAAGTGTGTGTGGGGGGGTGTGTGGGGTCCTCCACCACACTGGTGGCTTGGCAATCAGGAAATAAAGAAAATAACCATTCTAACTGACCCCCATCGAAAACACATTTGACAAAAAGTTTGGTTTTAAAAAGTCTTTAGGGTTAAGGTTTCTACGTTAGGGTTAGATGAATGGATAGGATGAACTTCTGGATTTAGAACTAAGGCATACCTCTGACCCTGACCCTCACAGCAGTCTGTGATACAGGCGCAAGCTTTATTTTATTGGTTGCTGGTGCTGAGCGTAAATGACTTTTCATGAGTTTGCTTTTATATGTAAAGATTGAAAGTTTTCATTTGAAGCTTGGAGGGGTTTTGTAGAGAAACCAAATGCATTGAATTTGATGTATTGTAGTTAAACTCCATTTTGATGAGCTTTTACTTTTATTATTATTATTTAATTATTATTATTTTTTTTTAAGTTTGCACTATTTTATGTTTCCCAAGGAGCAGTAACACATCCAGCCTGCTGTACATGGTTTGTGTATTAAAGATATTCAAATGATCAATTAAAAAAAAACAAAAACAAAAGTCATGGTGATGTTCATGTTTAGGTGTAACATGTTTAATGAAGTTCAAGTGAAGCTGAGAATGATGTGCTTGTTGTGAAAGACACTAAACATATTCTACCTTTGAACTTTAGAACATCAACAGTTTCATCAGCCTGAGAAATGAGTGTATTTATGGATGCAGCCATCCAGCCATATCTAACAGAGTCATTACCATAACAAATATTAATTCCCATTGGAATTCATGTCCTCTTTTCTTTTAGTACAAGCCAATAGAGTTGCTGCATCAGTCCACTGAACCGTACTGTTTTTCACTGCTATTGTTCCTGGTTTGTTTTCCGCACCGGGCCTCCAGCGACCCCATTAATCCACCAAAACAAGTTGCTGGAAAAATGTCTCTGCAGAGTGGGCGACTCATTCACGATCTCAGGTGCTGATGAAAATAATGTTACAGCATTTTCACTGGTTGGAAAACTGTCAATAAAAGCTGTATCAGCATATTAGCATTGTTCCCAGTTTCCCATATGAATTACTGATAGTCGTTTGGATGGCCACTGTGAGTTAAGTACAGTTCAGATAAAACTTTTTTGTTTCTTTTGCGGCTGGATTCAGTATGTATATGTTAGTTTAAATAAGCAGAACACATTTTGTCTGCCTACAAATTTGCCAAAGCGATGCTGTTTTAAATGTGTGGTGCATGGAATCCGATGAGTTGGAAGCTGATCTGTTTTCAGCCTTTTTTCATTCCTTTCTATCTCTCGTGAAAAGTCGAGACTGTGGACATCACGTGCTGGGTAAAAAAAGCTCGCACACAAACACACCTCTCTTTTCTCTGGTCTTCCACAGACTCTCACAACACAGCTCTCAAGCAACAGTGACCTTGAGTGTGCACAAGCATGCTTGCATCTGCACGTGTCTCCTGTCAGCAGGACTGCAGACCAAACACGCCGTGACATAATTACTACAGGAAGAGAAGCGGGGTCAACAGAGGTGTGTGTGTCCAGGGGTGGTCTGCTACACATACGACCCTTGATGACAGACATGAAAACAAACACGCTTGCACACACAGACTCATGCCACCTTGTACACTGTGTCTTTATGCTGTATGTGAATGTGTTTAAATGTGTTTGTCTTTGACATGAACCAGTGGAGTTTAGCTGTGTGTGTGTATGTGTGTGTGTATGTGTGTGTGTGTGTGTGTGTGTGTGTGTGTGTGTGTGTGTGTAGCCCTTTAGCCTTGATATGCGAGCTGCTTTGACTTCATCCCTTGCTTCATGTTGATAATCGTAGCAGTTTACGAGACACAACAGGCGTTGCAAGGCTTACTCTGCTTGTGTGTGTGTGTGTGTGTGTGTGTGTGTGTGTGTGTGTGTGTGGTTTGCTGTGTGGTAATGTTTGAGCGATGAGGGGTTAACGAACACAGCTGCCGTCAGTTGGAGTGTACAGCCGGAACTCTGGATGTGGTTTACTGTTGACTGTATCTGTGTGCGTGTTCCTGTATGTGAACATGCGACACAATGTAACAATCTGCATTACATGTCAGCGCTGTTTTTAATGACTTATGAAACTTCAGGTTTACTGTAATGATAGCTTTTGGGACATGTTACATATATGTTTCTTCTCTGGACAGAGCACAATATAGAAAGAGTGATTATGTCAGCAGAAACGCCCTCCTTTACATGCTCGGCTGTAGGAACGCACATGACGTCGCTTCAGTCCAGCCTTTGCTGATACGGCCACACATCTGCTCTCCTCCGGCATGTGTTCCATCAGACCTTATGTCAGGCAAACTTCTGCAGATACAGTGGGGCAAAAAAGTATTTAGTCAGCCACCGATTGTGCAAGTTCCCCCACTTAAAATGATGACAGAGGTCAGTAATTTGCACCAGAGGTACACTTCAACTGTGAGAGACAGAATGTGAAAAAAAAATCCATGAATCCACATGGTAGGATTTGTAAAGAATTTATTCGTAAATCAGGGTGGAAAATAAGTATTTGGTCAATAACAAAAATACAACTCAATACTTTGTAACATAACCTTTGTTGGCAATAACAGAGGTCAAACGTTTACTATAGGTCTTTACCAGGTTTGCACACACAGTAGCTGGTATTTTGGCCCATTCCTCCATGCAGATCTTCTCGAGAGCAGTGATGTTTTGGGGCTGTCGCCGAGCAACACGGACTTTCAACTCCCGCCACAGATTTTCTATGGGGTTGAGGTCTGGAGACTGGCTAGGCCACTCCAGGACTTTCAAATGCTTCTTACGGAGCCACTCCTTTGTTGCCCGGGCGGTGTGTTTTGGATCATTGTCATGTTGGAAGACCCAGCCTCGTTTCATCTTCAAAGTTCTCACTGATGGAAGGAGGTTTTGGCTCAAAATCTCACGATACATGGCCCCATTCATTCTGTCCTTAACACGGATCAGTCGTCCTGTCCCCTTGGCAGAAAAACAGCCCCATAGCATGATGTTTCCACCCCCATGCTTCACAGTAGGTATGGTGTTCTTGGGATGCAACTCAGTATTCTTCTTCCTCCAAACACGACGAGTTGAGTTTATACCAAAAAGTTCTACTTTGGTTTCATCTGACCACATGACATTCTCCCAATCCTCTGCTGTATCATCCATGTGCTCTCTGGCAAACTTCAGACGGGCCTGGACATGCACTGGCTTCAGCAGCGGAACACGTCTGGCACTGCGGGATTTGATTCCCTGCCGTTGTAGTGTGTTACTGATGGTGACCTTTGTTACTTTGGTCCCAGCTCTCTGCAGGTCATTCACCAGGTCCCCCCGTGTGGTTCTGGGATCTTTGCTCACCGTTCTCATGATCATTTTGACCCCACGGGATGAGATCTTGCGTGGAGCCCCAGATCGAGGGAGATTATCAGTGGTCTTGTATGTCTTCCATTTTCTGATGATTGCTCCCACAGTTGATTTTTTCACACCAAGCTGCTTGCCTATTGTAGATTCACTCTTCCCAGTCTGGTGCAGGTCTACAATACTTTTCCTGGTGTCCTTCGAAAGCTCTTTGGTCTTGGCCATGGCGGAGTTTGGAGTCTGACTGTTTGAGGCTGTGGACAGGTGTCTTTTATACAGATGTTGAGTTCAAACAGGTGCCATTCATACAGGTAACGAGTGGGGGACAGAAAAGCTTCTTACAGAAGACGTTACAGGTCTGTGAGAGCCAGAGATTTTCCTTGTTTGAGGTGACCAAATACTTATTTTCCACCCTAATTTACGAATAAATTCTTTACAAATCCTACCATGTGGATTCATGGATTTTTTTTTCACATTCTGTCTCTCACAGTTGAAGTGTACCTCTGGTGCAAATTACTGACCTCTGTCATCATTTTAGGTGGGGGAACTTGCACAATCGGTGGCTGACTAAATACTTTTTTGCCCCACTGTAAAGGAGAGAGACTGATTAGCCCACACAGAGCATCCGTGCTAATTAGACTCATCTCTGTGGCCCTGTTTCCTCAGACTACCTCTCCCTTCTTCAGCTGAGCTCTAAGCAAGGCCTGCACCACACGTTTCATCTATGAAAACTGCTGGACTGGGACTTTTATATGTCAATTAACCTATCTGCAGAGCCAGTTCTACCTTGAGAAGTAGTGCCAGCGTTGGTTGCACACGCAAAAGAAATTACAAAGGCAAGAAATAATAATGGACATATCTTAGATTTTTTATTTGTATTCTTTGATTGAGATCAGATACGGGGTTAGAGCAGGCCAGTGTGACTGAACCCACAAAGAAGAGGGAAACGGAAATCTTCCTTGGATACAACCCCAAAGCAAATACGCAAATCCTCCTTTGTCCTTTGATGTCCCGTTTGTGTGACTTTTATTACTGTTTGGCAGTCACTTGATGCTAAAGAGGAGATAAGTGTTGTTTTCGTTTGCTCACTGAGATCATGCAGGGCCATGTTCTGATGCCAAACAGCAGACATCTGCTCAGACTCGTACAGGTGAAGTTATTCTGCTCTTATTTAGCTCAGTGCTTTTATCAGTAAGCTCACGCTTTTTGAGCAGCATGTCAGTTCATCCTCTGTCTGAAACAAGCCAGCTCCCCAACACATGGGGGGGGACTTCTGTGTTTGCAGCCTGAGATGACCATATTAAGGATATCCTCTCCATGACATCATCAAAGGTTAGAGAACACCACATGAAACTGAGTGTTTACAGCAATCTGACGCCTGCTATTTTGTACATTTACACATATGCTGTCCTCAGTATTTGAATCTTTGACCACATTAATATGAGCATCTGTGGTTGTAAAAACACGTTGCTGTTTTATGTTTTTATTCTCAGACACAAATAAACAAACAACAATCTAAACACAAACAAACACTCACACTTTTAGTCCCCAAGCTGAGCAGGTGCGTGTAGCTGCTGTAGGTACAGTCTAACCCTTTAATTAAGTCACACTTCATCTTTTCAGCTTTATATTGTTGGCTGTAGATCAGCGTGTGTTTGTTCTTTCTCACAGTAGCAGAAGCTTAACAGAGGGATCTTTGAGTGTCATATTGCTTCCTGTGTGTGTTTGAAAGCAAGGCAGGGATAGGAGCTGACAGAAAGGAACTGCCTGTTATGGAAAACACACACGCACACACACACGTTTCTCACATACCTCTAGTCTGTGTGGACAGCTGGTGGGTTGGCGGGAAAACTGAGGAGCAGCTGTCACTGAGGAGAAAGAAAGGGAGAGAAGTGGGAGCGGTGGAGTGGGAGGGAGGTGACTACATACACCTAGAGATGGAAAAAGACGAGAAGAACAGGAAAGACATCTGTATCTAGATATCTAGACAGAGAGGAAACACAAGGAAGATAAAGAGGAAAGATTGAAATGAAAGAAATGCAAGAAAAGCCCCACAAAGACATGTCTAATCAAACAACCTTTAATTTCATGAATATTAAATTCATGTACTGAAACCCTGCAAACTCACGCGCTCCTTCTGTCGGATTTAACTGTTAAACTGGAGCTGATTTTAATTTTAGAAAACTCTAATGTGGCCATTGTTTCTGAAAGTTCATGCTTAATTACATGAATGCAAGTTCTTTGCTTAATATGTTGGGATACCTGTTTCTATATTATTGACAGAGATGGGCAGTAACGCGTTACTTGTAATCTGATTACTTTTTTCAAGTAACGAGTAAAGTAAGGGATTACTATTGCAAAATCGGTAATTAGATTACCGTTACTTTCCCGTAGGAACGCTGCATTACTGCGTTACTAAAACCGTGATTTTTTTTGCGAGAATGTCTCATGACAGTGACGTAAGCAAGTGCGACGTTGGTGACAGCAGCTGTGTGCAGATCAACAATGGATAATATATGGAGTGCGGGAGAGAGTATGAGCGTGCAGCGTTTAAAGTGTGGAAGTACTGACCTTACTTTGAGTTTGATTCCATAAAAAGTGACAAAAACATTAGTGTCCGCTGTGCGTGGGAAGAAAACTTCTTTTTACAGCAAAAAAACCCCCTAAACTTCCGAGCAAGCACCGAGTAGCTACGACGTAATGGGAAACTCACAGAGACACTCGCGCGGATTCTTCAACTGACCGCAGCACACCTACACCAGGGTAACCCTCCGCCTACCCTGCTCCTGCTTTACAGGTGAAAATAGAGCAAAAGGACCGCTGAGTCTTTGACTTTATTTATTTTCTGCTGTGTTTTACTTGCATCTGTTTGAAAGAGTGAGTGAAAACACAAAAAATATTTTATTTTATGTGCTGGAATGTGTAGAAAATAGGTTTAAATGTTAAACTAATTTATTCAAGTCAGAGAATGTTGCATATAATTAAATGTTTTGCTTGATGCATAAAGTTAAAAGATTAAAACTGATAAAACAAGTTAAAAAAAGAGACTTTTCCATTTGATTACATTTTGTATGATGGATTATGTAGAAAAAGTAGAATTGGGCTGAAAGATCTATCACTTTATCACCTCTTCAGGTTGTAAATCGTGTTTTTAAAAAGTAACTAAGTAACTAAGTAACTAAGTAATTAATTACTTTTGAAAATAAGTAATCAGTAAAGTAACGGGATTACTTTTTTGGGGGAGTAATCAGTAATTAGTTACTGATTACTTTTTTCAAGTAACTTGACCAACACTGATTATTGATTACATAATGAACTGATTGATTGATTGATTGATTGAATCTTTCTTTTGAACATGTTGAAAAGTATAAAAAAAAATAGAATTAAAAGAGACAAATGAACAAAGCAAACAAAAGGAAAACGAGCAACCACAACTCCAAATAACTTTCATGTTCAAAAAGGAGCAGGAAGAAGCATAAGCTTATTTAATCCCACCCCTTTTCCACTATCTAGTATCAATAGACTACAGAAATACCTCCTTGCAATTACATTATATGTTATGTGTAAAAAATTTTTTTTAATATATACACATATATGTTTCTATCTATCCATACATACGTATATACACACATATACACATTTTCAATGACCCCATTAACACCTCAAGGATACACAGCCTACAATTATATATATATATATATATATATACCCATACCAACAAACCCGTGCATGCGCACACACATGAAAATATTAGACAAGAACACCCTATCAAATCTCTACCTTTTCCCTGTACCCTGTAAAAACCATATCCTTAAACCGCTTTTTAAACTGTGCCATGCTCGGACATTGCTTCATATCTTTACTTAGTCTGTTCCACAGCTTCACTCCACACACAGAGATGCAAAAACTTTTTAATGTTGTACGGATACGAGGATGTTTTAAATTTAATTCCCCCCTCAAATTGTATCCCCGTTCCCTTTTAGAAAACATTTTTAGAATATTGTCAGGAAGCAGGTTATTTATTGCTTTATATATAATTTGTGCAGTGAGAAAATGAACCAGATCTGTGAATTTTAGAATTTTTGATTTTAAGAATAGTGGATTTGTATGATCTCTGTAACCAGTTTTATGGATTATCCTTATGGCCCTTTTTTGTAATATAAAGATTGATGATAGCGAACATTTGTAAGTATTGCCCCAAACCTCTGCACAGTAATTCAAATACGGTGCAATCAGGGAACAATAGAGAATGTGGAGTGATTTGTGGTCCAGAATGTGTTTTACTTTACTCAAGATTGAGACACTTCTTGAAATTTTGTTATGTATATGATTTATATGAGACTTCCAGTTTAATTTATCATCTATAATCACACCAAGAAACTTATGTTCAAGTACTCTTTCAATTTCCACACCATCTACATGAATCTGCACTTGTGCATTTCTAAGGGAATTCCCAAATAAGATAATTTTAGTTTTACTTAGATTTAGCGATAGTTTGTTCCTGTTAAACCATTTTTTAATTTTGCACATTTCTGAAGTAATTGTATCCAGCAGCTCCTTTAGATTCCCCCCAGAACAAAAAATATTTGTGTCATCTGCAAATAATACTAATTTTAATATATCAGATGCCTTACAAATATCATTTATATAAATAATAAATAATTTTGGACCCAGTACAGAGCCTTGTGGAACACCACAAGCAATGTCCAAGCATGATGAGGAATGGACACCCAGCTTCACAAATTGTTTCCGGTCACTTAAATAATTTTTCACCCATTGCAGTACAACCCCCCTAATCCCATACCGTTCCAGTTTATTAATTAATATGTGATGATTGATTGTGTCGAATGCTTTCTTGAGATCCAGAAATACTCCAGCTGCATACTGTTTCTGATCTATAGCATTCGTAATCTCCTCAATTGATTCGATTAATGCCAGAGATGTTGATCTTTTTGATCTGAATCCATATTGACTGTCAGAGAGTAATTTATATTTATCTAAGAATTTGTCTAATCGTTTATTAAACAGGTTTTCTAGGATTTTGGAGAATTGTGGTAGTAAAGAAACAGGCCTGTAATTTGTGAAGTGGCGTCTATCCCCGGTTTTATACAGCGGCACAACTTTAGCTATTTTCATTTTGTTTGGCACTTTTCCCGTCTGAAATGATAAGTTGCAAATATATGTTAGAGGTCCTACAATTCCTTCAATGACCTTCTTGACGATTTTCATGTCAATATCATTACAATCAGTAGATGTTTTATATTTACACATGTGTACAATGTCAATTATTTCTTTTTCCTCCACTGATGTGAGGAACATTGAGTTAGGGTTCCTATCAATCAGGTTTTCACTACAGTCTACTGATGGCAGTGACTCAGGAATTTGTTCTGCCAGTTTTGGTCCAATATTTACAAAATAATGATTAAAGCTGTTGACCTTATCAGCAGTGTTTTCCATAATATTGCCATTATCGATAAAGTATTTAGGATAACTTTGTTGTCCAGAATTATTTTTAATGATACCGTTTAAAACATCCCATATTCCTTTCATATTATGTTTATTGTTGTTCAATATTTTACTATAATACTCCTTTCTACATACACGTATAATATTGGTCAACTTATTTTTGTATTTTTTATATTTATTTTCAGCATCTTTTGTTCTTTGTTTTAGGTATTCCCTATAGAGTGTATTTTTCTTTTTACATGCATTTTGTAAACCCTTAGTGAGCCATGGTCTATCTGAATATTTGTGCTTTCTGTTGTATTTTATTGTTGGACAGTTTTTATCGTACAACTCCATGAATATTCTTAAAAATATGCCATATGCAATATCAATATCAGCTTCTTTGTACACATTGTCCCAGTCCTGATTTAATAGATCGTTCTTAAATGCAGTCATAGTTTCTTCCGTCCTTACACGTCTGTATCTCAGTTGTTCTTCATGCTGATTTTTCTTATAATTAGTGTCATAAACTGCAAAAACTGGTAGGTGATCACTGATGTCATTAATTAATATTCCGCTCACAATGTTGTTTTCCATATTGTTAGTGAAAATATTGTCAAGTAAGGTGGCACAATGTGGTGTAATTCTGCTAGGCCTGGTTATTTTAGGATGTAAACTCAAACTGTACATAGTGTTTAGGAATTCGTCGCTCATTTTATGCTTTTTTGGATTCAACAGGTCAATATTAAAATCACCACAGATAAACATAACTTTTTGATTTGTTTTAGAGAATATTTCCTCTATGAAGTCATTAAATACTTAAATACTAGAGCCAGGTGTTCTATATATACAGCTAATTATTACATTTTTTTCTTTTTCCTTATAAATTTCAATTGTTATACATTCTAGTAAATTATCAATTACAGTTGTCATACTTTCTACCACCTTGTAGTTTAGGTTTTTATCCACATACACAGCTACTCCCCCTCCACTCTTGTTCCTTCTATTTACAAAATTCACTTCATATCCCTCCAGTCCAAAGTCCGTTCCTTTCTCCGCATTGATCCATGTTTCAGAAATGGCAATAATTCCAAATGGATTTGTCAACTCATTTAGATATTCCTTTATATTGTTGAAGTTGGCATACAGACTTCTGCTATTAAAATGGATTATTGATAATTTATTTTCCGTGTTGATGGTGTGCTTAAACTGTTCATCAGTGAAGTAGCAGCAGTTACAGCTGATGTTGTAGAAGAAATTATTTTCCGGGTCTATATCCTTTTCTAAGTCTAGAACATTATGGTCTGTGTATCGAAATGTTCTCAGTTCCAGATTATCATAAAGAGAATTCCAATGAGTTATGTTGATATTGTTGCCGGATGCAGATGAAGTTCTCCTGGACTGTGCCATGTGTTGTGTTGTGTGTCACGTCACATGTGTATTCATACCTCCAGAGTAAGTTGACCTCAGTATTTGTCCAGCTCCTCCATATTTCTGATGACCAACACTTTGGCTTGTTCCGGTGTTCCATTGAGTTTAATGAATACTTTACAGTTGGTGGTCCATGTATTTTGAATTTTTCCCTGTTTCTTCAAGTAACGTGCTTTCCTGGCAATGTCCGCATTTCTTTTTATCAGATGTTCGTTCATGAAGACATCGGATCCTTTCAGTTTCTTTCCTTGTTCCTGATTATAATTAGTCTTAATCTGCTTTGATCTCTCTAATACGGGGCTCTTTATACTTATGTCTGCATTTTTATTTTGTTAAATACGAACACAGTCACAGCAGAGGCGCTGCCACGTGTGTGGCCAGAAAGACAGGACCAGTGTGTTTATTTGGTAGTTCAGTGAAAGGCTTCAGTTAGTTAAGAGTGGGAGAAAAAAAACTTTCACGTTTGTAGTTTTATTTTGTTATACAATATTTGAAATAAAACAAACAAACAAACAAAACACTACATTTTTGGAAATGTTTGTGGGCGTTTTCTTGTTTGTTTGTGTTTTTTGTACTATTTGAACACTGAAGTAACCCTCACATGAGATGACAGTGCCAGCAGTGGCCCACGGCTCATTTCAGTTTCACACCCCTGCTGTAACATCTTCACCTCCTGTGTCTTGACTTCTTTAGTTTGCAGCTGTTAAAATGTTCTTTGCTTTTTGTCTTTTGCGGATGCAGAGCCTTGAAATCAGTTTTATTTACAGTTTCAGTTGCAAAGTGAAGAAGCAAAATTAAATTTAAAGTAGTGAATATTATGTAGCACAAAAGGAGTGTTTTAAAGACTTTATGTAATAACTGAACATTTAAAATTTGATCAGCTCCGAGTTGTTTCTTTTAGCAGTTTATCAGATCAGTGCAAATGTACTGTATATGGACAACACTGCAGACAGCCCCCGTCACGCTCTGTTGCCATAATGAGGCTTTGGTTCACTCTTCAGTTTCGAGTGAGGTTAATTATATTGCTTAATTGGCCTCAGGGCTAAAACACAAAACACACACACACACACACACACACACACACACACACACACACACACACACACACACACGCATGGAGGAGTAAGGGATTGTGGTAAAATAAGGGTGAATAGTAAAAAGCAGCTATTTATCCCCGCTCCCTCGGGTCTCCTGGGACGCATGCTGATGGGAACAATGATCGGTTTAACTCCATCCACTGACCTGCACACATCATACACACAGCCTCACACACTCTTCATGTGTGGCTCTTCTGGCTCAAGACACATACACCCACACGCACTCATTTTGGGAGTTTTTTGCACGTCAATCTGCATGTTGACCACGTCAGTTGTTCCAGACAGCTATCGGTACTCTTTCTGTTCATGTTTGTAACTCAACAGCTGAGAAAATGAACATACAAAGCAAAGCGTAAAAAACACTCCTGGTGGGTTTTCCCTCTTATAAAAAGTCATTTGTAATTCTTACGCAGATTTCAGAAATGGCACAAAGTAACAGTGGCAGGTAAACTGCCAACATGTTCTCATCACAGAGTTTAAATAGTGCACTCCTGTTAGAAGCTGCTGCTGTCACAGAAACTTTGAAAAAGGTGTCCTTGGCGTCACTGCCGTGAGTCGATATTAAGCCCTGGTTGTGTTCGATACTGCGGTCACTGCTTGCATAAACTATAATGCAAACTCAGCATAAAGATTTAGACTCAAGCTTGAGGTAAGTTTGACTCGCTTTAGTAGTTTCCTGACTGATGGAAGAATTGCAAGGCCATTAAATTATCATGAACCTTCTTGTTTTACCAAACAGCAGCATTTAACACCCTGAGAATAAGAATCCAGCCATGTTGGCTTTTAACATGTGCCACAGGTCAAAGCACAGTCTGGGATTTTAATAAGTAAACCTTTGTGGCGGTCTCTTCATTTCTTGGTTTGGTGACGTTTTGGCTTTGACTCCAGCGATCAGAATTTTAACAGAGTTTTGTGTGACTTGGCCGACATTCTTGTTGTCACATCTTCTGTAGGAGTTGTAACTTAAGCTCTGCCAGACATAATATTTCAGGGTGAATTTTAGTTTTGTTGTGTAAAATGAACGTTTTACATTAGCGCTGGTTTTGAATGCAGGATAGAGATCCCAGACTAGCTTTCATAGACTAAAAACATGAGTAAATACAATTTGTTTTGCACCCCCACCCAAAGTTTCGCCTCTCCTCTCCATCACTTTGTTTTCAAAGATTTCCCTTTCTTCTTCTTACTTGTCTCACGTTCCCACCCTTCCCCTTGCTTTCTAACCCTCCTTCTTTGTTATTTTCTTTCTCTCTTTATTTCTTCTTTTTCTCTTGGACCCTTCCCCCAGTTTTCCCACCTCGGTGCTCCATCGGGAGCACCACAAAGCCTGGTGCTGCCGTAGCAACCACCGCGCCACCGCCTCTGCCCCGGCAACAGGCCGTCGTCAGGGCTGCTGACCCTTGACCCCATCACAGCTGCTTACCCATTGCATATCCCTGGCTCTCTGCTCGCTCCCGTGACCAGGGGGTCACACACTATATCACTTTCACCAAAAAAACAGGACAAGACAAGAGAGGAGAGGAAAGGAGAGACGAGGAGATGAAGCAAGGACACAAGGAGAGAGGAGGTAAGATGACCAGAAAAAACACAGAGAAGAATGAAGATTAAGAGTCGACATAGAAGGAAAACTAAAAGAATCAAAGATATGAAATTAAATGAAGAAAGCAAAAGATAACAACCTTAATATATGTTAAGTGGAGATAAACGAGGAGCAAAGGAAAAAAGAGATGAGGCAACACGATGAGAGGACAGCAAAAGGAATAAGAGACCATCTTATGGTGGAACACACACCAGCCCTGATGCTAATGCTCTGACTCATCGCACTCCTCTCTCATCACCTTCTATCACCACTCATGTCAGCTACAAATCTGTAAAGTTTCATGACTGCTGTCTTGCAGCGTTGTGATGCTATCATGTTGATATATCTGTCCACATACAGACAGGCAGACACAGACACATCTTCGAAAGTACTCTAACCTCTTTAGATACTCCTGCTATAGCAAGCAACAGCAGGCCCCTGTTTGCTATTAAGACATTCACCAAAGAACAAAAGCACAAGGTGAAACCAAATGTATCCATTCTGTTGAAGGTTGTAACAAAAAACAAAGATTAGAGAAGACAGAGTGAAGAGAAGACATAAGGCACAGCGGAAGGAAATGAAAAGAGGAGGGGACATATGAGGAATGAAAAGGAAAGAGAAACAAGAAATCCAAGGATCAGGAAGGAAATGAAAAACAGTGAAGTGCTACTCGTGTGTAAATCGACTTTGGGTTTCTTGGCGGTAGACAAAAATAAGTTATATTATTGTTATTATAAAGAGGACTGTAAGAAAAGAATAGGCATGATGAAAGGAAAGTGAGATTAGAGATAGTTAGGGAAAGAAAAGGATAAAAACTGACGATGAGCAGAAATAAAAGTAGAGAAGAAACCAACAGGAGAGGGGCGATGAAATGAGAACATGAGAAAAAGGAAAGCAGGAGCTGAAAGACTAAGAGGTTTACTTGGGTTAAAGACATAACATTTATGGATCTATCGAGCATTATGTGAAAGTTCAATTTATAAAACATTATAGAAAACAGTTTAATCCTCTAAACTTTCGACTCTTTTTTAACTCTACTGGTTCTACAAAGTGCTTACATCTCTCATTCATATTCATGAGCATGGCACACAAATGGTGACACATTAGGCATTCACCTTTATGGTACTGAGTTTGTGTCTGTCAGTATTTGTCTGTGCAGAGAGTAATGAACCCACGGTGGTGTGTAGTCCTCCAAAAAACTCAGCGCAGCATGGATGATGCTGTGCATAGGCTAGATGTTGATTGGTTGAAAAGTGGGCTGGAACAGGAAAAGGGACGACAGGAAAAATTCCCCCAACTGGAAGAAATATGAGAGAGCTGCCCTGCACAGACGACTGATGGAGCCAGGTTCAGCCGGGCACATGTAATAACATCATGTGTTTCCAGGACTGAGGATGTGTCTGAAGCAGACTCCATTCCCCTGTGTGCCACACGAGGAAAGAAAACTGGTTGCACCTCACACATTTTAGGCCTCTTTTTTCCTTTTTGGCAAAAGTCCACCCTCTGCCATCACATACATGTCACAAAGGACATGTTTAGACTCTCTCTTGAAATGACTCCTGACAGTCAGGAGTTTGGAGGAGAATTAGAGAACATGGTCACCCCATATAAATTTAATATTTAAGCTAAGAAGCATCGTGGCTGTTCTCTGATAACAAATTTGTTTGAACTGTTGTCATGGACAGTATAAAGATGTTGTGGTTAGCACTGTTGCCTCACAGGAAAAAGGTCTGGGGCCTTTCTGTATGGAGTCTGCATGTTCTCACCAAGTCTGTGTGGTTTCTCTCCGGGTACTCTGGCTTCCTCCCACAGTCCAAGACATGCATGGGATGAGGTTAATTGGTAATTCTGTTCAGGGTGTACCCTCCCTCTTGCCCTCTGACAGCTGGGATAGGCACAGGCACCCCCACAACTCTGAATTGGATAAGTGGAAGAAGATGGATGGACTACATTAGCAAAGGCTCCTTAACAGAAATGAACCCTGTAAAGCATCTCTGTCGCTCTGCGGACAGCTGCCATGTTGCTTTTGGCTGCTTTTGTTTGGTTTCAGTAGAACTTCTTGTTTGTTTGAGAAGCTCAGAGCTGCAGTTGGTACAGGAGTCACTGTCACTTTGATTCAAAATGAGTGCAGAGCAGAGGCACAGTTTCATGCCGCTCACCACAGCAACACAGCACAGTGGAAACAGCAAAGAAACCAGCTGAACGTTGAGACTTAAAAGTGGGTAAAAATAAATTTTCTACAGGACTGTGTAGATGTATTTATGTCTGTGTGTGTGTATACATGTTTAGACATCTTTGTGAGGACAGAAAATTGGAATGCTGCTATACTTGTGGGGACCAACAGTCACTTGTTGGGACAAAATGCCTGTCCCCACAAGTTTGAAGGCATTTTTCACACTCAAAATGTGGTTTTAGTGTCAGGGTTACAGTTAGGTTAAGGTTAGGTTTAGGCTCAGGGTTAGGATTAGGCATTCATTTTTGATGGTTAGAGAAAGCGGCTAGGGAAAGCATTATGTCAATGAGATGTCCTCACTAAGATATGAAAACGTGTGTGTGTGTGTGTGTGTGTGTGTGTGTGTGTGTGTGTGTGTGTGTGTGTGTGTGTGTGTGTGTGTGTACCTTGGTTTTAGGTGCTGTCCTCAGTGTAACCTGAACTGGGCTTTATTAATAAATAATGCATTTGAACCAGTCAGCTCATCAGTCAGCTTTTGAGGCAGGCAGTTCTGGCTTATTCTGCCATTTGCCCTCCAGCGGGACAGAAACAGACGCAGCATCAGAGATTATCTGTCTGTTTTCAGACTCAGGATTCAGTTTCAGGTGTTTCTGTTTTTGTTGCGTCAACTGGGCCGACCTCGTTGATCATGAATCCTGAATAGTAAGTGTTGTTTCTTTCTCTGCGCAGTGCATTACCGAGATGAAATGATCAGCTTGTAATAAAATGACACCTGGTCTTTAACACTGGCTGCTGACATGGAAAGTTAGGAGAAAACTTAAGCATGTGTAACATGCCCGACCCTTGTTTTTAACCTTTGTTTTGTAACTAGAGATCAGTCGTATCAGACGTATGTCAGTCTAAAAAGACATACAAGCCAGTTTTATTGCTGAGGTGTCTAATTTGAGCTTATCAGTAAATTGTAAGTTGTGATGAATTAATGTTTTATGTCCGTCCATAGATTTGCTGCATGTTTCTATCAATTTGTAGAAAAAAAGCAAAAAGAGTAGATAATTGGAGGCATTCAGTTGTAGGTAATCTGCAATGGCTCACTAGGCCTCTGTGGCAGATGGGTATTGTTTAGTGGTGCTCAACAGAACAAAGACAAATTGTAACTTCTCGCAGACAAGAGTGCTACAGAAGAAACCATACACAGAAAGACATTTGATCCCAGGTTCGACTTTGCGTCTGTGACTTATGTGTCCATAAACTATGTAATGCAGCAGCTAACCACTTTGGTTTAATGCTACTCATTCAGAAATACAACACAATAATTTGCATCCATCTAGTATTACCAGGCAGCTGCTTTACTGCCAGCTTTGAGAAACAGTTGTAATAATATCAACAACCTGGTTCCAGGAGGGCACGGTTTAAGCTGTAGCTCCAAATTCTTACATGAAAATAAAACTGAATGGAAAACTGTGTAGTGTGGATGGTTTTATTCACGGTCTATCAAAAAGCTTGCTTCTTATTCATTAATTTGTATCTTTAATGGGTAAAAGTTAGACATTTAAAAAAAGGAGTTTCTTGGTGACGACCACGTTGTTACCTGTGATTACACAAAATGACATTACTGGTGAAACATTGTTTCAGTATCTAGAACTAGTGACTGTGATAAACCATTCCTGATGAGCTAACATCTGTCCAAGGTTCACACTTTCATTTGACTTGTGGTTCAAGCACTTCATGGTGTTTGCACTGAGTGAAAAACTGCAAGTCTTACAAGCAAACAGCACGACTGATTTTGCAACCTTCACACTGTGCACTCGATATTTAGTTCATATGAAAGCAAAAAACAAAAATCTTCCAAATTTAGAGCATAAAACATTCAAAATATCAGATCAACCCTTGACTTTTGTTATAGATGTAATAAAATCTGGTTGCAAGTGTGCCACCCTCTGCATTTCTTAAATTCATGTCAGCATTCAGAGCTGTATTTGATGTGTGTTATTTGCTAGCTGGCTTTCAACATTTAAATTATGCAGCTTTTTATGGCATGACATCATTTACATCTGAGATGGAACCTCTGTAGTGGTTCATTCATGCATGTCTTCCTTGCTTCCCAGTGACTACTTGTTCAAGCTTCTTCTCATCGGTGACTCTGGAGTTGGAAAGTCATGCCTGCTGCTGCGCTTTGCGGTAAGACTGTGCACACGTATGCACACAAAGACACGCTCACTTTCCCTTTTTAACACTTAACTGCTTGCTGCAGGATGACACCTACACCGAAAGCTACATCTCTACCATAGGGGTCGACTTCAAGATCAGGACCATTGACATGGATGGGAAAACTGTCAAGCTACAGATTGTAAGGAAACGGCGAAGCGGTTTTGTGAGGGAACATCATAAAGTTGTTTTTCAAAGCATGAAAGTCTTAAAAAAAACTGTGTAATGTTAGCCTCAGTGCTATTTTACGTGTGTGCATATACTCCTTCAGTGGGACACAGCAGGTCAAGAGAGGTTTCGAACCATCACCTCCAGCTACTACAGAGGAGCTCACGGGATCATCATTGTGTATGATGTCACTGAGCAGGTCAGTGTGTATGTCTTCATCATCATCTAAAAAGAAAAGCATTTGAACATGAACTCCAGACCTCCTGCTGCTTCGCTTTCTCTCTCTCTCCTCAGGAATCCTTTAACAATGTGAAGCAGTGGCTGGATGAAATAGATCGTTACGCCTGTGAAAACGTCTCCAGGCTGCTGGTGGGAAACAAGTCTGACCTCGTTAGTAAGAAAGTGGTGGATGCTGCCACTGCTCAGGTAACAGGCTACGTGCAGCGAAGAGGCTTAACTTCAAATACTTAGAAATAACTTCACACCTGTGGTTTTATTAAGCATCATAAAACTAAGTGGAAGCTTAAAATGGGAAATAATTTGTTTTTTCTTTCCAAAATAATTCTAGACATGAGCACACTGGTATTTTGACATCATCACATATCTCTATCAGAAGGTTTTAGCATCGTGGACAAAGTGTCTGGCTTTGTGCTTAGACACACGTACTGTGGCAGCACTGGAGGCAGGAAGCAAGTAGTCAAGTTAGGAAGATCGACAATCATGCCTAATGTTTCAGTAACACTAAAACCAGATGACAACCTCACTGTGACTAGTAAGAATGGGTGGTTGTCCTGTGACTGTGTGGTGATTTTTCACATTCAGCGAATGATTGCAAACAGTTGCTGCGATCAGATGTTTGGCACTCAACCACTAATCACTCAACCTGCAATCACTCTCAGGCAGATTGTTGAAGGTTGGCAAAAAATTACCACCTCGTTTATAAATGCAAACAGGTTACTAACACGCTGAAGTCCCTCTGACTGAGTCTGCACCAATGAGCACAATTCATCTGGGACAACTCAGCTGGTTTCAAACTGGGTATTTTCTGGGTATACTTCTATCTAAAAGTGGGACTGCCTACCTAAGTCATTTGGAGTTAGATTGCGGTGCCGCAGTAACTGTCATACAATCTGGGGAGGAATTCTTGAGACTCCTTTCTTAATCTTGGTGTCGCAGTAGTGGTAGAGCAGGTCATCTGCTAATCAGAAGATTGGTCCCAAAGATATTTGTCATGCTCCATTTTGCATGCCAAATATCTACGGGCAAGGTATTACCTCTGATGGAGTCTCTCCGATGCGTCCAATGGAGTATAAATGTGTGTGACTGTTAGATAGAAAGTGTTAACTTTGGAAAAGCATAGGAAAAAATGCTTGTATGAATGAGGCAAGTTGTATAAAGTGTGCACAGTTAGAGTAGGAAAGCTCTTTATATGAACCAGTCCATTTATCAGATCTATGAGGTTCAGACACCTTAACCCCGTTCAATTACAAACTGATACAGACTGGCCCTCTCTTACTGACTCTAAGGACTCCAAAGAGTCAATTTGAGGGGAGCAACTAACTATGAGTCTCTCAGGGAGACTTCAGCGTGTTAGTAACCTGTTCCAAATCTAGACTTGGACTAAGAAGCAAACCATTTGAAAGGATAGGAGATTGCAAGCTCATATATTTAAAAGTAGCATTGGAGGCAGAGCCTTCAGCGTTCAGGCCCATCTTCTGGGTAACCAGCTCCCAGTTTGGATTTGGGAAACAGAAATCTTCTCTACTTTCAGGAATAAGTTTAAAACTTTCCTTTTTCATCAAGTAGTTAGGGCTGGATCAGGTGACCCTGAATCCTCCCTTAGTTACACTTAATAGGTCATGCTGCCGGAGGTTTCCCATGATGCACTCGGTGTTTCTTCTTCACTGTGTTTACACATCACTCTGCATTTAATCATTAGTTATTATTCATCTCTGGCTTTGTCTTTTGTCCCGTCTTCATCCCCACACCCTCAGGTGTGCCAGAGGTTGCTTCTTGTTAAAAGGAAGTTTGTCCTTCATCCCTACGGTCCTTACCTTACAATAAAAAGCACCTTGAGGAGACTTTAATGCTGTTGTGATTTGGATTGAATTAGTAGTCAGGTCATTGACAGGGGCTTCTTCGGACCAGTGGGCATCTTGTACATGCACCAGGAGCTTTGACAAACCGGCAGTATTTGAATGAAAACAGGCTCAGTGTTCTCAGTGCCAAGTCTGGCCAGGCGTTCATCGACTTTGTAGCTTTCATGTCTAAATTCCTTTGAAAAGTACCAGATGTAAACTTGTGAACTAACTACAATATTTAAATGTTGACTCATCAATAATTCAAAAGTCTGATTAGGGTTCTTTTTCAGAATGACTACTCAGTTCACTCTTAATCCAGGAGTACAAATTACATGTAATACTTTACTCTGGAATCGAATTTTAGAATTACAGTTGTTGCATTAAATGCTTTTAAACTGTGGTGTTTACACACTTGCTGCTTTTAATAAGACTTGACCCCATCCACAGGACCTGGCTTCGTCCCTGAAGATCCCGTGCTTGGAGACTAGTGCGAAAAGCTCTGATAATGTGGAGAGGGCGTTCCTTACCATGGCCTCTGAGATCCACAAACGTCTGGCCAGTGAAGGAGGGGGCATGGAGGGCGAGTCAGCAGAGGCCAGGACCGCCAAGATCAACAGCGCCCCCCTGTGGCTGGGAGGGGAAAAACAGACGCAGGAGGCCAATAACTGCTGCTGAGGTGGAAACATAAGCACAAATATTTATTACTTGATGAGACAGATGTGTCATTTGAAAAAGACCCAGCTGTCTGGTTGAAGGACTCATTAACTGAGTGTTACAGGCACACATATCGGCATATTTTTGACATTTATGACTTTGGAAGAAAAACACATTTTTGACTTGACTATGATATATTTTTGAGCTTGGTACTTTTGAATGAGATAGAGGTTGACGTTTTTTCCTTTTACAATTATGTTCATTTATTTTAAAAATGAGAAATGGAAGTAAAACTAAATAAAAAGAAAACTATAGCACATTATAATAAACTAGGACCAAACATGCAGAAATCAGAGCACTCAGCCAAAGGAACAAACAGGGTGGGGTCTATTCAAGTGTAGGTGACACGATTTGGAAATGCAGAGAGGACCACTCTCGTGAATAGCAATAGTTGAATGTTAATTAGCAGCCGCACAGTCTTTAATTATCTGATATAAGCAACCTGACTGTATGATTTCAGTTTCTATAAATGCCTCAGACTTATTAACCAGTTCCTGTTGTGTTTTGCTTGGTGTTTGTTTATGTCAATAAAGATATCTGAAGTTGGTCTTTTTTGCTGAAAATATAAAGAGATACTGAAATTCTTAAGATGATATTAAAAGAAAGCCTGATCCTGATCTGCGTGATTAAAGTTAGAAGATGATTGTTTCATGGTTTAAATGAGCTAATCTTGGTGGTTTGACTGAGACAGGAGATCAACCACTGAACATCAAAATGCACAAATATCATTAACATCCTTTTTTTCTCCCCTCAAATTTTTAAAAGTCAGCTTCCATTCAAGTTGCATTGTGTGATGTCGGTGCCAGTTTTTGGGTCAAGACTTCTTAATTTGGAACTCTCAGATCCAAATACAGACATGGAGGTCTGGACAATAAGGAAAAGTCTGTAAATTCAGAATAGCAGTGAGTTGATTATCAGGTTTTATTTTTCTCACAATCTGTCACACTTGTTGTTTTTCGAACTTTCAAAGATGCAGAAATGTCTGGGAGCCGCTGATTTTATATAAAATGTTCATATGGTAAATGCTAACTCATCTGGCATTTGACTTACTAGATTATTAAATGTTTTAAAACCTAAAAGATTCTTGAGGAACTTTAACTCACTATCTAAAATCTGAAAATCACTGGACATCCTCAGGAGATATTGGCCTGACAAATATCCCTTTGTGATGTGAAGGGATTTCTCATGAAGGCCAGGCAACCTTAAATATGTCATATTAGTGTCATTTCAACATGAATTAATTTCCTCTCTTTGCTGTGACAACAGTATTATCGCAGTGTAACAATGACTCACTGAAGGCCGACTTCTTTGTAATCAACTGGACGTTGTTTTAGCAACAAGAAGCTTATGAAAGCAGCTGAGAGACTGAGAACTCAGCAACTTCAGCTACTCAAATACAATTTAAATAAACTTTGTTCTTGAAATGTAAAACAGATGGGAAATAAGACCATGTTTTAAATGTGTGAGCTTCGTCTACACTATATGGTACTGAGTACCTACACCTACCTACCTAGCACATTAACACATTATGCCTACAGTGTGAGGCATAGAATGAACACCAGAATCAGAATCAGAATCATCAGAATCAGAATACTTTATTGATCCCTGGGGGAAATTATTTTTTGTTACAGTGCTCCATTTTAAACCAACATTAAGACAAGACAGACAATACGCTAACTAAGAATAGTACAATATATACATATATATACATACATACATACATAAGTCACTTATAAATAAATATTTGGAAAAGAAACATGTGTAGTTGTAGCAGCAAACAGTGTGTTAAGTGGATGCGTTGTACAGGGAGATGGCCACAGGCAGGAATGATTTCCTGTGTCGTTCAGTGGTGCTTTTCGGTAATCTCAGTCTCTCACTGAACGAGCTCCTGTGACTGACCAGCATGTCATGGAGTGGGTGGGAGGTGTTATCCAACATTGTCTTTATCTTGGACAGCATCCGCCTCTCCGACACCACCTTGAGGGAGTCCAGCTCCATCCCCACAACATTGCTGGCCTTACGGATCAGTTTATTAAGTCTGTTGGCATCTGCGACCCTCAGCCTGCTCCCCCAGCATGCAACAGCATAGAGGATCGCACTGGCCACCACAGACTCATAGAAAATCCTCAGCATTTTCTGGCAGATGTTGAAGGACCTCAGTCGCCTCAAAAAATAGAGACGACTCTGGCCCTTCCTGTAAAGTGCTGTGGTGTTTTTAGCCCAGTCCAGTTTATTGTCAATGTGTACTCCAAGGTATTTATAGTCCTCCACAATGTCAACACTGACCCCCTGGATTGAAACAGGGGTCAAGTGTTTCCTGGTCTTCCTGAAGTCCACGATCAGTTTCTTGGTCTTTGCCACGTTGAGCTGCAGATGATTCTGCTCACACCACGTGACAAAGGAGTCGACCACAGCCCGGTACTCTGTCTCATCATCCCTGTGCACAGTTTGCGTGCTGATGTTAATGCTGGAGAAGGTTTAAAATGAATAGAATATACAAAAATACTCTGGAGTAGAGGAGGATACACAACAATAATGAAACCATAGTGACTACACAGCTGATATACAAGCATATGTGTCAGTCCGATCCTTTCCCTACAGTCAGCAGTGAGTTCTGCACTGTCCTCAGGTTTGATATGAGGATTTAAAAGCAGTTTATTTTATGAAAAACTACAAAAACTACAACAGCTGGACTGCCTCAGACAGGCAAATGGAAACAGGATGAGGGGGCAGGACAGAAACTGGTAAGCAGTTATTTTCCCTTCCACTAGATGTCAGTGTTGCTCTGTATTTGTTTCCTACAGAGGTTGACAGCGTCAGTGTCATTCATGATCTCTTATGTTTTATGTTCGCCCCCCTCCTCCCCTGCATCTCTCCCTACCTCTGAGTATCTCTTTCATCTTTACATCTTTCACTCCCACTTGTCTAACCATAGCCTACCTCTGTTCCTCCACCCCATCCTCATCCCCGGCCTCTTGCTGCTTTTCCATCATTTCATATTCTTTTTCTTTTTTGTTTTCCCCTCTCCCTCTTACTTCTCTCTTGCCCCACTCGTCTACACCCTTAATGGACCTCTCACTTTATATCTTTCTCCCATTCTCTTTTGCCCTTCTGCCACACATGAATGTTCCAAAATGAATCTTAATTTGATTGCAGAGATCTACAGCTCAGGTGGGGGAATCTGTCCATAGGACAACTATTAGTCGTGCACTGCACAAAGTTGGCCTTTATGGAAGAGTGGCAAGAAGAAAGCTGTTGTTAACAGAAAACCATAAGAAGTCCCGTTTGCAGTTTGCCACAAGCCATGTGGGGGACACAGCAAACATGTGGAAGAAGCTGCTCTGGTCAGATGAGACCAACATGGAACTTTTTGGCCAAAATGCAAAACGCTATGTGTGGCAGAAAACTAACTCTGCACAACACTCTGAACACACCATCCCCACTGTCAGATATGGGGGTGGCAGCATCATGCTCTGGGGGTGCTTCTCTTCAGCAGGGACAGAGAAGCTGGTCAGAGTTGATGGGAAGATGGATGGAGCCAAATATAGAGCAATCTTGGAAGAAAACCTCTTGGAGTCTGCAAAAGACTTGAGACTGGGGCGGAGGTTCACCTTCCAGCAGGACAACGACCCTAAACATAAAGCCAGGGCAACAATGGAACGGTTTAAAACAAAACATGTCCATGTGTTAGAACGGCCCAGTCAAAGTCCAGATCTAAATCCAATCGAGAATCTGTGGCAAGATCTGAAAACTGCTGTTCACAAACGCTGTCCATCTAATCTGACTGAGCTGGAGCTGTTCTGCAAAGAAGAATGGGCAAAGATTTCAGTCTCTAGATGTGCAAAGCTGGTAGAGACAGACCCTAAAAGACTGGCAGCACCCAACAACATAGCACCCAACAATCTGTGGGATATAAATATTTCTAACACTAGTAACTTGACATTTAAAAAATTAAACTGCTGAAGGGCATGCCAGGAGGTGCTGTGTATTCAAGAATAGTGAAGTCAAATGATGAAGAGAGGAACAGGAGAGCAGTGTCTGATGTATTGAATGATTTTTGTTTGTTTTTTGATATGCTGAACTGCAGATCAGCTCAGGTAGCCCCGCCCACACACAGTGACAGGAAACTAGGTGAGACAAAGAGCATGTTAGAAAAGGCTCATTTATTTTAGCCTGCATTTTAAACTGTGCTCTGCTGTTTAAACAGCTGCTCTGAAAAACGATTTCAGCGCTTAACAGAGCCTATGAATAGATTCTTGTTCTATTGTTGTGTGGCTTTATCATCTTTATTTTTTCAATGATGTAATTCAAATGTTCAGCATTTTATTTACACTTATTCTTCTACTAATAGAATGATGACCTATATAAAGACTCATTTATGCATTTATAACTTATTTATGTATAATAACAATGACAACAACGGTATAAACTGTAAAACTGCCAGGTTCTTTAAAAAGCATGAAATATAAATATAAATAAAGATTAAAATACTAATTATAGTTAGAACCCTCAACACTTAAAAGGGGTAGCTTTTAACCCGTTCACACATAGTGGTCATTAATTAACACTGTTGGATTTGATTTCAACACTATTAAAGTGTCTATATGGGTCCACACCAGAGAGTGTTAATTTAACTCTTTTTGGAGAGTTAGTACGTTAACTCTGATTTAGTGTTAAACACCAAATCTGTCTGGAGTTGATAATTTAACACTTGGTGTTAAGAGTTTATATATTAACTCTCAAAGAGTATTTTAGTTTAACTACGTAAGAGTTATCTTCTAATTCATTCTAAAAAGCGGGAATTTTACTGTTCTGAACTTCTAGAAATTTCTTTTGGAAATAAACATTTACTAAAAAGATGCAATGGTTTTTGAAAAACATTTATTCTGAACTGTGCACCACAATTTCAAAACATTTTCTGAAAGATGTAACAGTGTACATGTTCTCACTTTCATTAGAATTGTGTTTATCAAAAGGTCTGGGTTACTGACCTGGTAGCCTGGCTGCTCCTGGGTGGGTCCGGGATGGGCGTGAGGTTCTGGGGGCGCTCCGTCTCTGGGCTGGGACCCGGACCGGGCCTCGGGGGCTTGGGTCCTGGTTGGTGTGTTGCCGGGGTTGTGGGCGGGTGGGTGCATGGGGGCCCAGCCCTGGAGCAGGGTGCCGCCGGTGCGTCGAGCCACCTGGGGGGCTCTTCAACTGGTGGGGGAGATTGTCACATCTTGCAGGAGCTTTCCTCTCCTCAGGAGCTCCCTCTGCAGGAGGGGGAGATACAGGAGAGGTGGAGGAAGATCTCAGCCTGGGTGTTTATTGTCTTATGTAGTCTGGAAGATGAGTGGATGGTGGGGTGGGTGCAGTTTTCTCTGTGGTGGGGTTGGGTGGACTGTCCCGGGCTCTGTGGGGCCGGGCGGCGCTGCTGCACTGGGCCCGGTCTGGATGGGCCTGGGCCCCCTTTCCCTGGCGGGTCGCGGAGTATGGGGGTGCCTACTGGGGTCAGCGGGGGAGCTGGCCCCAGGGAGGGGTCACTTGCCCCTCCCTTCCTTCCCTCCCCATCTCCAGCTGTCTCCCTCTTCCCGCTCCACCACAACCACCCACACATGCAGGGCCTTGGAGTAGGGGTATGTCACCAGGGTGCAGAGGAGGCTACCCCCCCCCCCCCCCCCTCTGTCCCCTTCTGGCTGCCTCTGCCTCAATTTTATCCCACAACTTAGACATTCACATTACTCACACTCTCATTACACATACATATAGGATCTTGGGGGTGGGCACGATACATGGAGTCCAAAGTACCATCAGGGTGTACACCCCACCCCTGGCATCATTGCCCACCTCTCAATTTTAAATACACGTAGACATTGAGGGCTAGCAGGAGGGACCATGCGCTTACCTGCTGCTCTCTGGCAGGTAGCTCCATGCCCTCCTGGGTTTTAAATGCACCTTAGAACACACATGCATCAACATTACAATGAGCGGGTGGAGGGAGGTTTGGAGTCTTCTCTCACCCCCGTTCTCTGCGACCTGCTGGAGCAGGGGGGCTAGGACTAGGAGGAGGAGTTGGCCGTCCGACTGCGGTCTGGAGTGTGGAGCCTCCCTGCTGCTGCGGAGTCGGGGCGGTCTGCCTCCCCCCACCGCAGGGAAAAGGGAAACACCACCTGGGTCTGGGTGCAGTTCCCCCCTCCAGGGGCGGGGGCACCTAGACCCGGTTTGTAGAGTACGCTTGGGGAGTGTGATCGTGTGTACAACGTCTCTTTATGTCTGTCTCCACGTTGGTTGAGTGTTGAATAATTGCATATGAGAGCATGAGGGTGGGAATGGATGTTTGTGTCTGTGTGTGCCTGTATGTCTGTGTCTATATGTCAGGTTGGGTATCAGACGCCACCTCTCTGGGGACATCTCAGGCCCTCTAAGGTATGGAGGCCTATCTCCCCCTACCACCACTTCCCCTGCCAGTGGCGGACCCCCTCAGACATCGGTGCGTTGGTGGTTCTTTGTGTCCGGGGATGGGCGTCCAGGTACACACCGGCTCACTCCTTGGCGGCCGCTTATCGGGGCCTGGAGCCTGGGGCTCGCTCGGGCCACTTCGGAGGTGGGGTGCCCCTGGCCTCTCGGCCTGGGGCTCGGTCACTCAGGCACAGCTGGCTGCCGGCGGAGCTCACGGGCGCGTCACTGCAACCCCCCCTGGCTTCTGCTCCGCGGCTGCTGAGTGAGCCCTCATCTGGGACTCTCCTCAGCTCTTTCCGGGACAGTGGCGCGGCTGCCCCTCTGTTGGTCTTCCTTGGTCTCTTGTGTTCTGGGGGCCTCTGGATGTCTGGAGTTTTGATCTCCTCCACACCTGCTTCACGCCCTGGAGGACGGGGCTGTGGCCCCCCCACACCCTCTAGCAGATCGTTACATGAAGGAACCTTTTAAAAAACAAAAAACAAGCGCGTCCATGCTCACAGGTGTACACACGGGTGCTCACACACACAAACTACACCCTTTTTGGCTCCTACCTCAAAGCACACTGTGTTCTGTTGATCTTATGTGCTGCACAATAATGTTTAACATTTAGTATTTACTGTCATATTCCCATATATCATTGTGATGTTGTTTATTCTATTACTCTTGTTCTCTTCTGCTTGCTTTCTTTTTTCTTTCTCAGCAGGTGATCCAGGTGATTGATATATGCTTTTTTTTTTCTCTGCCCGTTCTGTTGGTTTTTGTCTTTTGCCCTTCTCCCCCGTCCCTCTTCTCAGCTGTTTCTCTTTCCCTCTTTCTTTCTCCCCTTCTTTCCCCCAGTCAAGTCTGTCCCGTATTCAGTAAGTGAAAATAAAATAAACAATAAAAGGTGAATCAAATGGACCATTACGGCAAGGCTGGGATGGTCAGTTTGGTAAAGTAAATCCGTTGGGCATCTTTCTTTGCCTTTAGACAACAATTCTGATGGCAAAAGAGCCAAACGGGACAGGCCAAAAAAAAAAACAAAAAAAAAAAAAGGTCTGACATAGGTGAGCTGGTAAATGCAAATAACAGCATTCTCATCACTTATTTCTTCAATACAATATGCACACTCGATTTTAACTACTATCAATTTACACCTCAGAGTTATATTAAAAGAATGTGACTCTACTTAGAGTAAAATTAACTCTACTTTTGCAAGAAGACTACTAACACCAAAACATTTAACACTTTTGAATTTGCTGTGTACAGTGGATATTCAAAGGCTGTTTTCTTGTATTTGTGTCAGTGTTGTTGGTATACTTGTACATAAACCAGTACACTGGACACTGATGTGTCACTCCATACCTGCCACCCACTGGTTGTTTAATGTTACTACAGATGTATGACGTGTTTTATGAAGGAATTATGACAACTTCGATAAGGATTTTTTTTTCTTAAGTATTTTTATTTATCTTTTCATGCCTAAAGATGAATAAAAATACTTCCTGATTGAGGTTGTCATAATTCATGTTTGACAGGTTTAAGGAATTAAATTAAAGTTTTACTTTTTTGTTTTAGTGTTTACACTAAAAATTACACCAAAAAGATCCAGTTTAAAAACCATCATAAAAGCAACCTCTGATATGTAAAACTACCATGTGAGAGGATTAATTTTAGCCTTTGTTAGCAAAGCGTTCATGAAAAAGTCTACTCCAGTAACGTTTTGTACTTCTGCCACCTCCAGCACACAACATACTTTTTCTTATTAAACTCTTTGTGCTCAGTCCAGCTCAGACTGACGCTGAAGATAGTTTCATGTCTGCTGTACCACCTGCAGTCTGTGTCATCAAATAAGATCAGCAGGTTACCTGGCTGTCTTTTGCATTGAGTTCCAGGTATCATTCAAACAGTTAGTTTTTAACCCGAGGTACTTCTCTGCACAGCTGTCCTGCTGTGGAGCAGGTGCACTACTCAGGTCCATTACTTGTGGCATATTTCCCCTTCCAGATCAATAAAAGCCAGCAAAAATGAATCTTTTTCAGTTTCTTTTTTAAAACACAGTAATGGTTGGAGCTCCATATTAATTGGGCCAAGTTTCTGGCATGCCAGAGGGGATCCCTGACAGCACTGCTTGGAATAACATGAGGTGACTGAGGATAACTAGGAGAAAAATAAACACAGTTAAGAGGCATTACCTTCCTCTCTTCCTCAGAAATAGTGACACATTACTTTTAAATTCACTAATAACTTCAGCACCTGTTTATAGCCTCACATTTATTATTTGGATATTAATTCTAGCCGTCTCATTTTGTTTTACAGCTCCGACCTGAGCGTTCAACACCCTCAACTGCCAGCCTTTTGGCAGCTGCACGCATCACTGGGTGCGAGGTAACCTGTCTCTAATCACGGTCTGATTCTGACTGCAGTCATTCTCAGTCAGATTACTGAAGCTTTGCAAATAACTGCTGTCTAACATAAAAACATGTACAGCATCATGTGAGTCGATGCCAACGAGCACAACTCATCTGCAATGAGTCTCGTTGCTACACACTCGAGTTAAGTCGTTTCCTTTTAGCTATGTTCCTTCATAAAAGGAAGACTAATGCCTGTGTCGTTTCACAGTGAAATCACCTCCCTGCAGCAACCACATCACGATTTGTGGAGAAATATGTGTTTAAATGTGTTTAACATCTTTTCACAAGTAGTTTTGTGTGAATTTCTGTGTATAGACAACAAAACATTTTTACAAGAACAACAAGAAATTTGATCTGTCACACTTGACTGATGACACATCAGGTGCCAACCTTTCTCAGTTCAGTTGCAGATTGTTGACTGACTCCATATTATTGCACTTTTATTGCTTCAAAGGCAATGACAACACAATTCACTGCACATGATCACAATACCTTCAGTCATGGTTTCTAACCGTTGTTTCTGTGACTGTACCTTTATTTAAACAAATACCTGACGTCAGGCTTTTGGTTTTCTTTAAAAATCTATCACTATGAAACTATTCCCTTGATATATACAGTGGGGCAAAAAAGTATTTAGTCAGCCACCGATTGTGCAAGTTCCCCCACTGAAAATGATGACAGAGGTCAGTAATTTGCACCAGAGGTACACTTCAACTGTGAGAGACAGAATGTGAAAAAAAAATCCATGAATCCACATGGTAGGATTTGTAAAGAATTTATTCGTAAATCAGGGTGGAAAATAAGTATTTGGTCACCTCAAACAAGGAAAATCTCTGGCTCTCACAGACCTGTAACGTCTTCTGTAAGAAGCTTTTCTGTCCCCCACTCGTTACCTGTATGAATGGCACCTGTTTGAACTCATCATCTGTATAAAAGACACCTGTCCACAGCCTCAAACAGTCAGACTCCAAACTCCGCCATGGCCAAGACCAAAGAGCTTTCGAAGGACACCAGGAAAAGTATTGTAGACCTGCACCAGACTGGGAAGAGTGAATCTACAATAGGCAAGCAGCTTGGTGTGAAAAAATCAACTGTGGGAGCAATCATCAGAAAATGGAAGACATACAAGACCACTGATAATCTCCCTCGATCTGGGGCTCCACGCAAGAGCTCATCCCGTGGGGTCAAAATGATCATGAGAACGGTGAGCAAAGATCCCAGAACCACACGGGGGGACCTGGTGAATGACCTGCAGAGAGCTGGGACCAAAGTAACAAAGGTCACCATCAGTAACACACTACAACGGCAGGGAATCAAATCCCGCAGTGCCAGACCTGTTCCGCTGCTGAAGCCAGTGCATGTCCAGGCCCGTCTGAAGTTTGCCAGAGAGCACATGGATGATACAGCAGAGGATTGGGAGAATGTCATGTGGTCAGATGAAACCAAAGTAGAACTTTTTGGTATAAACTCAACTCGTCGTGTTTGGAGGAAGAAGAATACTGAGTTGCATCCCAAGAACACCATACCTACTGTGAAGCATGGGGGTGGAAACATCATGCTATGGGGCTGTTTTTCTGCCAAGGGGACAGGACGACTGATCCGTGTTAAGGACAGAATGAATGGGGCCATGTATCGTGAGATTTTGAGCCAAAACCTCCTTCCATCAGTGAGAACTTTGAAGATGAAACGAGGCTGGGTCTTCCAACATGACAATGATCCAAAACACACCGCCCAGGCAACAAAGGAGTGGCTCCGTAAGAAGCATTTGAAAGTCCTGGAGTGGCCTAGCCAGTCTCCAGACCTCAACCCCATAGAAAATCTGTGGCGGGAGTTGAAAGTCCGTGTTGCTCGGCGACAGCCCCAAAACGTCACTGCTCTCGAGAAGATCTGCATGGAGGAATGGGCCAAAATACCAGCTACTGTGTGTGCAAACCTGGTAAAGACCTATAGTAAACGTTTGACCTCTGTTATTGCCAACAAAGGTTATGTTACAAAGTATTGAGTTGTATTTTTGTTATTGACCAAATACTTATTTTCCACCCTGATTTACGAATAAATTCTTTACAAATCCTACCATGTGGATTCATGGATTTTTTTTCACATTCTGTCTCTCACAGTTGAAGTGTACCTCTGGTGCAAATTACTGACCTCTGTCATCATTTTAGGTGGGGGAACTTGCACAATCGGTGGCTGACTAAATACTTTTTTGCCCCACTGTATCTGTCTTTACTCTACAACTCATGACACTCATAACAATTTGTCTAATGTATCAATCAGATGAGAGGAGGGGCTCAAGTGTGCAATAACACATGAGGGGTTTTTTTATTATCATTATTTGTATTAAGTCAATAAAACCACTGAGGCTCAATCGCGAGTAGGGTCGGGTGAAATAGCCTCAAAAATATATCACAATATTTCAAGAAAATTAAGGGGAAAACAATTGAACAACATTTTACTGATGTTTGCAACTTGTAAGCAGCAGGATTAGAGAAGGAAAAGTTATTTTCTGGTGGTTTCAGTACAGAAGGATGTTTGAAGGAAGAGACTGGAGGAAAGATGAGTTTACAGTTCACACACAGCTAAGAGTTACACTTCAGGGTAATCCTGGTTATAATCTTGTCCTTGCAGCCCACTTTTTGCTGCTACACTGGCAACAACCTGCCAGTCAGTTTAGGAGATTGTGTTATTCTTGTCCTGATGCTGTTTTCTTCCAAACACTTCTCTTAGCCTTTTGGTTGTGGAGAGATTTTATGCAAGCAGCAACAGGGAGCCAGTGGAGAGCAGAGAAAATCTATCATCTACCGTTTTTTGCCTGACTGGAGACCAAATATACCTTGTTTAGGACAATTTGTAGAGGTTTTACTGTGCGTGTTGGAAGCTCTGTGTGAGATGACTTGTACAACGAGCTTAGTGGCTCACTCAGTCACATACATTTATTTGTGTCATGCTGTAGCAAATTCATGTCTGAAGAGTTTTTACCGAATTCTGATTTTGTAGCTTAAAGTCAAAGTTAGCCAGTAATCACACTCAATACAACAAAAGGTCATTTTAATGAGGGCTGCAGAGAGGAGCGCCAACACTGTGTCGTCCAGTTCATGAAAGGGAAGTTGCAATTAGAGCATGAAGCTGCAAAACACAGGAGCATTCGGGAGCTTAATGTTCCTTTACCAACGTAAAGCAGTAGCTATAACATTTACACCACCTGTAAGAGAAAACATCTTAAAGAGCACGCACTTTGTCTCAGTGGGGAAATTAGCTTTTCATGGCAGGATGAGCAAATGCCACATTGCACTTTTGGGCATCTGAAGGTTTGCAAAGATTAACTATGATTTTACAGAAGAAGATAAAACTGTACAGTATGAGAGTGGAGATGTGGAGATGAGTGTGTGTGAGAGGACGTGTGCTATGGAAAAGTCTGCAAACACATAAAGGTGTCCTGTTAAACAGACAGCAGTGTCTAAATGTATAAGAATTTATATCTACAACACAAAGAGATCATTAAAAAACAAAACAAAACAACACTTTAGATCTCTTATTATCTTTGCACAGAGGTCAGCGGGATCTTCAGGAGCTGTGATGCTATTTTCGGATGGACTGATTTATCAATAGCAACTGATTTCATAGCTTTTGATCTCTAACCTGGAACCTAATTAGTTCCAGAGCAGGTTAAGGTTGCAGCATAAGCTACTGTACTATACTGATACTGATACTATACAAAAAGTTTTAGCTTCTCTACACTGGCTTCCTGTCTCCTACAGGATCCAATTTAAACTTTTACTTTTTGTTTTTAAGTCGCTTAATGCCCGAGCCCCTCCTTACCTGTCTGAGCTCCTCTCTGTTTATGCTCCAGGAAAAACCACGAGGTCCAGCTCAAAATGAATGCTGTCCATCCCACGGACTACTCTCAAATCTTGTGGTGATAGAGCCTTCTCTGTGGCAGGTCCCAGACTTTGGAGTAGTCTCCCCTAAAAATTAGATCTCCACAAGTAGTGTTCCCATCATACTATCCAGGCACTTTAAAGCCTGACAAGAAATACATACGGGCAGCACGGTGGCATGGTGGTTAGCACTGTTGCCTCACAGGTTAGCACTGTTGCCTCACAGCAAGAAGGTCCTGAGTTCAATTCCACCATCAGGCCGGGGTCTTTCTGTGTGGAGTTTGCATGTTCTCCCCGTGCTTGCGTGGGTTCTCTCCGGGTACTCCGGCTTCCTCCCAAAGACATGCAGCTTGTGGGGATAGGTTAATTGGATAATCCAAATTGCCACTAGGTGTGAATGTGTGAGTGAATGGTTGTCTGTCCCTGTGTGTTAGCCCTGCGACAGACTGGCGACCTGTCCAGGGTGTACCCCGCCTTTCGCCCTATGACAGCTGGGATAGGCTCCAACGCCCCCCGCGACCCTGAAAAGGAGAAGTGGATGGATGAAGAAATACATTCAAAATGAATCAACTGAAATGTTTGAATTTGGGGTCCAGGGTGATGTTCATGTAACATTTTTCTTTTTAGAGATTTTTGTTTGAAATAAAAATATTTTATGTGAATTTTCAGAATTTTGTTGTTTATTTGTGTGAAAATCTAATATTGTGTTTTGGAAAACCAATATTGTGGAAAAAGTGCTCAGTTATTGTGAGGGTCCCCTAAAGCCCATCTGATGGAGACTTGGGCTCCTGTTTAGCTGTCGTAGACGTTAGAAGCAGATTTTGGAAGTCTGGAGCGAGAGCCTTCGTAGATTACTCTTGTTTCTCCAGCACAGCCTACATGCTCACTGAAGTATTCAGTATTCAATATTTATCTTTCTGTCTTTCGTGTTGAAGTCCACCCCCTTAACCCTCAACAACAAATTGGGCTTGTGTTGACTTGTTCCTCTTATTGCTGTGTTTTCCATGGCAGCACGGAGCTGTGAACACTGGTTAAAAGTGGAAACTGGATTCACTACATTTATTGTTTTGCCTTCAGCCTCTGCTCAGTTACTGTTGGAAAACTTTGCAGAAAAGTGCACTTGGTTGTTGACATGACAATGAAGACCGGAACAGCTGGAAAAACAAACTCTTCAGACTTACTCCCCCAGACAAACACTTGTCAAAAAAGGGCCTAAGCTGAAGTGATGATCCCAGTTCTCTTTAATTCCACAATGCTGTTTCTTTGCCACTTCAGGGAAGAGAAACATGTTGTAGACACCGGACTTCTACATTTTTTTATGATGCAAGTGTTAGAAAACAGGAGCCCTTTTCCCAGTTCTTTGCTGTTTTGGGGTGGAGTGTGCGCAGGAGGTTCATCAGAAAGGCAGTAAAGTCAGTACAAGGGTACATCTGGTAAAAAAACAACAGTAGAGCTAAAAGAAATTCCTGGAGATACTTCTCTATGTGGCCAAACAGATGGTAACCTCTGGGCCTGAAACATGAAGCTAATGCAGTTCTTCAGGCCCACTAATGTCCACTTGAGGCTGGCTTCCAGTGTGAGTCAGTAATTATAGACTCACATGTTAAAACATCCAACTTTACAGCAGAAATAAATATGTTTGCATATGTATGGTTAGATCCGTTGTATTTGGATGCACTTAAGGCTTAAAGTTAAAGGCGTGACTGCTTTAACAGACATCTATGCAGGCGTCTGCAGGCTGCAAGGTTTCACATCCACTAATTTAATTCACTGAACTGGACCCTTTTTGATATTTATGTCTATTTCACACTTTGCCGTGACATCGGGTTGCATATTCCTGTGCACCTCTGGACATCCAGCATGGCTGCTGCCTTTAAATTTGACCCTGGATGTGCTTCTCTTCCTCACACAGATCTTTTACACTGTGGGCTCTGCGGTTTCAAACCCCTAACTTCCTCATCACACTGGGTCAATCTTCTGGACAGAAGTCACTGGTAATGATTTGAAGAGCACAAAGCATCTGGTACAACTGGGCTATTAACTGGTTTTTAACTTAAACAATCACTTAAATTGTGTTTTCTTTAATAAAGAAACATTTACAAAGGCAAGAGTGCCATTTTGTACACTGTAATGAATGAACAATCCAAACATAATGTTTCAGCCACAATGACTGAAATACACTGAAAGCTCTGTCACCATCACCTGCTTGTGTCTGATCCCTGTTGCTGCTGTGCTCATCTGTGGAGTCCACTGTTAACGTCTCTTTGCTACCCACAGACACCTCACTGTGACTTTTACAGGCAGGGAGGGACCAGCAGTTGTTTGAGTTTTTTCATGTATTTGTTTTTTCTATTTCAGGGAAAATTCTTGGTAAAAAGATTTTTACGAAACGACTGGAACTATGCAGGATGTCAGTGTGTGCTGGCACATGTTTTTCCCATGCCAACACAATCTTCCCCTTTACGGCTCCTTAGATCAAGCTCCTTTTGACTTTTGTCTTCCTCAAAATGAAAGTGAAGGAGATCATCACGGCGACACAAGTGCTGCGAAGGACGGGGCACTCATAGCGCTCTCCAAATAACAGAAGCGGGGCTGAAAGCTGTCCAGATGTCCATGAAAAGACAGCCTTAAAGGGAGTTAGGCCAAATCAAATCTGATATGTTTCTGAATCTTGCAGGGCATTTTGAGTTTTGTTATAATTCAGCACAATGCTACTTTTAATTCAATTTGCATAATCTTTGCCTCTTAGTTTTAATTTGTTGGTGTTATAATTGTCTAATTAGCACTAAACTGATGATCATGTCCTTCCTTTTCAAGGTATTTGGTCATAAATCAAAATATAGAGCAAACTGTTAACCTGCAAGATAAAAGGTCACAGAATCACTTATTATAAATCATTCTCTGGGATACATGAATGTCAGCATCAAATGTCTCAGCGATCCATCCAATTACTGTCACGACATTAAGCTAATCCCTCTGCTTCAGGCTCCGTCTTTCTCACTTTTAGTGACATTTATAGCATGTGTTGTGCTGTCATTGGACTGTCTGCTCTGTTGATCTGATGGAAGTGTAGTCAGCACTTCACTAGAACCTTACTGCTGGCAGGTATAAGTGCCATCTAAACTATTTAAAGCCTTATTGATAGCTAACATTGTTTCCCGGTAACAAAAAGTCTATTATTACCCTGCAGGGACCGAGTGAAATATGAAAAATCCTTTGTGAAACATCAAAACTGCTTGTCTGACAGTAGAAGAGAACCTTTCTTATTCTTGTCAGCCTTATGTTTTGGAAACGTTTTGTTATGAAGATGATCTGCAGCTCTGGCAGACATCGTTAACACTTCTCTGGTTGTAAAATCGAAGCGAGAATTTAGGGTGAAAAATAATCGTTTAATCTGCTTTTTCATCACAGCTGCTGGTGTGGGTCATTTATAGAGGAGCTCTTGGAGGTTAGTGAGGGTGGTGGGTTAGTGGCCATTCATCACTTTTCAACATGCCGGATTATTTATCTGAATGGTCACATGATATTATTTGTAACCTAAAAAACCAAAGTCATTTCTAGACGCCTCAACATAGACAACTAGTTTAATCCCTGTGTTTAACCAATGAGTGAAAGTAAAATAGAAAAAAAAGCAAAAATAGCAAAACACAAACGTCTCATAGGGGCAGCTTTACAGTTTCCTGGCCAACAAACCTGCAAGTGAATACCACCGCCACCCTTCCAGACTCGTTCTCTAAAATGGGAACGTTGTCCTGTGCAACTAATACAGCTGCAAATGCATCAAAGCACTGCTGACAAAGGGCACACGTCTTCTTTATGTTTGGATATTTATAAAGGCCATCATGTTGCTTTGTTCTTGTAGTGCTGTTAAATCTTGTACACAGCAGTAGATTGTTGATTCCGGACAATCATTATTGTGTTTTCAGTGTTTCTGCACGTAAAGGTGACGAGACGATGTCATTCTTGACTCCAGATCGTTTCTATCACAGTGACTGTGGCTTGTAAACCTCTGGTTCACATCAAACCTTCAGAGATTAATTTGTTCTGTTGAATCTTGATTAAGAAGCTGCATACTCATTCTAACAAAGATGAAAACAGGTTTACATTTTTAGCGTTGGGTTTGGGTTACTACCTGTGATCACTTTGACTTCACAGGGTTAAAATGAAGCAGGAGACTCGTTCCTTCTTTCTGTCTCCAGAGGTCACGATGAATTTAGAATGTGCTGCTTAAATTTGCACCTGCCTTCACTTGGAACGAGCTGCAAAATCACCAGAATCTTAAGCAGCCGTTCCACTAAATGTATTTAAGGTTGTTCTGACTAACCAAGCAGCAGTTATTTCAGTCGGTAAGTGTTCTGCCTGATCATTACGTCTCTGTTTTGGCCCAACACAATAACCTATTCTTACATTACATGTTCAATTCAGGTTGTTATATTGCACCTCTGAAGCTAAAGTACACAAACAGAGAAAAAACATTATCATTGATAACACAGACTTAGAGTTTGGAGCTGTAGAGCTGTGATTAAAGGAACACATCACAATTGATCTTTCTTAATATTGAAAATGACTTTGTTTCTTCTGCTCGGATGTGCGATATTATTGCTTATAGAAAAGCAGGAAGAAATACCTCTCAATAACAAACATAAACAGAGTGCTTCTGTCTAGAGAGAAGTCTTCTTTTGAAATGTGAATAACAACAAATTCCTTTTCTTCCAAGAAAAATACCTTTTATTTCATTATAAATCCACATAATTGTATCTATGAAAGCATAAAATCGCATGTTGTTGTGTTTTTTTCTCCTTATTGTGGTCATTAGTTTCGTTATATTCAAAGTAAATCATGGGTATCAAACCATCGAAGACTGTAAGGTGTATGTCGCATACAAACACAGACACTGTCAACGGCAAAGAGGGGCATCGAGGGGGAGGGAGGAGGGGAGGGGGGGCAGGAAGGGACGGCGCAAGTTCTGCCGGCCATTTTTTAAAACCACTTGGTATATTTAACCATCCCGAGTGCCAGCGTTTAGTGGTAGGAACAGTTTCGGTCAAGTTCACCAGCGATGTGTTCACACACAGCTGCTCTCCAGCGTTAGAGCGTTTTCGCCGCTTTCACCGTCACGTGTAGAGACGCACGCGTGCTGCCGCAGACGCTGAATCACTTCCCGCTGGTGCTCCTAAAGGCTCCGTCCTCGGGACACCGATTTTAATTTTTTTTGTAATATTCCAACAAAGAGAGAACCGATCCACAATGGACGCAAACATACCGATTATGTCAACATTTTCTAAGTCATCCACAGCCAGAAGAGTTAGATTGGTAATACTGGAGGATATACAAGTCAGCTGTTCATCAGAGAGAAAAGGGGAGAGACAGAGTGATTAAGAGAAATAGAGCCAGAGAAGGCAGGGCAGAGGGATGAGATGAAAACATATGATTAAAGTGCCAGAAGAGTTCACGGTTTAGTTTCTTGACTGTTTGTTATTATCATAGATGCTTTGAGACAAGACGCTGACAATGTGCTCATATTTTCAATCCAAGGCCCAACATGGAGTTTCTAAGAGGTGTGTTTCCGGAAGTCTGGGTGTCCTCCCAGTGTTGTAATAGTGCTGTCATAATACTGTTGTAATCCTTTGGCATATGACTATATGCTGGGGAAAGAGAAGAGCGGTGCCACCAACCACTGACCACAATAACATCCAGGGGAAATGTTGTCCACATACATCTGTTCTGCACATTCTCAGAAACGAAGCGATCACACAAACACCCATCAGATGATTGTTTACATCCTCGAAAGAAGAAAAAGAGCTTCTGTGAGGGTTTTATCTCGTTCCTCTGATCCAAAGTTTCGAGAACCAGTTCCAGACCTGCATCCAACATGTCTCTCCCAGCGGCGTGGGGTCTTTTGCATATCAGCAGGTGGGCTTTGAATTCTCTGGCTCCAAAGGTCACATCCTGTGTGGGTCTGGTATGATGTGGTATCAGAGGATAGTGTGTATCAAACCGTCAGGGCTCACAAGAAGGATGTTAACATACAACCCACGAGGCACCTGAAACAGATAAGAGATGGAGAGTGGTTCACAGTCAGTGAGTGATTTTTGATCTACATAAAGAAACTTTAGGTTTGATTTCAGTTTTTTGACTGAAACTTTCTGAGTAAATTAAAAAAAAAAGTGATAAATCCACATTATCATCTCTGAATAAGTGAATAAAGGGAATTATCTCAAAGTAAGACAGCTGCAACAGGTGATTATTTATCTTATTACTCACTAAGTTATATTTTCATTTAAATCACCAAACTAAAAGGTGTTTTAACTAATCTGTCACAAGTTTTCTGCTTAATTATTACTGCCTGTCTAAGGAGCTTGGAAAGAAAAGCGTCTGGACTTCTTTAAGTTGCTCGAAGATGTTTCACCTCTCATCCGAGAAGCTTCTTCAGCTCTAAGGTCAAATGGTGGAGAGTCCCAGATTTAAGCCCTGTGGGAATGTCCCCCCCCCCCCCAAGAGGGACAAAGGACCCCTTAATGATCCTCTACCTAATCACATAAGCCAAAGTGTGAAAGTGGGTGTAGGTCACAATTAGGGCTGCCACGATTTGTCGACTAGTCACGATTATGTCGACTATTAAAATCGTCGACGACTAATTTAATAGTTGACGCGTCGTTTGAAGCTTTGTAAGATCACAAAGGACGCAGGAATGAGTAGTAGGATTTAAGAGTGTAATAACGGACTGAAACAGAAGATGGCAGCATTGCATGTACAAGGATGCCAGCTGCCGTTAAACCCCGAAGAAGAAGAAGCTGTGTCCCAGAATTCATAGCGCAGTTGTCAACAATGGCGGCAGCTAGTTAGTTTTAACTTTACTCTTATTATTCTTTCTGGGTCACAAAATAAAGGTTTAACATATTTTCAGGCGAGAATGTAGCTGTGTAAACCTCAAATATCTGCTCAGTTTATCAGGACACCACATATTTTCAAAAGCGCTCCGACGTTTTCGGAGACGTCTGTTACCCACTAGCTCGTTAGCGAGCCGGGGGCAAGGCTAACTAGCGCCGTGAGAACACCGGACTCCCGGCAAATCGTTTTCAAACCCACCGCCGTCTTTCGCTAGTCAGGTTAAACATATATATAAGTCACTTAGATAACTTAAAAATGTTATTGTTTGGCTTTCTTTAGTATTTTATTTGTTCCTGAGTAAATCGGTTTGGCTGAGATTAAAGTTATAGTTTTTACACAGCTAAAACTGTCAAGCAGACAGCTGATTATCAGAAGTGTGAGACGCTGGAGAATATACTCCGGTGTCCTGTTATATTTTAGAAAGCAAGGAGTTTATTAAACTTCACCGAAACAATCTGCAAATTTCATTAAAATTTAATAAACTACCATCTTGTCTTTATTTTTAGTTAGCACAAACACTTCAAGCTGTAAGCTAATGATAGTTATATAAGACCAGATGCTGCTGGTGCAATAAGCTGTACGCTGTACGTCCAATGGATGATGATCTGATTAGTCGACTAATCGCAAAAATAATCGGTGACTAGTCGACTATCAAAATAATCGTTTGTGGCAGCCCTAGTCACAATCAGGTTTCGGGTGAGCTCATTGTGAAACCTGGCCCCACCCTATCATATGATTTCCTGAGGTCAGATGGCCCAGGATGTGAGTGGGCGTTAAGGCGTCTGGGAAGGATCTCAAAACCACCGCCTCTGTTCAAAGATGGTCAGTCATAGTGGACATAAATGGCTCCCACAGGGCTTAAATCCGGGAATCGCCACCATTTGACCCTAGAACTGAAGAAGCTTCTCAGATGAGAGGTGAAACGTCTTCAAGCAACTTAAAGAAGTCCAGACGCTTTTCTTTCCAAGCTCCTTAGACTACGATGACCTGGATGACTGAGAACCTTCACAGACATATTACTGCCTTTGTTTTTACCCCGAGTCAGTGACTCATTCTCCCACTTAAATGTTGTTACATTTAATATTTATTGTTTTAAATAATACATCAATAGTACATCTGTACATCTATATACTTTTTATGTGTGTCTGTGTGTGTTAATAGTCTGTGTAACCACTGTTGGCTGTGCTGTTGGCTGTCTTGACCAGGTCCCTCATCAGAGTCTTTAATCTTAAGAATCTCCCAGATTTACGGCACAAGGTCTCCATACGTGTTGGGTTTAGAAACACAACTATCTTCACTAAGCCGTTACTTATGGACACCTGTAAAAGATCGCTTGTGTCGTTTTTAAATAAAAAAGACTCATCTCTTATCTGCAGGGTCACTGTGATTTTAATGCAAACTGTGAGGTTGTTGTTGGTAGTTTTCAAACCAATGAGTAAAAAGAAGGCACACAACACAAAGCTCCCGAACAGGACACAAACCAAAGCCTCCTATATGACAAACTTCACCACTATGCATTCCTAATATTGCTGCTGCCAACATGTCAGCTCACAGATGCGAGAAGAAAACCTCATGCGTACCTTTAAGAGACAGCAGCATCTGACAGAAGAGTGCTATTGAAACCCATGGATGACAGCAAGTTGTGTGTACATGCGATTTACTCTCTTACAAACATAGAGCTCAGCAAAATGTAGAAACAGACTGAATAATTAAACACTGTACTAACAATTGCACAGTATTATATTTCTGTATTTACGTCTTCTTATGAACACTTAACTGAATTTCCCTCTGTGTTTTGCTTCTTGTTTGTCTTTCTGTGGTTTAAGTGAACTTGATTTTCACGAGCTGGCCTCTTAGAGTGGAAGTCTTTATTTTATTTATAGACTGCAGCTTTCTTGAATATATGCTTGTTCTTTGTTATTGATCCAACACACTTGAGGCTTCCCAACTTATGGGGAAAAGAAAAAACATGCACATATCCACCCACGGTGTGTGCTGCAGGGTTTTTTTGTTTTTCAGTACTGATGACTCAGTGACTGCTTGGCCAGCTTCTGAGATTTCAGGTTTTTAGAAAAGCTTTCCTGCATATACTTTGCTTTGGAAACGATCCCCTTCTCACCCACAAACTCTTTTCTGCTTATATTTGAAATGCAAATACAGGGCATCCCAGCCCCTCTTTAGTCTGGTAAAATAAATAAAGCTTTATTTTGCTACACTGAGAAATACTTCCAATCAAGGGAAATTAAGTTGTTCTGCTCTGTGTCAGGAACTGCAGTTCCTCTGCTGGCCACTTGAGGCTGGCTACCAGACTGCAAAAAAGTGATTGTGTTTAACGCTAGTTTCAGTCTTCAAAACAACTGTATTCAATTCAATTCAGTGTTATTATATAGCACCAAATCACAACAGCAGTCACCTTGATGTGCTTTATATCGTAAGAAAAGACCCTACAATAATACAGAGAACCGCAACAATCAAATGACTCCCTGTGAGCAAACGTCTGGCGACAGTGGGGAAGAAAAACTCAGTTTTAACAGGAAGCAGGGCACCAATCTGCTTACTTAATTACTTGCATGTCTTTTATCCTGTTTTCCAACCCGTCGTGGCCCCTCCCTGAGCCTGCCGGAAGAAACCTGCCGGAGGTTTCTTCCTGTTAAAAGGGAGTTTTTCCTTCCCACTGTCACCAAAGTGCTTGCTCAGAGGGGGTCATATGATTGTTGGGTTTTTGTCTGTATGTATTACTGTAGTGTCTACCTTACAATATAAAGTGCCTTGAGGTGACTGTAAAATTGAATTGAACTTACTGGTTGTAGAGAGTGTCTCCCTCCTGACTCCAAACTAGGGCCTGACAGCTGAAGGCTCTGCCTCGAATCATACTTGAGTACGTGAATACTTCAGGAACCACCAGTGAGCCAGCAGTCTGAGAGTGAAGTGTCTAATAGGGTAATCTTTTTGCTTTTTAAATTTTCAGGTAATATAACTTGTTGTTGCTTTAAGTTTGTAAAATAAAATTATGCTTTCTTTTTCTTCAATAACTTACAGTTTACTAGCTTATCTAACCAGTCTTGGCTGATAATGTCGCACTCCAGCATGGTTTCAGAAATATGATAAATTCTGCCTCCAAAAAGCATCACGCTACAATGCAACTTTAATGCTTAAATTCATAAATTGATACATTAAAAGTGAAAAATCTTTGTATAGTTGTAAGTGAAACGCACCATCTGATAAATTATAAACCTTGAAGCACACTGCAGTCTTTTGTGAAGAGACATTGGGGTTAAATATCTTGGTGGCATCACTCAGTTAATGGGACAATATGAAAAATATGAAGAATATAAAGAATTATGAAACACTGAATATGAAGATCAGTGCACACTGATTGAGAATGAAGTCATATGTGATGACATAAATTAAAAAAACGTGGCCTCTTGTCAGAAACTGTTAATGGGATGGATGAGCAGAAAGCAAAGAGGGGAGAGGTGGAGGGGAGGAGGGGAGGTGGAGAATGCTTACATAATGAAATAGAAGTCTTACATAATGGAGTGACACCAATCTGCATACTGTGGGGGATCAGGCCATTGCATAATGGCCCAATAAAGGAGAATAATGTTGTTTACTAAGGCAAGGCGATATTTACAGAGCACTTAGAGGCAGACAGACTCCAGGCCTGCTAATGGCTGCTGACTGCTACACTCTCCCTTCATCTCTTCCTCATTCACTCCATTTCCCCCCTCTCTCTCTATTAAAGCATGCTTAACATGTTTCCAGCCCTCTCTCCCCTCAAGATGTTCTGACATCTCTGGTGGTACGATGAGTGGTTACCCTCCAACCTGTGTGCATACGCGAGTGTGTTTGTGTGTGTGCTTGATCTCTCACCTCTCTCACCTCTTCTCCCTCCAGCGCTGTGAAGCTGAATGTAAGTAAATCTGAAAAACACACAACCAACAAAAAGTAACAACAAGATGGGATCAGAGTTCAGATATCAACCCATCGAGAAAGACACACGGGGAAGCAACTGTCAGGTCACGTCTAAAAGAAACCTAATCCACCTACAGGCACCTCTGAAGCTCACAATTTTCCATATTATCCAGTTTAAGCCTGTTTAGCTGATCAGCAGAAAAAAAACAAATAAGAGATATTGGGGCTTTATGGTTTTTTGGGGTTTTGCAGCAGAGTGCGAAGCAGTGGGAATGGCCTGCTCTTTGTTCGCGAGTGATGGGAGAAGGGAGCGGGAGAGAGACGGATTGGTGCGGCGGCCGCAGCACCAATCCGTCTCTCTTCACCGGTCCATTGTGGTGAAGAGAGAGCTGAGCGTAAAAGTGAAGCTCTCAATTTACCGGTCGATCTACATCCCTACCCTCACCTTTGGTCATGACCCGTGGGTCGTGAATGAAAGAACGAGATCACGGATACAAGCGGCGGAAATGAGCTTCATCCAAAGGGTGGCTGGCCTCTCCCTTAGAGATAGGGTGAGAAGTTCGGCCATCCGGGAGGGGCTCACAGTAGAACCGCTGCTCCTCCACATCGAAAGGAGCCAGCTGAGGTGGTTCGGGCAAGTCCCACCGGGAGGAGGCACCCGGGCAGACCCCAGACACACTGGATAGATTATATCTCTCACCTTGGGGGAGGGGCCGAGGAGAGGGAGGTCTGGGCTTCTCTGCTTAGGCTGCTGCCAATGCGACCCGGCCCCGGATAAGTGGAAGAAGCTGGAAGGATGGAGCTAATCTTAATTAGCTGCAACACCTTCGATCGGTCAATGAGTGGGGCAGTTTGTATTGTACAGCCTGATTCCTACCTCAGTATAACCACCAGCAGGGTGGATGAGGAGGTAGGTGTGGTTGCATCATAAACCCACAGACTGTGAGACTTGCTCCTTATAAGCCCACTGCAGTCTGTCCCACAGTTGTGAAATTAACTTGAGGGTTACTTGTTTTTTGATTATTATGAATTAAATTTAACACAAAAAGTTTTCTTAAACTTCTTGGATTTATAACATTCAAATGAGGTGTTTACTGACCAAAAATATTTGGTGATTAAATGACCCATCCATCCTACTTGCATTTTGACATCCTGACAAAACATTTATGGGAGAGTGGAAAGTAGATCGACTCTCAATTGAAAGCATCATCATCGCTTCCACAAATTCATCAATCCCTGCATCCATAACTCACAACCAACAGAAAAATGATGACTGTGATCACACTAGTTTCCCAGATTGAATAATCAATAAAGTCATTCTTGCTCACACAAGTTTGCCCCCCCCCCCCCCACCACCACCACCACCTCTCCCACATCACCGAGCTCTTATTTTCTCTCCATCTCTCTTTATCCCTCCATCTTCTCTTGTCAATAACTGTCTCGGGGCTCAGTGACTCATCTCCACTTCTCTCTCTGTTTGGTTGGTCGTTTTGCTTTATTTCTCTTTTTTGCCTCCTCATCTGTCTCACGGACTAAATATACTAAGACCATAATCCTCCCTTCTGTCTCTCTCTCTCTATCTTTGGACTGCTCTCTCCTTCACGATATATAAGCCCACTGTTGACAGCGTCGCTTTCTACTTCCATGCCACATTTACGCAGGTCTTTTCAGATGGAGATTAACAAATAATGTTTGTTTTATTTTTTTGTCAAAGGGTTTATGCAGCCATTGGCAATGTTATGCTGCAAATTATATTTCAAAGGCCTCCCTGTAAAACTAGATATCAGGAAACAGCAGAGCCTCAGTTGGGACTTCACTGCTTTCTCTTAATGGGCTCTCACACAATTTATTCAGTTTAAGCAGCTCTGTATATAAGGAATGGAACAAAAAGGGAAATAACTTATCTTTTAACAGTTATGGTAAATACATAATTGTCATTATTATTATTATTATTATTCTATGGTTTTAAGGAAGCTAATATATCTATCATTTTAAAGAACATCACATTTAAAGAATGACCGCTTTCTAAACTACCTCATTTCATGTGCGGCTTTGCTGTAGAATGACAGATTACATGCTGCTGACATTCCTGAAGCTTCAAATAGTACCTTGGTGTATAGCACAGGTATAGCACAGGTATAGCACAGGTATAGCACATCTAGCTGATCTGTGACTGATGCCACTGACGTGTTTCTTCACTTGATGTTTCATACTTTATACTTTAAGGGTCTTTGTCTTGAAGTATTGCACACATCGAGGTAAATGTTGTTGTAATTTGGTAATATATAAATCTACCTGAATTGAATTGTATTGATAATTATTTTAAATACCAACGTCTGATGTCCATACATGTCATTAGTATCGTGCTCTGGTGATAAATTCACATAAATTTCATACTCACAAACCATTTCCAAATAGAACCCGACCACGCCAGCAATACTCTTCATAACTTCTTTGTCACTTACATTTGCCACCTCCCTGTCATTCACAGCTTCCTAATGTCCTGCAATGTACATATTATGTCAAGACAAAAGCAAGCTCGAATATAATAGAGCCATTGCCATATGAAACAGAAGATGTCTGGAACCACCAGGACTTCACCAAGAGTTGGCATGCCATCACCAAGCATAACAGGCCACTAGAGTATTTAAAAGTAGAATGGGAGGCAGAGCCTTCAGTTTTTTGAGTCGGAGGGAAGAATCATTTTGCAAAATACAGAGTGAAGAAAACAGTGTGTGATACTTAATCTCTGTACAGCACAGTAGCTAACTGGTTAGCAAAATGGTCCTGGGTTTAAAGTAGGGCCCTTGCATGTGGAGCAGGCAGGGTTTACTCAAAGTTAATTCTCCTCTCATTGGGTCCTTGAAGAAGGCATGGGTTTACATCTCGCCTAGGTCAATAAAGGATATCAACACCTATCTGAGTTTAGCACACAGCAGAAAAGAAAACACTGGCCCAGCTTTGGGGAAAGTCTCTGCTCATCCTCGGCTGGCCCCAGGCTTATATCTCACAGAGCGTCAGCGGAGAGACCTGAACATGGCAGCTCTGTCTGCTAAGGCAGCTGTTTACCTTGTAGTCTTGGTGCTTATAGCAATTACAGAATCATGAATGAAAAACACAATAAGGTGTGCAGAATTGGAGTAATTTCTATTGTGTGAATGTGTGTGTGAATGGGTGAATGACTGAATGTAGTGTAAAGCGCTTTGGGGTCCTTAGGGAAGTAAAGCGCTATACGAATGCAGGCCATTTACCACTTCTATTGTATACTAGTCTAAGGAGCTTTATTTATGCTGTAAACTGGTATTTGCTTACTGCTTTTGGTGGATGGAGGTGCTTATCCAGTTCCTGTGAACTCCCCATGATGAGCACTTACTTATAAATGACACAGAATCACGACCGTCTTTGTGGATTCACTCTGAAATCTTTGTCTTCCCCTGCAGCAGCCCTCAGCAGCAGGAGCTGTTTGAGCTGGGAATCTCCCAGTGTGAGTGTGTGCGAGTGCGAGTGTGAATGCATGAATGTGAATGACAGCATCCTTCTGTTTTCCCTAGATACATGAGGGTAAAAATAAAAGCAGACGATCGAAATCACTGTGTGGCGTGACCACTAGGTGTCACTAAGACTCTTTGCAGGGTCTGCTGGCCTCAGTGAAGGCTCCATTGCGGCTGAAGTTTAGTCACTGTGCCATCGTGCTGCTTAAGTGCCAGGCTCGGATAATAAAAGCACACTGAATGATGCCCTGGTGCCTCGTGGCTTTACAGAACACCCTGTGATGATATCTGCCGGTGTCTGCCTGCCTCTCTGCACTCTCTCTCTCTATCATGGTAATCATGAGATGGGATGGTGGGATTGCATTGGAGAGCCAGCAGGCCTGAATTACTGTGTGCATTTCTGTTCAGCGTGGGCAGTTCTATAGCTTGGTGTATGTCCACTTTTGTGTAGTGCAAGCTTCATTTCTCTGAAAGGTCAACTTTGCTGAAAGGACATTTTTGTCTTAGCACTTATCTACTCCCCTTGTCGCTACTTGTTGGCTACATGCAGCGATGCTCCAATGATGGCACTGCATGTAGCCATCCTGGTGCTTGTATAATAGGGTTCTCTATCCCTGCTATACGCTAATCTACAAAGTTTTACATAGCATCTTACCTCAAAGTACACCTGAGCAGCCACAACATTAAAACCCACCAGAGAAGTCCGTAGTATTTATGATCTCAGTATGATATCCCACGTAATCTTCAGTTCTGGGATTCAGGTGGATTTATTTTGACAGATATCACTTACCCAAACCTTGACTAAGCACTAGCCTCCTCAAAGCAACCAGCGCCCAACATTACACTACAAATCCTGCTCAGGAAAAGCTCGTAGAAAACAAGGCATCCTCCCAGCCTCCAAACTCCCTAGATATCAGTCTGATAGATCCTCTATCATAGACTAGTATGCACAGAAAAGCCCTGAACAGCCCTTAAGAACCCAGAAGACCCAAACAATACATCGCTAATGCCTCACACACCACAGTATAAACACAGAAAACCACAACCATCTTGAAAAGGCATTTTTATTGTGTAATGATCTCTGTGCAGATACGTTAATAAAAGCCTGAAACGGTGCAAACCCACGGCTCGCTGTAAAAAGTAACCTGGCTGCCTGCAGGTCCACCTTTGCATGTGTCTTGTATCAGGATCTCCTTCACCACTTTACGTTTTGCTCTGTATAACAGAAACAGACTTTTCTTTTCTGGATGAGAAAGAAGTAGGAAGGTTTGATTAAGCTTTCTATACTTGAGCTAGGGGAAAAAATGGTGGTCCGATTTTATCTGTCAGAAATATATTTCAGTGATCGTTTGCAACCTAATTATTAGTTAGCATACTAATATGAGCAGGCACAGTGAGAGCAGGTTAACTATTATTCTAAAGATTGTTTAGGAGGCAGACAGATGTTAGTCCCAAAATTTAAGCCAATCCATCCAGATGATGTTTGTATGAGCGAAAGGGAATCACCTGCAACATCTGGAAACACTATGCTGGGGAGTGATGCAAAATCTGAACTAAACCTTTTCATGTAAAGATTCACTGTGTGTTTGTAAAGCTTTGTTTGGCCATGTGCATGTTTAACAGGTAAGATACTGATGGCCCTTCAGGGAGCAGTGACTCAGGCTGACCAGCAGTTCATTTGGTTTGGAGAGGAAGCAGGTGTGTTGAGATTACCTCTGTGTGGTTTCTGTTGTGTGAATGTATGTGGTGCATATTGGACCTACAACAAAAGGGTCAGTGGTGAACGCTGAGATTGCTTCCATTAGGAAAAAAACGAGTGTTTCATTGTGTGTACGGACAAGTGTGTGTGCAGAATGTGAGTTTTTAGATGAGAGGTATATTATTACAGGGAGGATATGATGAATGAAGAGAGAAAAGATAACAGGGAGAACAGGAAGGGAGGACAGAGCAAAAGGAGAGGATATTCAGAGGAAGAGGGGGAAGAGATGACAAAGCGTTCCCAAATAAAGGTCACGATTGCCAGATAAAAGAGGGAGGAAAGAACAACTCATAAGTGTAAAAATAGAGGTTAGAAGAAGTGAGAGAGAAACGAGGGGAGGCGGAAAAATAAGCACAAGGATTCCTGGACAATGATCATATAAAATCTCAGCCAAAAGCATCTGTTTGTCTTTGATCAGAGGTGCACAGGTGTAAAGGGTGATGGGGTTTTCACAAAGGATGCAGCGAGTTCTGAGCTCGCCACCATGTTCACCGATTTTAAAATCTTCAGCGGGCGCAGAGCTGAAATATTCAGAAAAAGTCCAACTCTTCTCATAATTATCATACCTAAGAAGCTTTGCATTGATCTGCAGCTGCTGGAAAGAACACACAACAAATCTAAAGTGTGTTTACACACAGCGACCTGACATGTCTACCTGGATGCAAAACTGTGCTGTCATTACAAATGCAAACTTGTATCCTATGACTGAGTCTATCCACACTTACCATCAGCTTTTCTTCCTTTGTGCTTCCCTGCAGGCTGCATGCCTCATTTCTATTGGCTGTGACAGAGTTCCTGAGCTGTGTGCCGTGTGCTTACGCTCCACAGTGACAAACCATGTTTGAACCACATAATGCATGGGAACAAATGAGTTTCAGAGGGCAGGAGCACCATTGTTACATCCTGTGTGAAAGCCCCTTCAGCCTTGCAGTGTTGCATTATGGGTCTGTAGCACTAACGCTGCCAATCTAGAGTTTCTTTAAGTCTGATTATAGTATGTCTGTTGGAGTGAGTCAGCTGTAAATGAATTTCAGAAGGCAAATTTAAACCATTAAAGCTTCTGACTGGTCAGGTTTAAACACAGAGGAAGATGAGGAGTTGGCTTATAATTTGGGATATTACACTGCGTTTCCTTTTATCCATATATGCTCATTCTGTATGGTTTCATCCTGATGTAATACTGAATCTGCTAAATTTAACCACTACTGAAGTGTAGCCATGTAAGCAGCGTAAAGGAAAGAGAACTACTGATGAGGAAACTAGTATCAATGACCTGAAACGTAGACTACCTGAAATTTAAAACACTGCACGTTCCACAGTTACAACAGAACTGCTGCTCTTTCTACTGAACAAGAAGACTTCTAACAAGCCAAAAAAAAGGGAGAAAGTTTGCAGCCAAATCTTAAAAGCAGAAGTGTGTGTCTCCTGAGCACAAATAGGGAGAGGGACATAACGGCTGAAGGCTCTGTCACCCATTCTACTTTCCCACACTCACTCAGGAAATCACAAGGAAGCCTAGACTTGGCAAGACGGTGAGGTGACCCATGTCTGAAGCATTACAATACAGCCAGTGCTTTGAAAATACTGCAGAACCCCAACCTCCAAGAATGGACTTGGGACCAGAAACACGGTCGATGTGTAATCACTTAACAAGCAGACCATTGCAACCAACACTAAAGGAAATCATGTATGAACCTCTTTAATGGTCTACAGGAAGTAAAACCAACCCACATGAAATCACTGCATGCTACGTTACATTTAATATTAAAGGCAATGGCAGCAAAGAAACCCAAGATTGGAAACGAGACAACACGTTAAAGAGCTAATCTCATTTTTTCCCCTGTAATTTTCATTATGAAATATTATCAGAGAGAGACAGAAATATAAAGGTCTCAGACCACAGTGGGCACGTGAACCACAGGCACCGATGCCTTCTTCTGCCTTTTTGGTTTAACAGCGAATGAAGATGCCCACACCTGAGTGTTAGTGTCACGCTCCATCCCTTGAACTACACACGACCAATCTTTCAATTCATACAGAGATGAAAAGAAAAGAAATAGCTAATAAATTGTGTGAAGAGGAGAGAATCCCTGAGCGCTTTGAAGGATACGTCGAGATAGGGCATACATCTCAATTTGGGAGTGAAATTGGTAGCAGAAATATCACAAGATAAAGAGAAAAGCTATAGTGAAGGATAGCGCGCAAACAGAACGACCTTGATCTCAGAAATGAAAGGAGCAGAAAAGAGATAGGAAGCATCAAAACAAAACAACTCATTAAAATAAGACAAATAACGATGGAGCAGAGAGAGGAGGGACACGGAGGAGGAGACAAAACTGTTTGCATTGGGAGGGACAGGCAACAGGAACTGAAAGAGACCATGTGTTAGTCCGAGGTGCAGAGACAGCGAGTAATAAAGCTTCAAATAGTTTCTTTTCACTGTCAAATAAAAGACAAAAATAGCTTCAGTCAGAATGCTTCTCAAAAAGAAGAAATCAGCTGAGGTTACAGGATCACCTCTGTGCAAAATAATGAAGGATGTTAGTAGTGAGTGAGAATGTATTTAAAGGTACCTTTTGTTTAAAGTCTTCCTAAATGAACTAATAAAAGAAATAACTGCTAAGAACTTATGTTAAAAAATACACACATTTTTCTGTGTTAGCTTAATACACATTTCTAAGTCTGCTGAATACATAGGCAGCATGATGGTGCAGAGTTTAGCACTGCTGCCTCACACAAAGAAGCCTTTGTGGAGGATTTGTTGTCCCTGTGCTTGGTGGCTTTCTCCCCCTGACTGCTTCAGTTCCCTCCCACAGTCCAGAGGCATGAATGTTTAGTGAACTGCTTGCTGAGCCGGCTGTAGGTGAAGCTCTAGGTGGTCAGATCAGAAGTGCTAAAGGTTACTGTTGCATTAACGTACATAATTGCCACCAGAGGTACACAGCTGGCCTCTATGAGTTTCAGGGTACAAATACCCGCCCACTGTCGACAGTCAACCTTGGAAATTATTGACTTAGTTACAAGTGGCTGTACCTGTACAGGTAAAATAAGGTACACTGTGATTGTATGGGTCACACAGATGTTCTGAGAAGTGAAGCTGAAGTGATTGCATGAGTCATGTCACAACCTGTCGCTCATCTAAGAACACGCAGAAGGTCATTAAAAATAATGACATAAAAACGTAAAAATACTTCAGGCATCAGCAGCTGCGCTCTCCTCCGCTACCTCAGCTACCTCCTCTCCTGTAGTATGAGATCACATTCTCCTTCCTAAGGAGTCATTGCTAATTAACTCTGAATTGAAGAGATTAGCTCATTCTGGAGAAAAATAATCCCCAATTATTTACTCGGGGCTTAAAGTACGTAAAAATTTTGCGTATTAAAAACTCAAATTATTTAATGTCATTTTGATGAATTCATCAACCCTGGACTTTAGCTTGTATGTGTCTGAGCAAAATTTCTGCTCATCTTCAGTTTTTTGCACATTCAAAACTAAAAACAGTTCAGCTATGGCTCTGACAAGATTTTGCAAATGTTTCTCCCAAAGACAGAAAAGAATCACAAAAAAGAATTAAAAAAGAAATAAAAGACATTTTAAATGGACTAATCTAGTGATGTGCATCACCCGGTCACGTCTTTTTACTTTATTAAGCCTTATGAATGAGCCAGTGTAGCAATGCATCAGTGAGATGCTCACACTCTAATAAGTAGACTGATAGCAGTAGGTGCATGTTATCAGTTCACAGTGTTATTGTTATAACACTCAAGAAAATATAAAAAAAAGTGACAACACTGATATCATATGAAATCAGTTGAAGTGCTGAAACTTTGTGCAGGTCTGCAGCACCATCATCCGACTGCAGCACCCCACTGAGCCGGCGCTCTTGTGCGTATTTCATCCATATGAGTGACTGCTCATTAAAGTGCATTTTTTATAGGAAGAGCTCGGTGTTCAGTCATGCAAGCTAAATGAACCTTGTCCGCAAGGTTTATTAAAGCAACTTACAGCCTGTCCTCTCCATCACTTTCTCTCCCAGCGCCTGCCTGCCGTACATTTCAATTTCAAACAAACTTCAAATGAAACTCTCTCTTCCCTAATCTCCCTGGCAGCACCATATTTAACTGAATTCTTTTCTTACAGGACAGCAAAAACCATGCGTTGAGCTCCTTGCTATAAGCGTGCATGCACCTGTCCCACCAGCTGTCCTGCTGTCAGATATAGAGTTTGCACCAGAGAAATACTTTGCAGCAGAGCGGCTAACAAAGGCAGGTGAACTGGACCAGTTGTGACCACAGGTGACCACACAGCCAAAGATGTAAAAAAGTACAGTGGTTAGCACTGTGACCTCACTGAAAGAAGGTCCTGGGTTTGAATCACCAGCTGGCAGAGTCTGTGTGTTCCTGCTGCGCTTCCTGTTTGTTCAGTATTGGGTTGTTGGGTGATTGGTTAGTCTAGACTGGCTGTAGGGTGTGACTGTGAATGGTTGTCTGCACTCTGACCTGTCTGGGGTGCACCTCACCTCTTACCCTATATGGAAGCTATGATTGGCTCCACCCGCCTATGACCTTAAATTGGCTAATCAAGAAGGAAAAGAGCTGGAAGGGAAAAAACATGCTGAAATAGATGCTGAAAGGCCGAGTGCCAGTGAAGTTAATGTTAGCACTGATGATTCTCAGGATCCTCAGATAACACTAGCATGATTAAGGTTAAGCAACAGTCTAAAGATGAGTTTCAGTCTAACTGGTTCAGACTGTTTGTGACATCAGATGGTGAAATGAGCTGAGTCTCTGACAGAGGACAGAGGAAGAACAGAGGAGACCGAAGCCTAATAAGTTACAATTTAATTACAGTTAAAAGGAAAACAATCTGAGGTAAGTGCGATGTAAGACTGCTTATTAAACTCACAAATACAATTCCCCACAAAGTACAGAAACTGCCTAAATGGGAGTTATTATTGGCTGGAGTAACAACAAGTGATTTGGTTCTATTTGCCTGATTCAGTTAAACAGAACCAAGTCATGCTAACTTATTATCTGAATATGAGCAGTGTGTAAGAAACCAAATCTATGTTTAATGAGCAGAAATGAACTTTCACAGGTTGACTTGTCTAATGCTCTTTTGTATGTGACTAATTCAAATACTCACCAATGACAGGAGCTGCTCCTCGGCTTAAAGTGGAGCTTGGCTCCAGGCACCAGCAACAAATTAAAAAAGAGGGGGAGGGAGGTGGAGTATTGGTTTGGGCTTAGAGATTGGTGGGCTGTGGGTTGGACTGTTTCTTGTGTGTTATTGGGAAATGTCATCGTCATGGGCGGGATTTAAGTCCACTACAGTCGTCCCTCGAAGAGAAGCTCCTCCCATCCCATCTGTCGACGATGACGGTTGGGAGTTTCTATTAATGCCTCCACCTGGAAAAAAGATGGAGTCAAATTATTGAATGACTAAATGCGGCGTCACCTCGCTTTTCTCAGCATCTTACCTTGCCCTGCAGAGGAGGACGATGGAGGCAGAGCAAGGATGTTGGCTCCACCTCCTCCTCCGTTGGTCTGGGAACAGACGTTGGCGTGGCGTGCGACGGCTTTCTGCTTGTAGTGGTTACTGTGCAGCTTGTACTTCATCAGGAGAATGAAGATGAAGACGAGGACAGAGGCCACGATGATCCCCCCAATGATGATGATCATGGTACCACCCAGGAACTAGAGGAAGAGTACAACAATCATGAGCACTCTTAAAATATCTAAGTGCAAGAGGGTGATCCATGATTTCTGAGTAGTTTTACTGAGATGAACCACATTAAAGGTGAAATCACAACAGAAGCAAAAAGAAATAAAGAACAAAAAGCTGAGGTGTCAAAAAGCAGGAGAAGCAACAAGCTAAGCAACTTCCTCCAGTTAAAATGACACATTTATCGGTTCTTTTCTGATGTACTGCAATCAAAGCAAAACTCTGTTAACATTAACATGAAGAAAAATAAGGTGAAGGACGATATGAAAAAACAAAAAATTTATTAGAAAAAGAAAACAGCAAAATAAAAAAATAACTCAATTAAATGTAATAAATTAAACAAAAATCAAATACAGTTCAGTAATTAAAGAGATCTGTATGTCTTTTATTGTATTTTTCTGTCCTCTGCAATGATCTCATCATCTATTCATTTATTCGGTATTAAGATTTATTACCTAACATTCAAACCAAACCAAGGACATAACAAAAACATTTTTCAAAGGCGTATGTTGGATTTTTCTGAGAACTATCAATAGTCCCCGTCCTTTTAAAGCCAACTAAAAAGGACAGAATGGGAAGAAACTGAACTGATTACTCTTGTTTTCTTTTTAAAGAAATATGTTTATTAAGATTTTCTGATATATAACAGGGAAAAAAGAACAGACAAAGCAACAACAAGGGCAAGAACACACAAACAAGGCAAAAGATTACACTGCAACAACAAAAATATTACTTCAACACCAACAATAAACACAAGTAGAACGCTTGGGTGGCAGACTAAGTTTTTTGCGACCAATCAGAGAGAACTTTATGCTTTGATAAATGATCTAAAACAGGTTGCCACACATCAAAGAACTCACTAAGTTGGTCCTCTAATGTATCTCTCTGCGACAAAGCAGTCAGTTCTGCTAACCACATTTTGATCTGAGGCACAGTGTCAGATTTCCAGAGGGTCATAATCATTTTCTTAGCAACGACCATTACGAATAAAACTGTAGTTTGTGCAGCAAGACTGAGGCGCAGGAGGGAAGAGGAAGATCCAAACAATGCAGTTATTGGGTCCGGCTCTAATATGCAATTGTACATATCGGAGAAACATTTAAACATTTAAAGATATCCATTCACACACTGCGAGCCAGTAATTGTAGAGTTTGGGACATGTCCAAAATAAATGAGTAAGAGAGCCTTCTCCAAGTTTACAACGATCACATGTAGGACTAACAGAAGGAAAAATCCTCGACTCTTATTTTCACTAATTCTAGAGGGTGACGAAAAAATGACATCTTCCTCGGAAACATCGGTGGCCATTTTTATTTTTATTTTTTTTAATTAAAAGTAAGCTTGCTGCTGATTTTGAACCATGTCACAGGTCTTTTGTTGTCTTTTTACATCGTCAAATTCCTAATTTATCAGCTGGAAACAGCGATCCTTTATGAAGAAAAAGATCTGATATCATCTACAACATGTTCCTTTAGTTGCCCATGATTGTGACACATCTACAAGCTACACTGTAACCCATCCTGACCCCTGTTGCTCCTTTCACATGGTCTGATGTATCCAGTTCCATGTTCTGTTGTTATTGGTGTCTTCATTTCTCTGTATTGGCAATCTGCTGCTTTCCAAAAACAGATCCATAAAACAAATACTAATGTTCTCCAATACAGAATTCCTTGAGATGACAAGTTTTGGATCACATGTTGCAGGCAAACTTGAAATGAGCTCCAGATAAAAACAACAAACTACAGTGGTCCTCACTGAATTTCTCAATCATTTACAACATGCATGTTCGTCATTTATCACTGACTAGTGAGACAGTGCTCTGAAGCAGACAGCTCATCAACTATATATGATTCAGCAGAAGTCTGATCAGTTATCAACTGGAGTAACAGCGGTTCAGACACCTGCTACACCTCAGCACACTAACCTGGTCTCGTATAGAGTGGCAGCGTCCGTATTCTGACTCCGTTGTGAAGGACACACAGCCCACCAGCTTAGTGCCTGTCAGCGTGGTGATGCCATCATCGTACACAGCCAAAACGCACAGCTCGTAATCCCGCGATGATGCCAGATCACTCAGCTGGAAGTACTTGTGGTTAGCTGGGATCATCCTGAAAGACAGAAAGACAATTTGATTGGTTTTGCCCTGCCTTTGGTGTAAAGAGAGAAAAGATCACAATATTTCTTGTAGCAATTTTAGACTTTTCCTTTGAAATGTTTACCCGTTGTGAGTTACCTTCAAAAGTCAAGGGCCTGGTGTCAGTTAATAGCTCGAAAGATGAAGCAAGAAACTCAGGATTATCACGCTAATTTGAATATACACAGAAAAGACAGCACAGTAAACACCGCTGAGGTCAGTTTAAACACCAAAGGCATCAAAACATTCCTTTCACTTTTCACTACGACGGATAACCAGGCTGAAACTATGAACTGAGCTCTGATGCAAATCCGTTCATTACCACAAAATATTCAAGGTTTTTCTTCCACATGCAGAAGTTTCCCAATAAAACTTATTGTATATTACAAAAATATGTTCACTGTAAATGAGTGGAAAACGACTCAACCTTCCTCACACTGGCAGCCTCACCACCCTCATGTTACATTTGCGCTCCAGTGGAAGTTGAGCCTGAACTTTGGTAAGCATAAAGTCATGAACTTTTATTATCTTTAGTGCAGCTCTCCTGAAAGAAAAGCCTGCACAGTCCAGAGCGTTTTAAAAACCCTCAGGGTAAAAACCAAAAAGAAAAGAGATTGGAACATTTTCCTGTCAAAACTTTGTTAATATCTTTTTTTCCAATGTAATCGATGCCAAACTGATTATTTATTATAATAAACTTAATTAATGTAGGACCTTCAAAAACAGAGTGTACAAAGTAGTTTAACAGAAAAGCAAAGAGAGGAATGCACACAAAGTAAAATAACAGCCACAAAGCCACGAGAGGTGAGAAGCAGAACTTTAAAATGAACTCTAAAAACATCCACGGAGCCAATGATCAGAGTTGATGTGACGCGAAATCAAATAAGGAGCAGAGCTGCTGCCTTATGAACTAATTTGAGGTAAAAATGAACCTCAGTAGTCATGCCTTGAGAAAATGAATGCATGAATGACCTTTTCCAGGTTTGATTCTATGAGTTTAATTCTAGAGATGAATCTTATTTAGATGATACAAGGCTGGATAACCTTTTTGAAATGCCTTTTAAAGCCGGCGATTGGTTCAGCATCTCCAATGAATGCTGTATTTGGCTGTAATGGTGGAGAGAGCTGAGAGTTAAGGTAGAGCTGGTTCTTTATTGCAGTTCTACTCTGAAGAATCCAGAAATCCAGATGATCTGGGCCACACGAGAAACTTTTGCTTCCTCAGAAAGGCGTCTACACTCGGCATCAGCGAGTAGACATCATTCAGAGGTGTGAGTCTTTCACATCAAAAAATACAGCTGAGGTGGTTCAGATATCTGGACATTTTGCCTCCTGGATACTTTATTGGTGAGTTGTTTCAGGCATGTTAAACCTGAAAGAAATTTTGGGGCAGACTCGGGACAGACTGGATGTCTTTTGGTTTAGACGTATCTCAGTATCTGAGTGTGACGAGCTGAGTGGGAAGTCTGGGCATCTCTGCTTAGACTGAAGTCCTTGTGACTCAGAGCCAGAGTCAGAAGATAGATGGACAGATTGATGTTTCAAAGGAAAGAGCTAGACCACAGATAATCATTTATCTATGATAAAAAAACAAAAAACATCTCATCTGTAGACACAAACCTATAAATTAAGCACTAAACTGCTACTGTGGATTACTAAAGGCCGTCAGGCAGTAGCAGTCCATTCTTAGTACAACAACACCCTGAACTAACAATATATGAGCACACTGTTTATTAATTTTGTGACATTTTAAGTGCTGATGCTACTCTGCTATATGTGGTGGACTGTTGTAATTTATTATTATCTTGTTGTTCCAAAAAAAGAAAGCGATCACATTCCCCCTATATCAGCTTCTCTTTGGTGGCTCTTTGTTAAATCCAGAATTTAATTTAAAATCCTTCTCCTTGCACACAAAGTCTTGAATAATAAGGCCCCATTATATCTTAAAGACCTCATAGTACCATATTATCCCAATCGAGCACTTCACTCTGAGATTGCTGGCTTACTTGTGTTTCTGGAGTTTCTGAAAGTAGGATGTGAGGCAGAGATTTCAGCTATCTGAGCCCCCTCCCTCTCCAGCTCTGAGTTTGGATTCAGGACACACACACGCCCTCTTTAGTTTTCAAAGGAGATTTAACATGACCATTTCCTGATAAAGCTTATAGTTAGCACTGGATCAGGTGACCCTAAAGTAGGTCAGCAATGCTGCTGTAGGCTCAGGCTGCTGGAGGATCCTATGATGCACTGAGCGTTTCATCTCCTCTCACCTCTTTTCACTCATATATCACTGATGTATGTCATTAAATTTCGTCTTCTCTCTCCCATAGTCTGTCCTTCCTCCCCATGCTCTCCTTTGCTCTGTTCCTCATGAACACACTGGTTGTTCCATATACTCTTAACGATACCCCCTGGTCAGGTGTGTCAGCTCTATATGTTTCCTGCTTTTGGAAAGCTCAACACTGAAATAAGCACAGCGATGACATTGCAGATCTTTGCTGTCTAATCAACACTTGTTGGTTCTCAGAAACACATCATTGATACGGATCGCAGCTTTTCTGGGTGTAATGATTTCTGTTCCCGATTTGCTGAAGAGAATGAGAAGTAGAAGTCTAACACAATGTTCATGGTTTCCAATAATACGAAAAGCAAAAACTGAGGTAGAAAATTGAAGTAGAGTGAATATACACACAGAAGAAAGACAGACAGCGCACAAGAGGAGAGGGATGTTGCTTTTTCAATTGTCAACCTGAAAATCAAAGGGTATAAAGGAGAACGAGATTAAAGACAAAGGAGAGGTGAGGAAGACGGTAGGGAAGAGAGGAAAGAAGACGATAGGAAACGAACAGAGAGGAAGACACTGAACAGAAGTCATGAGAGAGGAGACAACAGAGAGAAGGAGAAAGGGCTGAGGGAGTGAAATTAAAGAAATGTCACAATGGAGGATGCAGAGACCCAACACAAAGAAAAAAATATAGAAAAAAAATATTTTCATGTAGAAATATGAACAGAAGAAGGTCTAGAAATGATAATAAACAACTTTACAGTCTTCAGTCAAATTTAAGGGTTAATTGTTCATTTATAACTTACTTAAAATTAGACAAGAAACAGCTGAAAAGCACACAGGAGTATCAAAAGACTATCAAAAGAAGATCAATAATTTCCAGGATTAGTGATGTCTCTCCAACAAAATCTTTTCTAAAGAAAAGACACTTTTTTAGTAATACTGGACGACTGTTTTGTGAGTGAAGCAGCTGCTGAACTACAAACAGCAGAGCTAGCTGTGGAAATACTAATCCCAGCTGAAATGACTGAAACACTAAAGTTTTTTGGACACAGGTTTGGTTCAAATATTCAGAGATTAGACTTTTACAAGGAGGTAACTCTGAAAATGGCAGCCAATGCAAAACTGCCTAAAACAACATTCTTTTTAATGACCAGCAGGGGGCGATAGCATTGGTTAAAAAAGTGAAAGTGAAACAATACAGAAAAATAACCAGGAAAACGAGGGTGTCATTGCAGTCAAATAAGGAGATGCAGCAGTGTATGTTTTATATCTTAACATTACTAGCCTATGATTGTGGACCATGAATCATAGGCTTTTTTCTCAAGGTACAAAAAATAGGGCGGAGACTATTTAAATCAAGTGTGCAAACTCGTTTCACTCGTCTAATTGTACTAATGTTTGCAACACACAGTTTACTGCTCATTGAGTTTAAATTTAACAATAAAAACAGTGCATTGATTTGGTGGCAACTCCTGACACTGACTTTGGATCCTGCCCTGAAAACGATCAGAACCTGATGGACATCAGGTTCAGGAATTCTTAATTGTGCTGTTTGCTTCTATTCCAATCAGCGCTTTAAGGTTAACAAACCTGCTTTTTTTTTCTTAATAAAGTTTTTTTCTTTGTTTTTTAACAGTCACTCAACGTTTCATTTCAGCACCATGGACAGCGCACAGAGTTTTCACAGTGACCTCAGCTAACGCAAATGTTTTTAGTGGTGAACTTACACAGATTCAACTGCATGCACCTTGACCCCACACACACACACACACACACACACACACACACACACACACACACACACACACACACACGCGCGTGACTCCATGAAATCTGTGGTGGTACTGTTATCACCAGTAGCTGCAGAGTATAGAAGTAAACTTTTGTCAGTCAATAATTTCCGCTTTGTTTTATCCCTCAAAGGAATTAAATTCCTCTTAATACAGGAATGCTAAAGAATACAATCTTAAAATACTGTTGCAGGGTTTAGAGTCGTGCATCGGAGCCTGTCAATTACTGAAGCCTGTTTCCATTATAATAACTCTGTCTGCCAGACTGCCACCTTGGACCTACATTTAACATACACGCATACGACTGTGACTTAGAGAAAACTAAAAGATGAATATCATCTTTTAGTCTATGACCCTCCTATAAATTGCGGGGCTCTTGGCAAATCAGACATGTTATATTAAAATGAACTGTTTGCACCTGTGTTTAGAAAACAGCACAACTTTTGTAAATCTAAACACACCTATCTGTGCTATTTGGAGATTGTGCTCACACACTAGTTTGTAGTGTTACATGACTGTTTTTTCCATAGCATCCAAACCAGTGAGAAAAACCAGTCTGTTGTGATTCCCAGGGTCAAATAATGCTATGCCTCTCACCGACACGCTCAGTGTGTCCTTTTGCATTAGCGCTGTGACACACCAGAGGCTATGGTCTGTCATTCCCATCTTGTCACATGAACACTTAGGACCTCTTGGCAACACTTTCAATGCACAGGAAAAGCTGTTGTGTGAGTACTTTAAGACAAATCACAGTCAGTTCCTGACTGTAACCAAATAGTTTGGGCTTCTAAATCTAACCAAACAACAAGTTAAAAGGAAACAAAAAAGTGAAACAAAGCATTTCCCTTTTTTGAATTATGAATTTATTTGCTCGTCACAGGAGAACCATTATCTTTCAGCGCACACTGCATCCGTGGGAGACCTTGTGAGTATCTCTGCAACACCAGCAGCATCTGTCAGAATTGCAGAATCAGACGCGCTGAGATGAGAACAACTTTTAAAAACACTTTTAACAGCAGTGACAGCTGCAGCTTCGATGTCCACAGCGTAACATGAAGAGAAAAAATACTTTCCAAAAACCAACTACGGACAAGAAATTGCAGCAGTGTTTTCATAGAGTGATACAAAAGTCTGTAAAGAAGAAGCAGTAAAGAATTTCAAAATGTTTGCCACCCTAAGGTGATGGCCTGTTCTGATATCAATATGAGTACATTTAGTGATGAAGGAAAAAAATAAAGTATTCCTGCTGCAGAGAGACTGTGAGATATTATTGGTGGAACGGAGACTGAATAGAGAAACATACGAGCTGTAAATAGGCCACCCTCTGAAACACTCAGATTACTGCAAACAGTAGACAAAAAGATTTGCACACACACACACGCACACACGCACACACACACACACACACACACACACACACACACACACACACACACACACACACACACACACACACACACACACACAAGAATGCAGACAGACTTAAGGACAAGGATACAGAAAGAGGTGTGTTATAATTATAGCTGGTGAAATGAACCAAAAACACTCGGTGCAGTGTCACAGCTTTTAAGGCTTTCATTATTCTTTGTTCCATAAAACCTGACCCTCTCTTGATAAGCATCAGTAAATAATCCAGCAGCATTCACCCATTTTCATCAAACAACCTCAGATAAAACCACTTTGTAGAATTAATGGTGACAATTCCCAGTTGCAGAGAAGACTGTGGCCCCTGTCCTTTCTTTGCATCACCTCATCAATTAGGGACAGGTTTGAGGCCCTATTTACCGCAGAGGGGACGTCATCATTGGTGCTTTGGCTAATCCACTATGGCCTGAAGTTATCACTGGAATATTGTGTTACCTAAAGGATGCATTTATCAAATCTGTTTATTTAGACATTATTCTTATGTGTGATTAGAAATAAGATAAATGATTAATCCCTGACTCAATGCTATCAACTACAGCTGATTAATCCCTGTAAGATTAGTATTTTAAGATTAGTATGTCTATGACTGCACATAATGATGATTATATGCAGTAACCAACTGTACAAAAACAACAAATGTTATTAAATTCCACCACTTTGTCCAAAATCAACCAGCTTTCTGTCCTCTATAGGGATCATGAGCTGTAGAATTCCTCACTATAAAAACAATATCCAGCTTTATCGTTTTAGAGAGCAGAGCTAAAGTGAAAGTAAAACTTTCAAAGGGTTCATGCAGCTTTGACGTTTTGGACTTGCACAGCCAGCTGTAGCAGTAATAATTATGATTATGGCCAAGAAAACAGAATGAAAGAGCCAAAGCTTGTGTTTTCATTTGTGCCAGTAGCTGTGCTCAGTCCTCTGTCGCCCCCGCAAGTGCATGTGCTCGCCTGTAAATGCCTTTGCCTGTGTGTTCCTGCGGGTCTGCCTGTGTGGCGTATATATTATTCAGGTGTCAGGTGGCGCAGGGCAGTTCCTATTTATCAACACTGGAGCAGAGGTGACGAGACAAGGAGTGGAATTATAAAGTCTGTCCCGACCCTGTGGGCATTGTGAGTATACTTTTGTGTCCGAATGTGCCTGCGTGTGTGTTTCAGAGAAAAGATACAAAGGAAATGATACAGTATGTGGCCATTTGTGTGTGTGTTCAAGAGAGGCAGCTGGTCTATTATAGACGTCTGGTCTATAAGTGCTGCGGCGTTCTGGGTCAGACTCGTGGTTAAATGAGCGCCTGAGGTGCTCTCTCAGAAAGGATAAATGTGCAGCTACTATTAGCGCCTGTGGCCGGGTTTTTGTGAGGTGAAGTCAAGGTTTGACCCGGAGCTTCAATAGAGCCAGAATGAAATTTAGACAGCAATGGTGTCAAGGTTGGCAGTTCCATTCTCAGTGTGGCTCAGAGGAATGAGGAGGCCAAGCCTGCAGCTGAAAAAAATTGAACAAATGAGAAAGAAATGAAGCTTTCTTAATAACCTCCATCCATGAGATAATGCACATGTCATTCTGGGAAAACTTTCTTTTTCGTAATTTGTATTTCATGTTAATGAATGAATAATTCATAGTTTATTTTTCTGAACCTCTCTACTATAAGCAGGTTCCAATAACCCTTCAGTCTCCACACATCAGCTAATTTAAAAAACCCAAAAAACAACCAAACAAAAACTTTCTGTTTTATAAAATGTGTTAAGCAATATTTCATGAATTCCCACAGGACAGATAAGACCAATGACCAGCAGAATTTTTGCAGCACTGGAAACCTTCTCTTGATGAGCATTGATGAACATTATCGAACATTTTGCAACTCAAGAACTTCCTTATAGACAGTGAGCAGAGCATCTCTGTGGACGCTCCCCCCTGTGCTACGGCTGCGATGTTCAATAACCAGCCACTGACAGCATTCATAGTATCACTGTTTGCCAGCAAGAAGATAAAAGAAAACACAACCCAAAGACCTCAACTGCAAACTATTCAGTGAGGCTGATGTCGATGGTTTGCTCCCATAAGCACACCAGCAATGGATGTTAAATTATTAATGGAGTACCGTCGATTGTACTGAGTCTGCACAATAAAAAATGTGTACTCTGCATGCCTTTAACTTTTTCCTCATCTTTCCTGTATTTCTGGTTTTGTTCTGTCCCTTGTTTGCATTCTTCAGGAGACTGTGTGATGGTTGTAGTTTTCCCACTCGTGTTTGCAACTCTTTACCTTACAACAAGCAGCTTGACTGTCGTTAACTGTTGGTGTGAACTGGCTCGGTATGAATAAAAAGCTTCTAATTTAAAAGACTGTATTAACTTCCCTTTTGTCATATACAAAGAATTTTTCTCTCTTTGAGTTTCAGGCTCACTGCAGCCAATAAAACAGCAGGTTTTACATTTCTTTACCTTCTCTGTGCTATTCATTTTTGAAACACTCCCTCCCTTACTCAGATTCTTTGCTGTATAATGTCTCTGGGTCTCGAGGAGCTTTGTATAGCTTGAGAAAATATCCATGATGATGTCGTGGTGATGTCATGTCAGGGTTTAATGACCAAACATAAACGTATTGAAGTGGGTGAGGACATTTGAAAGATGAGAACATGATCTTCATCAGGCACAGAGATAGATGTAGTCAAGTTGCATTAGAGGAAATGGAGCCTTTTTGGAGTCTGACTCATACACAGTAAATTTGAAATATTTCTACTTGCTTCTAAAGCTCTCATTATTTTTTAATCTCCTTTTATAAGACTCTTAAACATCCTCTGGCGTTATGAGTAAAATACTGATTTAGTGTGCGGAGAGGTGTGCACCGCTGTAAATTAATGAAACATAAACGGCATCGTTTGTGCTCTCTGTGGATATTTAAAGATAAATATGTGCTGTGACTCACAGCAGGTCATATTATTTGTCAGATTATTTCATTGAAATGCTCACCACAGCTGTAATTTTAAGACTGAACAGTACTCAGCTGGGAGCATAATAAAATCACCGTCTTTACAGTTGTTATAAAGAGGGAAACTATCCAAAGAGGATGAAACTGTACTTTGTACTAAACTATAAATGAGTGTTGAGGGTTTCAGTTGACTCACTTTCTGAGACACCCTCAAGTGGACACAAAAGGAACTGCAGCTTTTCACAACAAACCCCTTTCCTTCAATGAAGCAGCATCGTTGATGCTTTTGTAATAGTTTGTGTTTACTTCTGTGTTACTAGTGTGGACATCATGAGCTTGTTTTCTCATTTAAATTCTGTTCTTGTGATTCTCGGAAACAATCATGAGTTTGAGTGAGCTGAACAACACCATATTTTGAAAGCCCACAGTTCCAGTCCTGTGACAACATGCACACAGCGTGCTCGTGACTTGATCATTCAGACATAAAGCTGCAGAAAAGGCTTAATTTTAAGAAATATAAATTCAGTTTATAGCGGTTTCTTTTTTTGAACAATGAAAGCAAACAATAAAGAACTCGACTTGTTTAGGATACACACAGAAACTTTGTGTCCTTGTATAAATAAAACTTCCCACTGCATTTAAATGTCTGCGGAGGTATTAAGAACTCAAATAAAATGAATCGCTGCATTTGGAGCTTACAGCCACTCAAGGTTATTCTTTATACTCGAGCTTTACATTTTATTTTACCCTTCCCTCAGGCAGAGAACAAGTTAGGATCCCACAAAATGAAACCGAGAAAAGATCCCAGATAATAGCAGATTAAATATGTTCTCGTGGATACATGTATCATTTAGGGTTTTGAATAATGCAATGGTAATAATGATATGAATAATGTTGAATACACGATTTAGAGAAGTGCTGCCTCTGTTTCTGTTCGTGGTAGCTTTGTGAATAATGCAGTGGCCGCAAACCAAATGAAATGGAGCTCCTCTGGATTTTTTATGAGATGTGACACTAAATCCAGCCCATCTCGAGGGTTACATTTCATATCAACCGCTCCGTGTTCCCTTTCTATATGTATGAAATAGCTAAAAGCCTCTGCTCACTTTATGCTCCAATCTTAAATGGTGAGAATATGAACCTTTGTTTTTTTTACTTTTGCAGGAAGGTTTGTTTCCTGAATCGAGGTCAAGACTTTGCATCCATCCATCTATGCACAACAGGCATGATGAATGATTTATTTCCTAAGATGTTTAACAATATACACTCATATACACAATAGTTTAAAAATATACAGCAGTATATAATTCTGCACTTCATACTGGAAAAGGAATTTAAAATATACCATATTCAAACGATTTTGGCAAACATGCCCAAAGTTAGTTTGGAAACATTTGGAAACAATTTCTTTTGTACATACTTATGCAATATCCTTGATTTAATTTACATCTGTAGAAGAACAACATAACAATATTATCCACTCCTTACAAAGGACAAGTGATTATGTTGTACATTTAATATCTTACTTTAAAATATCATGTCATGCAGTATAACCACAGATAAACTGGCTTTAACTAAAGACTGACAGATTAGACAAGGTTCATACTGCATGTGTTCTTTTGGAAGAAAGTGAAGTTTGCTAACAGATGTATAATGAGCATGTCCTTGCAAAAGGATGAAAGTATAAATGCTTTTTAAAGTATTTTAATTAAGGTCCTTTTCAAAGGCCTACTTTGAAAAACTAATTTTGAAAAATCTAATTTTCAAAGTAGGCCTGAGTTCATAGATACGATGCACCAAAACAGGCAGGCATCCGAAAATAAACGTGCGGTGGCCCAAAAGGAGAGGCTGCGGAAAATAGTATTACTCTGTTTTGCTGAAATTCCTCAGAGTCTGGAATCCAAACAAACATCCACACATCTCGTGAAATGTCCGGCACTTTATCGCCACATAAACCGCAGAAGCGTGAGGGGAACATGCCAAAAACGGCTTCCTGGGCACAGGTGTAAAAATACAAAAGCCTACAGGGTGTGCGAGCTGGCCAACAAGCCAAGTGTGTAATTGATAGCAGTGAGTCAGAGCTACACAATTAGCACTGCACCTGAGGGAACCACCTGGCAGGCTGTCAGCGATCTGAGCCGATGGAAGAAGACAAGGGCTCTGCAACGATCCCATAATCCATTAACACCGGGCTTTATGGGAATCAATCGATGATCAAATACTGTACAATTTCATGTGTCTGTTATACAAGTCCCAAAATCAAAGTTTACACCTGACATAAGTTAAATCTCTATTTTCAAATGATTTTAGTTTTTGAAAACTTGATTCCACTATAGCTATAAAATACATACAGCTAATTCCCTTCAAAGCTCAAACAAGGTCAAGATCTCGCTGTATGTCCTCACTTTCATTTCCTTTCATTCTCTGAATATCAATAAGGGACAAAAACGAGCACAGGAGACAAAAAAGACAGATGAGAGCCAACAAAGTGTAGGAGAAGAAATGAGGGAGACAAGAAGAATGAGCGTGAGGAGCTTCTTTGTAGAGATGAAGGGAAGGAAACCTTTTAGACCATGACTTATTCACAAGCCAGTACACAAAAATGTGTGTTTGACATCACACAGACGAATGGATGATGATCAGACCTAACAAGCTAAGTGTAAAAAAACTGACCGGTACACAAAAAAGTTTGTGATCTGATCTTGAAAAATGTATTCATGCTACTTAAAAAAAAGGCTGAATACAAGTTGCTTGATCTGGATGGATGCAAAACGAGTCAAGAGACTGACGGAGAACCACAGAGACGAGCGGCAGGAACGACAGTGGGCATCATTAGTGGAAAAAGGTCAAAGTGGGCTCAGGATGGGTTTGTGTAAGAACATGGAGACGGCTGCATTTGGTGAAGGCAGCTGAACGAGGTCAGGAGATAATGGGTAAAGATACAAGATGTGCGTTAAATGTGTGTAGGGGACGACAGATGAAAGTACAGAAGAAAAGTATACCCAGCTCGAACAAGAAGCAGACTCAAAGGTTGAAGATCTGACAGACCGCAAAATAAATATCCACAAAACAAACCAGGCAGCAAAGGAGCAGGCAAAGGCCAAGAAACAGTACAGAATACAAAACCCATGTAATTTATGAGCCTTACAAGCAGCAGGCAAAAGCAGTGGTCAGAAAACATAATGAAATGTTTGTCTGGGAAGCAGAAAGTGTGTGGAACATGGTCATGGCTTCACAGCATTATTTGTATAAGGGGCTGTAACTGGCTGAAAACGAGTGTCACAGAAATCTGGTGGGGAAACTGATATGGATGCAAGACAAGCTGAAGATATGACATATAGATGGAGGTCACTATTTACAGTCCAAGCTGGTCATCGGTCATCAGGCTGAAAGAGATGGGGATGTAAAACTGTATACAGCAGCAGCAGGTCTCTGTTAGCGGTAGTGCTCGAGGTATGGAAATTCATGCAAGCCAACAGCTTCATTTTATCAGATGTGCAATGATTAACTGCCGGATGCTTATCCAATTCAGGGTCACAGGGGGCGGAGCAGACAACCAGTCACACCTGTGGGCATTTTAGAACGACCAGTTAAGCCAGCACACAAACTGCATGTCTTTGGATTGTGGGAGGAAGCCGGAGTTCCTGGAGAGAACCCACACACACAGGGGAAGAACATGAGAACTCCACACAGAAAGGAACTGGCCAGATGGTGGACTGGAACCCGGGACCTTCTTGCTGCAAGGTGCCAGACTCCATGCTTGATAGATGCTGATAAAGACCCTGCTTTTAGTGTTTGCTAGTAACGTGGGAACTTTGCACAACTTCCTCTGAAGTCCAACACACCATCCACTGTGCCACAGAGCCATGTGTCATCAATAAACCAGATATATAATTTCATATATAGTTGAATCAGTTGGTTTATATGGTTACATGTGTGCCAGTTATATACATAGCATATGTTTTCTTTATGTGCTTCAAGGGATTAAAGAACTGGAAAATGTTGATTCATATCACAGGAGCTAAACGTTTTAGATGTTTTAGAGTGTATTAAACAAAAAATGTAAAATTTGAAGTTCATTTTGAAGTGCAGATCAGGCTGACAGGAAGTCAGTGTTCATTTCGTGGTTATCTCTTAGCTCGAAACAAGCTCTGGCATGTTGGCGAGGCTAGATGAAAAGCAAACTGCACTAAAAATTTGTTTAATACAAACATCTTTCTCAAAGATTATTACTTTCTATTCATACTCTGTCATAAGATATTTCAGCTCCCTCCAGCCCATCTCAGATACATAAATGACTGAAATTATGCTTTCTAAATTTCTAGCATTGAGGATGATACATTTGTCGCTCTGCTGTCTGTGGCAGTGACACTGCAAGCTCAGCTCTGAGTGTGAGCATGAGAGAAAACCTTTCTGATGTGATCTCAGCCTAAAAGCCCCCGCTGTCATCTTCTATACCAGATGATTTCTAACTGGAGACCCGGTGGGACAAAGTGACATTTGGCTGATGGAGGGAGGACAGAGGGAGGAAAAAGAATAGATGTGGAAGGGCAGGAGGGAAGTATGCAGAGGTGATATGACGGAAAGAGGGAGGAGAGAGAGAGAAAGAAGATGACATTACAGTGACTTTGTAAAGGTCTGTGCACTGAAAATGGGAGAAGGCAGAAAAACGAGAAAAGGGAGTGAGTTGTAAAAGAGGAAAGCTAATGCCTCATCATCTCAGCAGAATATGATCAGCTGTCGTTTCCTCAAACCTTGCTCTCTTCCTTCCTCACTTCTATCTACATATCTCTGTATCAGCTGAGTCAAAGAAACATCTTCTCATTCACGGCACTGCAGCAATCTGTGCCTCTCCTATCGCCCCCTCCATCCAGCTTTCTAATTTTCTGTTCTACCTCTCTCTCTCTTCTTTAATCTCTCCTTTGAGAGCCAGGCAGGATGGTAATTAGAAAGCTAGCACACACACAAATTCAAATTCGCGCACCCACATATAGTTTTTCATGCAGACACACAAACACACACTGGTGGAATAGCCCAGAAAGCGAAAAAAAGGAGCGGAAGAGAATATTAAAGGAGGAAGAATCAATAGATTCATTTCCTGGTGCTGACTGAGGTTGATCTCTCCCTGGACCCATAATCCTTCGAGTGCACGAGTGTTTGAGTTTGTGTGTGCATGTGTGAGAAAGAGAGAGGGACAGTAAGTGAATGAGGTGAAGGAGAAAGCTGGTCAGGTTATTCCTGCCCCGGGGCAGAGCTGAAAAGGAGGGGGGAGTACTGTAAAAATACAACTTCCTCTCCCGTCTATATTGCCTACTTGCCCACTGTCAAATTTAGATCTGTGGGACGTACTGAAAAACTACGTGGAGATGAAAAATAAATGAGATAAAACAGGTCAGAATAGGAGGAGACACAGAGCAGGAAGCCAGCATAGTTAACACACGGATTTGATCGTGCCCTGAAAGCAGCTTTCCACTCTGTCTAGGGTTGGGTGATATGTAAAGATTTTCCAACCAGCAATCGTCAGTCCAACAATCACCGATTGGGCAACATATTTGCGCATGCGCAGACTTTTTGATGGGTGGGGCAATGTAATCATACAACACAGAAGAAGTCCAAACATGGTCTCAACCCATCTGGAGCGCAGAATGCACAGAATTTGGACAAACTGCTGAAATGCGTTGACAGAGACATCTCAGGGATTGTTGTCTCCAGATGGGTTAATTGTTAATTGTGTTAGTCAATCATGACGGCGAGTTAACGCTGACAGCACTAAAGAAACATAAAGTCACCAATTTGGGATTTCTTTGGCTTTAAACCAGGCAAAAGAGGTAAACCTAAGGATGTCACCAAAGTGGTGTGCCGCTGGTGCAGACGTATAGTGCGAGTCTATCTAGTCTAGTCTATCATCAATAGTTGATATATTCGTCCATTCTGTAATCCAGCTTTCCTCTTCCCTTCCATCCTTCACTCTCCCACTTTGGCTGCATTGCTTCTTAAATCTTCTTAGTTTTCTTAAAATTCACAATCAAAGCAAATTTTCGACAATTTTGTTTTCAGACGAACAAAAAGAGGTCATTTGAGCGGACTGCCTAAGGAGCCAGAATGGGACACCTCCACGTAAGTGCTATTTGAACAGGACTAGCATTTGGGACCTCTTGCTATTAGTCAAACATGCTGTGGTCATCACTGATCAGAATCTTGTGCAAATCTCTCATGCCCATAATTCATAAAAGCAACACTTCCACCACTGATTAACATAGTTTGTCCAGATCACAGACATCAATCTCAAATCTCCGATCCAAATCAAAGGCTTCTTTTGATTATAAACACCAGACTGTATATAACAGGGGGAAGCGCCCACAGTGGTCTCATCCATTGCATCTCAGCTCTGCCTTTAAAGCTATCAAGGTCACATTTTGGCTGGCACTTAACTGCTTACATGGCAGCCAATCAGAAGTGACCACATTTTGACAGGAGGATGGAGTGATTATTGATAGATAATATTTTCACACCCAAGGATTCCCCTTTGCGGTCGCTCGTGGAGACTCGTGAGCAAGGACACAACCTGAAGGAAAGAGAGATCTGGAAGAAGGACGAGATTGTAAAGCTGCTATGTTGGATTTTAAACCACTTCAAAGTCACTTTAAATCTCAATTGTAAATTGAGATTATACATACCTCAAAGTGTATATAAATTCATTCTTACTCTTCCTATATTTATTGTTGTTCTTTTGCACTGAATGGAACTGGAGTCTCGTTGTCTCGTCTCTTTATATACTGTACTTGTCCCGACCTGTGGGATCAGCAAGGCGCAGATCATCATATCCTCACACTGCCTGTAAATACACAGAAGCCTGAACGAATGTTTGAACTTTTAGCTTCCAACCATAGATGTCAGTAATTCTGAGCAAAAGAGATTATCCTGCGAACAAAACACAGACCCACGAGAAGGTTACTAATGTAGCCGGGTGGAAGTTCAATATTATGGGACATGCCACTGGATGGCGCTGTTTTTCTTTTGGGGTACCTCTGAGAGCGGAAGGGATCATGGGGATCTACGGAGACATGCCCGAGTGCTAGCTTGCATTGGTTTTATGTGGGTGTGCAATGCCTTTTTTTTTCGCTGCGTGATCGGTTTTGAACGCAAAGTGTGCAACAGTTAAGGCACCAGGAGTGGCTGCCACCAACTTCGCCGTTCGTCTCAGAGGGATCCATATTCCGTTTTCTGCTGGATTAATGCACTGAGAAGCCACTACAGTTATCTTTGCACTGCTAAGTTTTGTTTTATTTATGTTTGGGTTTATATCAGACACGAAATGACGCTAGATGTCCTTGAGTTCCAGATGCTGATAAAGTTGGGGAAATAACCTGCAGTAGCAGTGGGTTACCAGAGCACAAAGCTGTTACTGGATAGGAGCTGTCTGTAACAATTTTATTTCTTTATTTTTACAACCTTGTTATTTTCTTCTGAGCACTTACTTTATCATTCAGATTAAAAGAACCCCAAAGATAATCTGTGTTCTGGGCTGGTTAATTTAGCCAGGCTACACTAAAATACACAGAGGTCCCCAGTTTGTTACTAGCCTTGAGTAAACAGGTCTCTAGTCTAGGCCTCACTGGATATTCCCAGTATATTCCCAGTATATTCCCTCAGTATTGCACTAAATTTGTTGCAAGAGGATTCCTCTGCTCCATGATGATGATCAGGGAAACATCTCTTTTCAGTTTTGCCCTCTTTGTAATAATAATAATGGATTGCATTTATATGGTACTTTTTAAGACCCTCAAAGCGCTTTACAATTCCACTATTCATTCACTCTCACATTCACACACTGGTGGAGGCAGCTACAGTTGTAGCCACAGCTGACAGAAACGAGGCTGCCATATCGTGCCATCGGGCCCTCTGGCCATCACCAGTAGGCGGTAGGTGAAGTGTCTTGCCCAAGGACACAACGACCAAGACAAACAGAGCTGTGGATCGAACCGGCAACCTTTCGGTTACCAGATGAGATTCCCAACCCCTTGAACCACGGTCGTACTGTTATAGTCATATAGTTATATAGTTTTATGCAGAATTATATTACTGTGGATAAACTTTGTAATATTTAGTCTTGATTGCTCTTTTTTGTGCATCTTTTCCTTCTTCTTTTATTGCAGTGTGGGCTGAAGTCAGTCCCTCATGTTACTACTATGCTGCTGTAGCTCAGAGTTAAACTGGTTTACCAAAGAAGACGAGGGCCTGTGTTCCACAGAGAGCTGCTCGATGTAAGAAAAAACAAATCTGGTGAACTTTTTAACATCCTTTTAAAAGCATAGAAAAAAAAAATTGGAAAAGCTGAGGGGTGCAGCACCATTTTTGTAATGCATAATTTGTTCGGGTGAACTGTGCTCCCTGTGGCATGGGCAGCAATGATAACTGCAATGATGGTCACTGAATTTTACTGAACTTCTACATTTTTCATTGGCCCATTTGTCATGCCATTATGATAGGGCAGCAGAAGCCTAAAGGGAACAGCTGGCGGCTTTGGAAGTGTAGATCAGTGGCTGGGAAAATCAATGACTAACCCCTCCTTTCTTCCACCATCGCTCGACAACTTCCACGATGAACTCCAGAGCTGCTGCTCCACAACTGGCTGACTGGAGTTAATGCTGTTCAGCAATTTTGGGCAGTTCCCAAATGTGAATAGGAAGCAGGCCAGTGAACGACAGCAGGCATGCTCCCACTGACTTTCCTTAGAAAGATAAAGGTTAGAAAAGGGCTACGCACAATTAGGATAAGCCCTTTGTGGGAAGGCTGACTGCATAGAGACTTTGCGAGTGTGAGGGCAGTTTTTAATGAGTGCTCAGAAAAGGTAGGTAGAGGTGTCCTTGAATCAAATTTGACAGAAAATAGGGGAAAAAGTAGAATCTAACTGGAGGCAGAGAGATGAAACTCGGCAGTGCAGGTAGTCTTACTGAAGGTGTGCGGAAATCAATACTTTTGCTGATGCTGCAGTTCGTATTTGCGGTCCATAAACTGAAGAAAATCTCTTGTGTTAGCTGAGGACCTGTCATAATTGTGGCCATGATGCCCGTGCATTCCTGCCTGGCTGCTCTGCCTCTGTCAGTTCAGTCTGCAGAGGAGGAGCAAAGTTCACTGTAGTCGTTCTGAGACACTTTAAGGCTTTTTTATGAAACTCACAGTGGTAGAAATGAGACATGTTATTCAGGCAGCCAATCTTGAGCCATACTTTTTCAAATATACTGTGAAGCTATGAGGTGATGAAGAATCTCACTTTTCAAGATAAAAGGATCAACAACGAAAGCGTGATATGAATTGTTAGTGTGTGGTTACTGAGGCTTACATATCTATAGGACAGATTATAAAAGAAAATAAAAGGTTTCAGGAGGAGGTCTTGGTCATGTTACACATTGTAAGACACAACTAGTTATAAGATAGAACTGGTTAAGGTTAAGGGTGAGATGGGCCCAAGTTAAGGGGAAGTTCACTCACATTACTTCCTTTAATTCAAAACAGTTCACAGCAATATGAATTTTAAGCAGATAAATGGAGCTAACTGCTAATTCTGCAAAACTCTGTACTATTTTCTTTACTTGTCCTGTGTGAGGCTCAACTCTTTAGCACGTGCTATCATAAAAGATTTCGGTTTTGCGTCCTGTCTGCTCGTGCATCCTGCTCGTCACATCATTCATTCCCTTCAGACTACTGAACAGATCTATTTAACATAGCTTTCTATGTTGGAATCCAAAAGGAAAGACTCATTTATTTATTTCTAACCTGTTGAACTACCTAACCACAGTTTTCTGCATCACAGCAACAGCAGATTTGTTTTCTGTTGAATCAGAGAGATACTGTCGGGGTGAGGGATAAGGGAGGGTTCCATGCTTGTTGGCAGGTTTGGTCAAGAAGCCACTTTGGAGGATGATGTGGTGGTTTTCTAACTTAAAAGTATTGTGTTTAAAGCCACTAATCATTGATGAACAAAGAAAATTATGTATCTAAATTAACACACATGGCATGCATACACAGTAGCTTGCACAACTTGCACTTTGGTAATAGATTCAGCATTTTTATTGCTGCTTTAGTTGTGCATTCATAGTTTGCTCTTATTTTTACATTGAATCTATAACTGACTCATTGGTGTTCAGCCAATAAGAGGTCGTGAGTGACAGCGATTACAACAACAGATCTGAAGTGCTGCAGAGCAGAGTAAGTGCTGCTGTGGGAGATGATGAACAGCAGCTGAAGCTGCTCTGACTGGCGGTGTCTGTAAAGACTGAAGCCAGACTGCAGAGGCAGGCCAGAAAGGGCAGAGTGGGCGTCATAAGTCTCTCCTATTACAGTGCACAGAGTGGAGAGGCCAATAACTCTGCTGGAGAGCTCCAGTTGAGTTATAAAATGTTTTGCACATAAAGTCAAAAGTATAAGTACTGCCACTGTAGCTGGAATTGGTGCTTATACTTCTGTCATGGACTCTAAAACAGATCAGAAAGGGAACACTGACTTCATATTTCATTGTAACAATAATCAGAGTATTTCATTGTGGCTGTGCATATATCTGTCATATTAGGGTGTAAATGAAACAGAAAGAAAACCTACTTGGTATCCATCCCATGATGCACCTGTATGGAGATTTGTGCACCTAAACCCAATGAAACAACTCGATGAAGTAAAAAAACACTTAAGTGAAACAGGAAACACATTTACAGTCTGCCTGCTTATTTCTGCTTCAAAACAACACCCTCTTGCATGTAAATCTGCTGCCGGCTCCACTCAACAACTGTAGGCTCTGAATGCCGAGCTCAAGAGAAAAACAACAGTTGGCCTAAAAGCAGGAGAGCAATTTTCTTTTACTTCCCTGCTAAGATTTTCCCCAACGAGCCAGAGAATCAAATTGTTGACCTTTAAAACACAAGAAGGCTGCATCTCTGTGCCTTCAGGCTGCCACAGCAGAGGGAACGTTAAGAGCGGAGAGGGCCCAGCTGTACCTGCTATAAATACTAGAAACTCAGAAAATACACAGGAAACAAATACCACCTGTCCACAGCGCACTGCTACAGACAACTCCATCAAAAATGGTGCTAATGAACTAATTGACTCTTATGATTCTTTGCTTTTGTCTAGCTAACAGTGAAGTCAGGCACGATGTCATGCTGAACAGTCCCTTCTTTCTTCCCTTTTTCGTTCATCAGACTCTTCTACTTCCAGCTGCTCCCTTAAGGGTTACCACTGCAAATCATTTGCCTCCATCTCACCCCATCTCTAGCATCCTCCTCTATTAAATCAGCCCCCTGCATGCCCTTTTCCAGTTCTTGCATACATCTTCTTTGTGGTCTTCCTATTTTACTCCTACCTGTTAGCTCCATATTTAGCCTTCCTTGTCTAATACATCCTGGTTGACCGCAAGTATTAAAACTTATCACAACCTCTAGAGCTTGTAGCTGCTCCCGGATGTAACCCCACTGCCACCTTAAGCCCATCTGTCACTCCTACCTCACCATTGTCTCGCTGTCCTCATACATGTACACATAATTCACACAATTGTGACCTCTCCAACATCGTGTTAAGCAATCTGGTGAAAGTTTACTGCCCTCCTTCCTACATATACCTTCACAGGTATGTCATCTGTACCAACCACCTGTCCACTCTTCCTCCTTCTTAGTTCTCTGCTCTTTCCTGCAGCCATCCTCTGCTCTTCTGTTTTCTTCATCCATCAGCTTCTTTCCAGCTTGATCTGTCTGTCTAGACAATTGTTAGAAGTCATTTTCTCCTTTCTTATATATATATTTGTTTTTTGCATGATTTTAAACTAAGAAGGAAAGCAGCAGCCCAACTATAAAAATTCATCATTCATTCGATATGTAGTTAATTGTGCCTAAAGTCTGTGTAGATATTTTTGCTTTCATATGACACAATTTGCAAATATTTCTTTAAAAGAAAAAAAAAATAGAAACAAAATTTGAATCCTCAAAGCAGAATTTCACGACCTAGTGGATGATGTTGCACAGATGGTGTGCATTTCTGCAGTCTATATTTATGACATACACTGTTATGTTCAACTGATAAATTCCACTCATGGATATATTAATAACAATGGTTATTGTGAATTTAAGACTAAATAAAAGTTTAATAAATAAAGTTTAATGCATAACACAATCCATGATGGTTCTCTGACTATATTGTTTTTGTAACTCGATACATTTACAATCACAATAGCAACAGTTTTAGAAGTTACTCACAAAGATATTAAATTAATTAATTAGAGTCAAAGAAATAACAGATTACAATGTTTTGAGTCATTATTATATACTGCAGTTCTCTTGTGGGTGGAGATAAAAAGAAATCAATCTGTTTGAGTGGGCTGTGGCATCTCGTTTAGCCTGCTGACATCAACCTGCCTGGCTTTAGCGCTCAGCTGTGAGCACAATGCTGTCCTGGTCATGGGGAAAATGATCACATCACCCCCACAGTTCAATCTGAAATTATGCGTTTGGATGCTAAAAGTGCTCCCTCCATTTGTAGGCTTGAAAATTGTCACATTCATGTCATTGGTGTCTGGTTAAAATGAGAATTAAGGCTGCGGCCACATTTCAAACTGTCATCTGTCACCCCTGGAAATGTTTTATAATGACCCTCAATTATGTATTCTGGATGATGTTGCTAGGTGACCACACTGGCTAAGTGGCTAATGGGATCAGCCGGTGGTCACTCAGAATTGTGGGCTTTAAGCCGGCCAACACTTAAAAGCCGAAAACTCCCTAAGAAAACCACATCTGGTGATAAAGATTCCATCATCGAGGATGGGCTGCTTATTTGCCTTTTTCCACAGTGTTACAAAAAATGCATTACATAGATTCATTCATTACCATTTCACTATTCATGTCTAGTTTACATTGCTAAAATATAACTATTGTAGCAGGACTTGTTTTCCATCTGCAGTTACACTGACTCTTTCACAAAGACATTTTTCGTTATACAAAAATAGTAAAAAATGTTTGATAGCCTACATTTTTTCCACGTTGGGGTTTGCAGCTCTGCTGGCTGCTGCGGCTTCCTGATTTCCCAGCAGGATGAGTCTGACTTCATCTTATCTTCCATTATCACTTCCCCCCCTTTGTCTACACCTGTCTGATGACTGAATCACGCTGAGGAGCCACACTTCTCCATAAAGACCCTTGCGTGAATGTCTTTATTAGCAGTTGTTTGCCCTACGCTGGGTTTTTTTTTCTGTCTACATTTGAATCCTCCAGGAAATGGATTAAGGACCAAATTAATACCACTTATTGTGACAATGTCATTACACCCTCCAACTGAAATGTTAGCTAAAGTGCTGATCTGATATCTGCTGCCTGAATCCAAATCAGTTTCTCAGTTTACTCCCTCTTTATTTCTCAGTGAGCCGCTCACTTCCCCACACCCTGAACAGCCTCCAACATGGCGGAGAACATGCTTATAACTGCCCAATCAGGGATGATGTGTGTTTTGAGCAGTCAGACAGAAGAGAAATCGCTCTCACTTTCTGCCCTTACTTGTGGCTTGTAGCACAAACACAAACAGCAGAATGAAGCGGTGAGAGTGCACATAAACACAATTACTTAGCAAACTCACCACTCTGTCAACTTACACATCAAAACATGAACAAAACAACATGTCATACACTCTCTTAGAAGAAATTTTAGCTACTACCACACAGAGACCGCCATATGCAGTACTTCACACATGACTTCTAGCTATACAACAGCTGAACCGCATCATACTTGCAATCTCATGCCTCATGCCTACAGTGTTACCTTGGCACCCTGGGAGTCCAGAAGCAACCACCTTTCTGCAATGAGAAAAATTGCTGGATACACGGTATGCAAGCAGTATGGTGACAGGAGGTATCACCCTGGAGTAAAATTTATAAAGTGGATATTGGTGCCGTCAAAAAAAGCAGATGGACTCACAGAAAGGCAAATGAAAATCAATGGTTATGACAATTTGCATATTTGTGATCAAGAAACTGACCTCACAGCCGATTGCCCACCCTCCAACTCCAGGTTGACAAAATCCCAGTTGCTTCATTTTTCTTTTGCTTTCTACTTTCACCTCTGAGGTGAGAAAGCAGGTCTTCCACTGCTCTGATCTTAAAGCGTGTGGCCTTGTGTGACCTGGCCACGCTAAGATCTCTTGACGTTGTACTCTCCAAACAGACACCATGAAAGTCTCCTAACTAAAGTTGCAAGACCCTGCAGAAGAGACCCTGGTTAGCTTAGTACACACCACTAACAAGGTGAAAAGGTTTAAGTTTAAGTTGTTCCTTCATCAAGAGCAACAGAACAAGTTTGCACAGTGCCATGAGACCCATGCATGTCTTTGGAACCAGGCCTCTGGAAGGATAGCATCAAAAAAACTAGAACTAAGAACTAGAACCCTGAATGAGCACATCAGCCTGACAGACAGACATAATCCCTAATATAACAAACTATATTCAAGGAACATATGCTGGTAAATCTGTGCAAATGTTGTTGTTTGATTGTAGGAATGGTGCCAATTTGCTATGTGTAAAAGATTAACAAAACAACTGAACTGAGGTCACAAGGTTTCCATGACGTCCTGTGACCAACCTGTAGTCCAAAAGGAGCTGATGATGTAGGGGCAGCAGACACAAAGACTCCACTGGGGTTTCTACACTGGACTGCTTTATTTCCCAGTTCAAGGTATTTCAGTGCAAGGCAGTAATAAACACAGTAACACCTACTCACCCATCCACCCACCCACCCATCCATCCATCCATCCATCCATCCATCCATCCAGCCATCCAGCCATCCACCCACCCACCCACCCATCCATCCATCCATCCACCCATCCACCCATCCATCCAGCCATCCAGCCATCCACCCACCCATCCACCCATCCACCCATCCACCCACCCATCCACCCACCCGCTATATTTTTCTTACCTGTATATGAGTATATCATCTGTGGAACTGTTGTACTGGATCTGGTACATGCGCACTCCTGGTATGTGGTTCTGTGGAGGCCATCTAATGGTGGCAGAGCTGGACGTCAGATCCGACACGCTGACCCTGTGCTGGTCAGAGCGGGCCTGGCCTCCGCTGATATTGGATTTGATGGACGTAGGGATGTCTGAAGGCCCCGGGTCAGGGTCCAGCTTGGGGTCAAAGTGTGGAGAAGGGTTCACGACTAACTCGACAGGAGCAGTGGCCTCCCCGGCAGCATTGGACGCTATACAGGTGAACTTTCCAGAATCCTAGAAATCATTTAAAAAGATAAGAAAAAAGCCAACATTTATCCAAATTATCAACCTCATAAATCCAAATTATAATGAACATTATTTTTATAGTTATTTTGTTTTCATATAGTAATGTACGTTTTCTTCAATAAATGAATAAATAGGTTGTTTTAGTAAAAGCTGTTTGATATATATATCTACCAAAATGCACATCGTACAAATTTAAATTTACAAACCACGATTTGTTTGTTTTTTAACAGGCTTGAACAAAAATAGCTTGTTTAGTGACAATCTTGTATCAAACCAATTTTAAATGAGTTACTATTCTGCAAAATGAAGGCACCAGAGCCAGTTACACTTACTGATGCAGCATTAATCTAGCACATTTATAATAAACCCTTGCATATCTATATTCCTTGAAAATGAAAGTGCTTCTCTACCTTGACGGAGGCCTTGAGAATGTCAAGGGAACCATTCTCGTAGCAGATTGTTCTCGATGTGTTTCCAATCAACTTCCCATCTGGACTGACCCAGTGTGTTGACGGCTCAGGGTCACCGATGGACTTGCATCGCAGGCTGACTTCCTGACCCTCCATTACAAACATCTTGGAGGTGTGGCGCGTTATCATTGGTGGCTCACAAACAAACTCCTCCTATGAGGGGAGACATGAACTCTCATTTATCCAGAAATGTAATTGTTAGATAGATACAGCTAAATCGGTAAACAACAGATGGAACAGGTGAAATGTATCCAGTGGGATTAAAGTGCATCTTTTCATGAAAAACAATAATTTTTTTCTGCTTCTGCTAACACCAGCAGTGCATTCTTCCAACAGCAGAATACAGAAGGAGTTTGGTTGTTTGCACATTAAGATTAAGAGATCTCAGAGTTTCTCAGCCCTTGCATTATTTAAAACCCACCCACTGGCACCTAAGCCAACCAAAACCCTGGTGGAGTATTACTGCGAGGCCAAGGAGGGGCAGCCGAGGCTTATCGGGGCTTACTCATCATTCCTACTACTCAGCAAGTCTCCGAACCTTTTTCAGGGTCTTTTTTTACCAGCAGAGATGATTGCTGACCTGATGACCGCTGGGCTGGAGCGTCAAATAAACCACTAGGGCCTTTCAGTCCTGTATTACATTTTGACCCTCAATTGCTTCTGTGAATCTCAGAGTAAAAGACTGATTGAATTGGGTTGTTTCCCAGCGTGAGCATGTGAAAGTAGGAGAATGTGAAGTCAGGGCCTTGAATGAAAACTAGTATGAATACTCGTTCACTTGCCTTACAGAAGTGGATAAACAAAATATCCTGTTTGTCCCACTAAATTCAACTAGTACCAACTCCCCCTTGTTGTCCGAGAATATTTAAGCATCAGTCAAGAAACAGAGCAGATGGAAAGAGCAGCCGAGCTGATGCCAAAGCAGGAATTCCCTTGCTGACCGACTGCTGATGTCTGACCTTTGTTGGAAACTGTGGAGGGTTTTTTGTTCTTGCAATGGCAAAGAGGCTATTAACTCTCTGAGTATTAATATGCCCACTCACTTTGGTGACACAGTGGTCTCTGGACAAACCTCTTCACGAGGCTAATCCTCTTAGAGTTATCATACAGCACCTGAATCAAAGGTCTCTACATCATCCTCTTTAAAATGATACCAGTTAATCCTATCTTCACCTCAAAGTGCACCTCCACTATTATCCAGGTAAAAAAAGTGCTTGGTATCAGCCACTTTAAGGGAACAACTTAAACTTTTATTGTTTTTTTTAATCTGGTGTGCTTAGTTTTAACACCAGCAGCAACAGCAGATCTGCTTTTTATTGTTTTTTTTCTGCCTTTTACAATATGATATTAATGCATTAATATACAAACATGAAAGAGAAAAAAATTGTAGTATTATGGCCTTTCAGGTTGTAGATATTAAAGTCAGGTGTTAGTGTAGAAATACTCTTGTCTTCTGTCTTCTTCTTAGCTCAAAATGTATACGTGAAGTGAGTAGAAAGACTACAAACGGTCATGGATGCCTGTGTTCTCATACACCAATGACATCACAGCAGTTCTTTTGCCGGGTACATGCCCAAAAATTACACTACACTAAAATCTCGAGTTTGAGTTTCAACAGCTGCTGTTTGTGGCTCTGTAAAGTCAACTTTTAATGCAATCTGCAGTGTTTTCAGCCAGAGATGTGCATGGCACATTGTGTTATGTACTTTTTACAAAACACCCTAACCTTAATCCTAACCCACTTTTTACTTCCACATTTCTTTTCGTTCCTCTGCTGAAGTTTAGACTGTAAGATATGTCACATCAACAACAACAAATATGCCAAACTGACAAGACGACAGTAAAATTTGATGCTCAAAATGAACCAATCCACCTCGAACGAGGATACAAACAATCTCAAGCTTTTGGTAAAAGTATGTTTTTGTATTTGAAATCATATTTATATATGAAACCGTTCTTACTCCCAACGCGTAACATACTGACGATTTGTCACGCCCCGAGGCGTCCCATAAAAACGCCAAAGGTAACCTTCTGCATCCTATGATACGCGCCAGTGTGGATGGAATCCAATAGAATGACTCCCCGGCAGTAACACATGTTCCAGCCGTGTTTTTAACCCTAATCTTAATCCTAACCACAACCATAACCTTATCCCTAACATTAATCATTAAATAGTGTTTTCCAAAGCGATTCACAATGAGAAAGTAAAATAAATGTACATGTGTAGATTCATTCCAAATGGTTCTCATGTTTCTGAATACGACATTGGCTGTGTTGTGTGTTACGTTTTGGGATGAGAACCTGTTGTATATATATATATCTATTAGGGGTGCAACGATACACAAAATTCACGGTTCGGTTCGATACTTGGGTGTCACGGTTCGATATTTTCTCGATACAAAAAAATGTTCATGCATTTTTAATTTGTCATTTATTAAAATTATAAATATATATTTTAACTCAAAAGTACAGTTTTTAAATTTAACCCTAACCCTTGTGCGTGTTTTTTATTTTGACAGCGAATGCGCACCTGCGGACCACTTATGTGCAGCCCTGGTTATTTAGCTCGTCATATTGCAGCCACAGAGATTATTTTGTCCATGAAACCATAAAGCTGCACTTTCTTTTTGCCTCATAGTCTGATTTGTCATAACTTCTCCGTTTTGTGGTAAGCTTTTCTTTGGCTGTCACTTCTTCACCCTGACCTGTCTTATTTGTCTCAGCAGAACTGAAATGCTTTTACACGCACTCACATAAGCTCAGCGATTCTTTGCGCGATCAACCTCTCACATGTTTAAGCTGCAGGAGATTTCACTTGTCATGTTTGCATAGTAAGCTAACGATTAATAAGACGATGTCAGAGGAATTGGTGCACAAATTATCATCACTCACAGATCAGTGCTGTCGCTCTCTATACACAGTTTGCACGATTGCAAAGTGAAAGCAAAAAAACAAGCGCAAATTCAAACGTGATTTCAATATGTCACATATTGACAGTGGCTCACCGATGCCAATGACATAATTACCCAGCTACATTTCTGAAAGAATGCAAAAGCATTGACATATATTTTTCCTACAATAGCCCGACGGGCAGGGAAGAGATAGATTTTGGTAGCCTGACTGAAAAAATCGCTAGCTCCGGGACGTCGGGCTAGCGATATTGCGAGCCCTGTATCTGATTGAGGAATCATGCATCTTTGGAAAAGAGAGTTTATTACAGAGAAATGTCTCTTTCCAAAATAAAAGCTATACTATCCGCTTCTTCTGGGCTATATTCTCAGCAGCATAAGGAGAATCATGTGCTAACAGCTGTCTAAATGACTCGGCTAAAGTTAGTAGCATGCTTGTTGTTTTTGTCTGCTTCCACTTGTCTTTGCACTACGATGATGTCGGCGTAAATGTGCAGTCATATTCGTTGTGTTCCCACTAGTGCTTTCAGGTTAATCTCATTGAAATGACCTTAACGCCACAACACGGCAAATCTCCGTTAATGAGCTACCGCCGATCGCCCCGTGCATGGGGCTAGACGGCCAACACGTTAACGAGCTAACTGCGCTAACACACTAGTTCACACCAATGTAATTGAGCATTGCATGGCACATCCAACATACTGTTTTACTTTAGTCCATGACTCGCTTACCTTCAGGGTCATACGTCACATGAAAACCAAAATAATTCCAAACGCCAGATCTGAATGAAGTTCAATTTGCCTGTTGCAAGAAGAGCTTAACTTCTGTCTCGCTAGCTTGCCCTGCGCTCTTCCTTCTGACTATGCTGTCTGTGTTGAGCGCTCAGTGGATCTGCGCTGGACAGTGCAGCCTAGGCGGAGTAGTCGAACACAGATTCACTGAGCGCTCAACACAGACAGCATCGTCAGAAGGAAAATTGATAAAATAAATTACAAATGTTGTATTGTACATATGCGTACCGAACCGAAAGCACTGTATCGAACGGTTCAATATCGATACGAATATCGTTGCACCCCTAATATCTATATATTAATATATAAAGCATGCTTGATTTTAGAAGGATGATTCAGCTCAGCATTTCTCTTTTATGATTTACTGTGAAAAGTAGTAGAAGTATATAAATGTGCAATAATACATACGTCGGTGATGATAATGGCACAGTTCATATGCTTGCTTAAATAGTGATTATTTTTACAGTTTTACTTTCAGGAGAAACTGAGCGTGCTGCAGTGAGCTATTGCAGTTTTCTAACATATCACAGTGTTAAATATAACAAGGCTAACAAGAGAAAGCTGACTTTGTTGGGAAAATGATCGGGACTGCAAACATACTAAATGACAGAGATGTGTTCATTGTAAAAGTAGAAAGATTTCTGATGTTATGTAGGCACTGTTAGAGTTAACATCTTTTATTTTTCTGCCTGTTTATATTTTATTTTAAAAAAAAGCTTTTGTTCTATTGCATTGGTTTGCCTTTGTAACAAGTCTCCAGGGACTCTCCAGGGATGAAAAATAGCTTTGTCGCCACAGTCGCTGTAATGTTTATCTAATGTGTGGTGTCTCTGTTAAATAAACCAATAATAATACATGTATATGGATAAAAAACAAATATTGGGATCCATCTGTTTTAGTTTTGCCTCTCGTGGCCTCATTTTACTCTGTGCTTCATCACTGTGGCTCAATAAACCATATCCTGGGTTTTTGCTAGAACATAAGCCTAAACTTTTCCTCTATCATATAATATAATGAAACTCAGTCTTTCTAATGCATTTTTGCAGACCTAACTCCATGACTCCACACTTTCAGCAGAAGGTTCACTCCGCTGTGACACCAACCGTCTGGCCTGCTGATATGTCCTTGAGAAAGAACGTGATTATGTCTCCACTGAGGGCTTCAGTTAAAGCAGCAGAAAATCAAATTTTGCTCTGTGGTTTAATGGTTCAAGGCACCAAAAACACTGAATTACACAATGAATATTTAAAAGTATATATTTTTGGTTTGAATTAAGGGTAATGGTGACTTGGAGCTCATTAAGTATGCCCTCCATGAGTATACACTTCAGACTGTTATCAAAAAAATGCATTCTTATAATTTAGACTCTAGAATCTATTACCAACAGTAGTGAGTTTGTTCTTACACAGTAGAAACCTCCTCAGCTCAGAGCATAAAAGTAATGCCAACACTGCAGTTCCTCTCACTGCCATGAAATGTTTAGAGCCTAATATAAAAATGGTTTTGGTCTCTATAATTAACTTAACCGTTTATAACAGCTCTATAAGTAGATTTGGATTAAAAAAAACACAACTATTATTGTGCTATGGCCACTTCATAAGACCTGTGGCTATAATAAGCTGCATGGTGACAGCCAAAAAGCTGGAGTCTGCAACAAAAAGATTGACATCAAGGTAAAAATGTATCAACACTCGTAGAGGTTTAGCAAATTGCAAATGTTACATTTCTGACCTATCATTTTAATTACTTTGGCTTAAGACTCTGTTAAAAAAAAACGTAAATAAAATAGAGTGCTTTATGTTGCTTTTGCTTTAGTTAACAAACAACATCATAGTGTGTTAATTTGCAAGGTTACAAAATGAGGTTTTAAAATACACAATAGCTTCAGCAAACCTCTCTTATGGTCCAGAAGTATTTGCCAGCCAGGTCTTTAGGTGAAGCGCAGGTCTCCAGATCGTCCTCTCTGGTCAGCCTGCGAAGCCAAACCAGCTCACAGTTACAGTGCAGAGGGTTCCCGCCAAAACTCAGCACCAGCGCTGTAAGAGGAGAGCCCTTCATCTTGGCGTACACCGGGATCCGCAGGAACAGTGGGTCTGGAGGTATTTTCTTCAGCTTGTTAGAGGTCATGTCAAGCCTGGTGACACAACACAGAGAGTTCATATTTTTCCATCACAGCTATTTTTCTGGCAGTTTTAATGAAAGCTTTGAACATTCTGGAGATTAGAAGAAGATCCATGCCATGATCCTGATCAGCGGACCTCTTCAGAAACAAAATAATAATTATTATAAATGTGGTGAAAATCTATGTGGATGAAGTGGGAGGAGAGGAGATGGGTAGTTCATCGATCAGGTGGGTGGACATGTCCAAAGGTGAGATAGAGGGATGGAAGGAAGAGGAGAGAGAAAGGTCAACGATAAGGGAGAAAGTGTGGGGAGGGGAGCTGAACACGGCTGCACTCAGTCAGCCAGCAGTTCTGCTCTTCTGTCTTGTTGGATTGTAGTTAAAAGAATCACACATTTCTGCAGAAGGTTATTAATCTCAACAGTGTTTCCACACATTTTATTTTAGAAATAAAAGAAAAGTCTGTAAAGTTGAGAAAAATTTTTCCCCTCTCTGGCTGCCACTGAGGAGAAATTCAGTCTTTAAAAAACGGGCCGATTCAATCACTTACAGTTAAATAAAAAAATAAAAGCCACAATCATTTCAAAAAGCAAGTAAGTCTTCAAACACACACAGAGAATAACCCTTGTATGTAGACGACTGCCTCCAAACCCAGTGTCATGTGATGAGGTGAGCCAGTATCTGTCATACACCAGTGGGCTCCTTTACCCCCCTGGATGAGACTGCCCTCGCCTGTGCTGGAGGAAAATGGGCCTATGTGGCTGTCGTGGGAGACAGGAATACTGGTGCCCCATTCCTGTGACTCCTGTGACATGCAGAGCGACGTGGTTCCGTGTTTTTGTATTCACTTCTGAATCACATTTAGTCTGACCATTCACCCAGAACCACTTTGCTTTGGAAAAGCTTAACAGGAGCAACTTGCCCCAATAACATAGTTCTCAGAATCACTTTAGGATATAATTCCCTCCATCCTGTTAAGATGTTGATCCCTGAAGGGATCAGAGGCTGCAGCTCTCAGACAGTAAATGGTGGAGTAGTCTGGGTGGTGAAAAGTGGCTGCCCCAAGTGGAGAAGTTCAAGTATCGCAGGGTTTGTTCATGAGTGGTCATGAATGAAGGGAGAGTGGAGCAGGACACTGACAAATGTGAGGTGCGATAGAGATAGTTTGCATTTTCTCTCTTTGCCTGCATTCTGGAGGTTTCTTCCTGTTAAAAGGGAGTTTTTCCTCCCCACTGTTGCCAAATGCTTACTCATAGAGAATCAGTGTATGCTTAAATGTGCTTTAAGGTCTAATTTGTATGAAAAGTACTATAAAAATGCAAGTCCAGCCAGCACTAGAAAATAGATGGTAAGAAAAATGGTGCACAATTTTTGTCCGATCCAACACACAGACTCACGAGTGGCATCAAAGGCAGTTGAAGTCTTCTCACACGTTCCAAACAGCATGTAGAAAATCTGAAATTAAAGCTTGTGACCGCATCACAAAGTGACATCAGAAGGAAGAGACCTAACAACATACAGATATTCCATGGTGGCTTTTCCATCAACCATTCATCGTCTCCGAGGATTGAATAGTAATTTTCCTCAGCAAAACATTGGGCCCGGTAATAACGCAGGAGAGTCAAGCTTTCACTGCTGTCAGCAACAAATACAGGAAAGTGTATTTCCCTCTAGAAGGTCCCCGCAGAAATATTCACCAACAACGATGACTTAACAAGAAGTTAATGGCTGTGACAGCAGCGCACAATCTGCACTTGACAAATTTCAATTATGTTATTTCATGTGCAGCAAGCTTGTGGTGTATTATTTGTGAGTGTGTGTGTGTAAAATATATGTGGAGGCAAATGTTCTCCTGTGCACCAACAAACACTGAGTAAAAAATTTGTCTGCAGGGCAAAAATATCTAATTGAACCTTTAAAAAATGCTTGAATATTTATCCATAGTTGCCTTTAAAACATCAATCAGGGACTTGAATGAAAATTGATTTCAGCTAATGAGCTTTAAATGCTATTTTTTGCCAGTTGGGGGGAAATTACGTCACACGTAAACTAGCTTCAGCATAAAAACAGCATTTTGATTGGGGAGCTGTCACTGGTGATTCATTGGCTTTTAGACAGGTCTGCTGTTGTGAATCACATGCTTGACTATGATGCAAGAGCATTTAGACGTTTCATTAATTTTTTTTAAAGAATTGTATCCTTCTTCCCAAAAAACATTAATTTCAGCCTTGTTTTAAAGACTATTTATCTTCTGTTAGTTTTTTCCCTTTTACACATAAATGAGTGATCATTGTTAATGAGCTTTAAATGGCATTTTGTGCCTCTTGACTGAATTTACTCCCCATATAATAAGAGCATTAATGCAATGTTGGCATTTATCAGTCAATTATAAGATTTTCTGCAGTTTGGATTGGGACTGGAGAGCACAGAGCACTGCAAACATTTAAACAGTGTGTAACCAGCTCTAAGAACAGAGACATGGAGAAGAAGTCTGCCTGCAGAGAAGCAGTCCAGGTCACTATTTCAAATCCCCGTTGAATGAGGGCTGCAACAATTACGATCGTCCAATATTGACGTGCCTGCAGGCAAAATGCTGAACCTGCAGCTGCTCAGGTGAAGGCGTAATACAGTCCTGGTCATAGGGGGCATTTCTCAGGTTCAGAGCATAGAGCTGTTGAACAGCTTTCCTCCAAAGCGAGCTGATACTCAAAGGCTTAATTTCCATTAAAATGAGCTTCAAAACTGAAGGATTTGCTGTGTGATTTTAGTTCCACCATATCGTAAAAGAAACTCAGAAGAATTAAGCCATATATATAAATATGTAAAGCTCTTTGAGTTGTGTGTGTGTGCATGTATTAATAAAATATAATTTTACAAGGTTTATTTTAATTTTAAAGCCTCAGTGCAAATAAAAACTCCTGCACATAATGTGTATTCTGGCAGGACAGAAAGAACTCTTTTAATAAGCCTTTTATTCTTTATCCATTCAGATATTTCTGTCACTGGAATGATGGCAGCTTTAAATAATCTTCCTAGAAATGAATTTTTTAATACTATGAATTTTTTCCACAGTTGTTATAATTCTGCCTTTCTATCTCAAGCATATTTAACCAGAAATGTTCATGTCCTAAGAGCATATTGGGTTCTTCAGCTGCTGCATGTTTCACTGTCTTTGCCAGCTGGTTTCTGACGGTGTCATCGGGGCAGACATAGGGCATCAAGCTGGCTTGGGAAAGCCTTGGAATACCCCAGAAGAGCTAAAGAGAGACTGCGGGATGAGGGCTGTCTGAGCACCTATATATAGACTGTTCTGTCACGAGGGTGGATGGATGGATGGATGGACTGGTGAGGCTTTTAAGGTTTAGAGTCCCAAGATTCTTTTTCATTTGGATCATCTTCTACACTCTCCAAACTTGACAAGCAACCTGAAGCTCCTCCCCTTTCATCCCCTTTCTACTGGTCATTAAGTAAGTACACGCATTAGGTGGACCATGTGTGTAATAGACACGCTGGTCAATGTGTCCATTTCACGCTTTGCCTCTCCAAAATTCGAAATGCACACACATGAAAACGTTGCATTAAGTTGCAGAAACAGAAGCCAACATGTAAATAATCACTGGAAGATGTTTAAACAGCCATTATTAAGTCATTTACATGGATAGACATATTAATCCAAGGACCCTGAAATGTGCATACATTTCTTGCTCACTAGAGACTTCGTGGCTTTAAATATATTATCTCCCCCTGCTGCGAACGCAACTTCTGCATGTCCATTACACGTTTCGTTGTGATACTGATTTGTGTAAGTGCAGGTGAATGGTAATTGGCAGTTTAAATTAAATACAGCTGGAGCTTTCATTTTCCCACTTCCAGTCAAACCCAGGCAGGCTGCAGCACTGCAGTGTTATGTGATCCTGACCTGGCCAGTTTGTGCAGGTTGGAGAAGATTCCCTCTGGGACGCTCTCTATGAGGTTGTGGTCCAGGCTGAGGGTGTTGACACTGACGAGCAAAGCAATGGTGTCCCAGGGGATTTCCACCAGGTTGTTGTAGCTCAGATCCAAATCCTCCAGAGTCTCCAGGAAGTCCTGTGAGGGCGACAGAGGCAGGATGCTATCAGTGACTTTAAAGGCTCAAAGTGGTATAATTAAAAAAAAAACAAGCATGACTTTGCTTTATCTTCAAGTGCTGAAGTATAGCATTAAAGGGTAAAGAGACAGATAATAAATAAGAAGGATATAAAATGGAAAAGAGATGAAAATGAAACTTGCAAATAAAAAAGGGAAGAAAAGAAGGAAGGCCCAACAGAAAAAAATACAAAAAATTCCATTTCCAACAAAAGTGGGGGAAATAAGTACAAAGAAAATCTTTGGTATGATAAGAAAAGATACAAATTTAGAAATAGAAAGAATGAAACATCCAGATGAACAGAATCATCTTTCTGGGAACTGAATCCAAACAAAGAAAAAATGAAATCAGTTACTGCGGTCAGTGGTGTACACTCCAAACCAGGCTCTTCTCTCTAATTGCCTCTAAACAATTCTCATAATGTGGACATAGATGAAATGTCACGAGTCAGCACACATTCCAACGAGCAGAAACACAAAGATGGAGAAGAAGATGAAGCTGGATTGAAGGAGCGCAATAAAAGCCTGGCGATCAGCTAAAGTGTTGTTGCTGCTGTAATTGCTCTCATAATTCACACAATCAGGACAGTGTTTGAATGTCACAATGCCTTGATTCTCATTACAATAATCAATGCTTTATTGCTTTTTCAACAAAGGGAATCTCATTTCTCACTGACAAAAGAAACTTTAAGAGGCGTGAAGAGAAGTTCAAAGACAGCAGAACAGAGTCCCAACCGTTCCACGACTGTCCTCTCAAGAAAATGACTGATTTTGTTCAAACTGCTGAAAATAACTGTTTATGTGCAGTTTAATGGTGGGGAATCGGTGCTTGAAATAACTGGTTTTCACAGTGGGGACTGGAGTTTCCTACCATCATGCCCCAAAGCCAGTAGACGACGATCTCAGCCACGTGCAGCATGCTAACGAATAGCTTACAAATGAAGATGATATTTGTCTTGTGTTCCCATTTCACTGATTTTTGTTTGCTTCCTTCAGTGTTAGGCTCACAGTATTACCAGTATTTGTACACAAACTGAACACATTGTTATAAAGTTTGGCTATCTGCCATTGTGACATTCTATACTTGGTTATATGTCAGAAAATAAGTGAGAGTAGATCAAGGTTAGTGTATTGTGTTAATACATTATATTTATCTATGTTGGAGCCTCTTCCTTAGAGAATGTATATTAGACTTAAAGAAGAAGACGTTCTTCATGTATATTACCTGGCAGTGACTGACTGTGATTGGACAGCTGCAAACAAAATATACACTGAAGTCTCGTCAAGTGCAGTGTGTTGATATTTTTATGCATATGGACAAAAAAAATATCTTTTTTGTGTGCTGTCTGCAGGATGTTTGAAAACACTTGTATTTAAACTACATTTAGTGGAAATTGACTCTGAGTGCTGGATCTCAAGGGACTTTTAGTAAAATCAACTTTTAGCTATTATTATGATTTAGTTGGAGAAACAGCACTTGTTCTTAGATAATAAAGTCTTGAAAGTGAGAGCGACACGAAGGAGGAAGGAGGAGAGGGTCAAAGCCATGTGTAAAATGAGACACTTTCTGATACAGCGAGTGAGAGCGGAGCAGTGAGGGTCGGACTAAAGTTCAGACAGTTCAATCCATTAGTGAGGTCAGAGTTCACGCCACTCTAGTTTATCTTCATGAAATGTCCGCAGAGGTCTGTGAGCCAGTCCTGAGGGGACACTTTTAGTCCTTTAATGAGCAGAGAAAGGACAGCATCATCAAGACGGGGGACACGGTTTATTCTAGGACCGGGTTATTAAAAAGGTGTCCAGCTGGGTGGCAGAGTGAGGCGGGCAGGCAGGGCTGGCTGCTTCTGCTGGACTTTCGAGTTAGAGCCAAAAATGTTGTCTTACACAACACTTGACCCTCAGCACTGAAACTTTTCATTAATGACTTTGCAATAACTTTTCCACTCACGATCTTGGCTCTTGTGTGAACGCTTGGTTGACAACGAATGTTAAAAGCACCGATTAAAATTAGTTGGATTTAAAACACTTTGTTAGTGTAATTTGGGCTTACCCAGAGGAGCTGGTGGCAGCAGAAAGAGCAATTTAAACACTTCTAAGAGTTTTGCATCCTTTATGTGAGTGATTTTAGTTCATTTTCAGAGCAAGTTCTTAATTACACTGTGAAATGGTTTTGCGTATTGAGAAGCAGAGCTTAATTTGTAGGACCGCTAGGATTATTTTTTAAATTGAAACCATAATTTTAAAGCTACTTAATGTCCGAGGTTAAATGGACATTTTTGTCCCTGTAGTTTTATTTATGTGTCTAGATTTTGGCCCAATTTCTGATACGAAATTAAATTAAAAAGTTCTTCTTCACGTGTCTTTGAGGACACGATCAAGATGGGGATTTCCGTTCTCCAGAGTTTCTTTACTGGTTTAATAAGAGTTAAAATATTTTTACATATTTAAAAAATATACATTTTCTCTGCATGAGCTGGATGTTCAGCTATGCTTTAGTACCTGAAAGGCTCCCTCTGATATACTGTGCAGCTGGTTGTTGGCCAGGATGAGGTGCCTCAGGTTGACCAGGCCCTGGAAGTGAGAGTCATCCAGCACGGTGAGGCGGTTGGCATCCAGGTGGAGGGCGTGGAGGTCCTGGAGATCGGCAAAGGTGTACGGCCTGATCTGGCTGATGGTGTTTCGACTTAGTGTCAGGTGGATCTGGACATGCAGGAAAACACAAGATCCACATTAAATGACCCATTTTCATGTAAAACACCAACACGTTGTTTGTTGCCAACTCAAAAATGGTGCAAAATGGATAAAAGCAATCTAATAAGGTTCACTTTGGCATATTTCTGTGTAGGGAGGTAAGTGATAGCTTATGAGTCACCACTTAAGATATAATGTTTAGTTTGAGCAGGTTGAACTCGCGGGTCTGTGGAGATTAAACTTGTATTTAACCGTCCACATTTTTTCATGAATGATACTAGTAATTAACGTGAGAGTACAATGGGTCAATGAATGAGTCCGGTATCCATTTATACTTAAAGCTATCATTAAAAAGCTCGCTGCTGAGGTCAGGAATTGCAGTCTGCTTAATACCTCCACTGTACACAAAATATGAGTGCAAAGATGCAAAAATATATTCGATTAACACCCAAGAAAGGGTCAATCAGCCCCCACACATTTCGAATCTGCTGTGGAAATGAGCCTCGATCACAGGGGACATCTGTGGCGCTCCGTCACGCTCATCACCAAACGATTAGAGCCTCATTTCCCACGTTTCCTTGTGTGTGAGCAAACATCTTCCATGCTGTTGTGCTCACACTAGAGAGAAAAGTTATTTTTCACACACTAAGGAAGTCTCCAGCTGTGACGAGTGTGTCTATTTGGTGCGTAAATATGGTGATATTGGTGGTTTTCTTCTTGAGCTGCGTGCAGTGAAGCCTCGTTGCCCCCATTACTGTGATTACGGTGGGATTAATTAGTGAAATCCATTAAGATATCAGAAATGTCACCTCAGTCAACATGTTATGCTGTAAGGGGCAGATGTTCCTAATGTTTTCTGAGCTCTCTGTGGAATAAACATGACATGTTGCCTCATTTCTTACTTTCACATTCAGAGTTTTCTTTACTCTGACTGATGAATGCTTGCAAACCCTCCTCAGATGCTATCACACCATTAATCTGTGATGCACGGTTTATTTCCGAGTTTATTTTGAACTCCAGTGAGGCACTTTACTCTTTCTGTACTGGTTACTCTTTTCTGTCAGGTAAATGTACTTCAAATAGAGGTGTCCTCAATTTCTGCATTTCTGCCATAGGATGCTGCACGATGAGTCTAGTTTTTGACCGACGGTTTTACAAAGATGCAAATATCATAAATAAAAATATTAGATATGATCTAACTGTGTGACAAAACCCTGTTCTAGATAGTGTTAGAAAACGTGTATTTAAGTATCACTCTGGTCTGTTGCTCTTTGTTTGTTGGGTCTGGATGGTTCTGGCAAAGACTTGCAGGCTTTTTGGGTCAGCATCTTTATGTAAAACATCATTCACCCTGTTTCATTTCTGCTACTGCAACATTACAGAGACACAAGGACGATGATTAAATTAAAGTATTTACTTCATTTTGCAGTAATGATGTGTTTCAGTGTAAACGTGTTCATTTCACGTCTTAACATGGGAGTTTATGGACCGACTCACTTTTGGAGCCTGCCTCAAGAGGCCATTAGAGGAACTACAGTTTTTGGCATTACTGCACTGGCTTCACTTTTCAGCCCCGGAACAGGTTGCCACTTGTTCTCTACTCATGCATTACTTTGTCTCTTATGCTCTCAGTTTCACCACATATACTCAGAGAGGAGCACACGAAATGAAGGTGAATTGACATAATGGGCCATGACAACAAATAATTACAGGCCAATGCAGGTCAATCATCAACTCCTCAAAAGGAGGATGGCTGCAGTGTCAGGTGGGACTAGTTACTCTGTTACTCCGTTTCAGAAGTTCATTAGCAAAAAGGGAAACTCCTGTAACGAGCTATTTCACGGCATCAAACGCTCTCTGTAAAACCCTGGAACCTGTTCAATGTGGAAAATGTTCCATGATTAACACTTTATTGTAATGTCACTGCGTGACTGAGACTTGACAGCAGAATCGGGTAGAGAAACCTTCCTCCAGTTGATCAAAGCTGTTTTAACTCTGCAGCTTCAAAATGTTGCGTTTAACTTAAGAATGACCGCTGCTGTTCATCTGCAGCAATCCAGTCAAGCAGGCTGGGAGATGCTGAAGTACAGGATTACTTTTCCCAATAAATTCAAGCATAACATTAATAACCTATAACATCTTGCATGAATCTGAACTGTTGCTGCAATATAACTGAAGTAATAATGGGCACTGATTCATCTCTGATGGCTTAACAAGTCTTTTGGCTCAGTGTGCAAAAAAATGTAATTCATGTAAACAAAAGGCTGTTTAATAAGCTAATAAGTAGAGCACGGTTGAGTAAATATAATCAATATGTGGGGCATCAGTAACATAAATGTTTAGAATAACTTGGTTGCTGTGATCTTTTTCATGCAAAGCTAAAACAACATTAAAAAAGAGTTTCCTGGCAGGAGCGGCCCAGGTGGAGCCTGCTTAGCAGAAGGAAGCTACAGTACAAACATGAATGTGAAGGTGTTAAAAAAGTGAGCTCTGACCAGGCTGGTCATGTTGGCGAAGTCACGGTGCCTCAGCGTCGTAATGAAGTTGTCCATCAGCCTGAGTTCAGCCGTCTGGCGGTCAATGTTGGGCGGAACGAAGAGGAGGCCTGTCTTGGCGCAAAGCACCGTGTAGGACGGCAGCAGATTCTGGCACGTGCACCGCTTCGGACACAGCATGGACGAGGAGCAGGAGGGGAGGGAGGACAGGAGGATGAAGAGGAGAGGGCAGACCAGCAAGGAGATGATATCCATGGCTGCTCTCCTGCTGCAACAGAGAAATTAGGAACACATCAGTTCATGCAGCAGCACACACTCAAGTATCAAACTGGACTTTAAAAACACCCAGCAGGGGACAGAAATGACTTCCAGAGCATCAAATTAAGAAAAAAAACTGCACTTGATCCAAATCGGCGCTCCTTGGTTTGATTTAAAGGGTTGGTTATTCAGCAAAGACAGTCAAACACTGCAGGATGACTCTATAAATGATTATTCATCACTGCAGAAAACACGCTGTTTTTCTTCTTTTCTGCTTTTTTTTGGCCGTACACAGCAACAAAGCAATATTTCTTTTATGCATCTTTTTCCACAAAAAGTTTCAAGAAAAGAAAAGTTTTATATTAAAGGATAGAGGAGACAAGAGATAGATGGTTAAGGAGATGGGAACGGGAGGGGAATCAGAGACGCTGAGGTAAATGAAAGAATTTAAGAGCATGTTATTGCAGCACTTTCCCTTTTTTTTGCTGAGTGAGTTGTCCTGGGAAAGTGAAAGTAAACAGCATGCATACGACCAATTAACCTCAGCGCACTCTTATGATTGCAATCTAAGTAGAACATTAAAGAACACAAATTACACAGTGTGCAGTTGTCTGCCTCACTTCATAAATTTCAGAGATGTTTTTGTGCATGAAAATGAGACCAAACCAAGTTTCCCAGCCATGGCAATAAAGGAATACATTTACATTCATATTGATTTCGCTGTATGTTTGTAAGTTCAACTCGGCGGAGCCCTGAATAAATTCATATGAAGAGAAAAGGGAAACACACAAAAGCGGGAATGACACACGCAAAGGAAAATCATGAGAACGCACACACTCATTCATGCATGCGTGCGGACTCCCGCATGTGCACACACTCTGAAAAGTTCTTCTGAGTTAGATGCCGAGCGACTGGAGGAAGGTCGATTGCAAATAACTGCGGAAAGAGACGCGCTCTTTTATTTATGGTGCAGAAATATTCAAACTGTGCCTCAGCCTGCAGCACAGAATACAGAAGAGGAAGCGTCTGTGTCCTCATAACATGGTAGAGTGCAGGATACGGAGTTAAATGTGAGCAACTAATGAGAGAGATGTAATGGAATGAGATAAATTCAATGGAAATGATGAGGAGAATTCAAAACCCAACTGAGACTACACCCAAATGTCAATGGGTAATTCAGGAGTGTGCACACGATGGGAATTCAAGCGTTCAAACAATAATGAGCGCCGAACGGCGCTCATAAATTTGTCACGTGAATGAGAATCTCAAAGACGTTTGGCTAGGCTCAGGGTAAACGAAAAAGTTTCATATGTCGTATCTGTGACTCATCCAACAGAAGGGTTTCATTGATTGACCAGGAAGTCCTGCTGATATCAAAATGTCTTTAAAAGGAGAGACCTGGCCGAAGCAGCAGCAAACACAGCGTGACAGTATGAGCATGTGCCTCCTCGAACCACATACATTCAGATCTTTATGGAAATGTATTCCACGTCCACGATGTACATTAACAATACGTGCATATGAACAGCATGCATGAAAAATGAAGCTCAAAGAGGAGCATGGCTTGGAAGTTTGTTTCAGTTTTAACTATCACAGAGTTTCCTGCAAGTTGTCAGTGACGACTACCAAATTATAATAAATGTAAAGGTGTGAGAGAGAGCATAGAGATGCATGACTGAATCAAATGAGTTTAAGTGTTATCAGAACAGAAATGCGCTTCCCTTTTTTGTCTGGACCCTTTTTTAATTTGCAGTTTTAAAATGGTTTTGATCTTTGATGGAGGACAGTCCAACTCTACAGGCTTGAACTTGACAAAAAAAGAATTGAATTCAAATGGTCACCCATACATATGCAACCTGTTCTCATTCCTAGGGCATGAGCACTTGACATGCTGGCTGAGGGAATATTGGACACTGAGAAGGAATGGTCCACTTGTTTGGTTCAGCAAAATATGCTTGTTTTTGTTAAAACACACATTAACAACATTAACATTTAGACTGGATTCTGAACTCCCGGCGCAGATGCCAAGTAGCACCTTGTGGTTGGTTGTTGGCGTTTTAGAGAACAGCAGTAATTGATGCCTGGGAGAGAGGATGAGCTGTGAGAAAGCATTTGCCCTCTTTTCCTGATTTTTGAATAAAACATGTAAGCATGACAAATATTGTCAGGACCAGTGAGTCCACCTCTGAATGGGTCAAAAATACAAATTGAATGGTTTTGGTGTGGCTTAGTCAAAGTTTGGACTTAAATCCGATTGATTTTTTTTTAACTTTAGGCTTTAAACTGGCCGTTCATGACTGAAAACCCTCCAATGTGGATGAATTAAAGCAAGTCTGCAACTAAGAGTCAATCAAAATTCCTCCACTGCGACGTGAAAAGGCTCATCGCCGATTATCAGAAAAACTTGACCGCACATTTTCCACACAGTGGCAGACAGGTCTGAGGAGCTCTTTGTAATAAACGAATCATTCAAGTAAAAGCTAACTGCATTTTACAATTACTCGGGTCATCTTTGTCTAACTTTAGAATTATTTGGGTGATCTAAAATATGTAAATATGTAAAAATAAATCAGGAAGGGGGACATGCGCAGCGCTGTATATGTGCTGGACACATTAAACACAGAACACTGTTGGTGTGAGGCAGAGGTGACCAATTATCTCTACTGTTTCAATTTGTTTACAGCTCGTACACTGTTTCGTACTTTTGCAGGTTTTTCAGGTGCTGTAAGATGTTGGGTCTCTGAAGAGCACTGGTGCTCTGAGAACAGATTTAATTTGTTTAGTCAGGCCAGCTTAGCGTGAGAAAAATGCAAAACAGTTCTTTTTCAGACTACAAGCACTTCTCAATCTCCGTCGCTCTCTCTCCTCTTTTCATCACTTGCTTCTCGACTGAAAGTGCTTCTCATTTCAATTGCATTGCCTCTTTTTTCCATCCTTCTACTTATCTTTCTGCCTGCATCATCCCATCATCCCTCTCTCAAACCCTTTTCAGCTGTTTCCTGTCACCTCTCACTTCTGAGACTGCAGACATCCCTTCATTCCTCTTTCCTCCCATCCTATCATCATTCTCTTCCTCCATCTGCATCACTGCCTCTATCCATCCTTCTGTCTCTCCATTTTCATCCCTGGAAGAGCATTTACTCATCTATCTCTCCACATGACTTACATGTCCATCCCTTTCCCCTCTGTGCATCTCTCTCAACTCTCTTTGATCAACTCCTTCTTCATCCATCTATCCTTACCACTAATTTTTCACACTGTCATCCTCCTGTCATCTCCCCTTCTATTCATCGCCTTTGCGTCATTCTCTTCCTCATATTTAAAAATAGTATGTTACATGTTTGGGATCTGCTGCTTGCAAAATAAAAGGCACGTGTTGAGCAACATGTCCTCAGATGATAAAGAAATATGCAATTTAACATTAAAATGATCATTTGTATGTTGATTGAACTTCATGGTTTGCTGGCCAGACCTGAGTTAAAGTGACCTTCAAAGAAGCAGGAGGTACTATTGAGAGCAGCGGTACTTCTACTTGCCTCTAATTTGTTTTGTTTGGACCTTGGGATAAGATCTCAGACATGGTCTTGAAATTCTTACCAATCACATCTTGGCATCTTGGTTTGTAGCGTGTTAGTGTGAGGCTATCGAGTTGCAAACGCCGGGACTGAAAAATGAAGCCTAGTCAGAAAAAACTGCAGTTCTTGGTTTGGCCACATGAGGCTGCCTCATGCGTCTCCCATGTTAAATGACCAAACTTAACAGCGTTAAGCAACACATTTACCACCTGATACAAAAGAAAACCCCCTGCTAGGCATGATCTCAGCGAATTTGAGATGCCGAATACGTCCACCATTTTCAAAACAACCTGTAGTGCTGCAGCTTTGAGCTGCATAATAACTCTCATTCCAACATGCTCCTAATCAGGATACTTGCTAATTAAAAAAACAATTATGACGATGAAAATCATCATGATGAGCCAAAAGTTTCAAACTGTAGTAAAATGTTTGAACCTGAAGAAGGTACAAGTGGCTGGAGTCTATCGCAGCTATCACAGGGCAAGAGGCAGGGTACACCATGGTCGCCAGTCTGTCGCAGGGCTAACACTGACAACCATTCACACCTTGGCAATTTAGAAGTACCAGCAAACCCAACTAACTGCATGTCTTTGGATTGTGGGAAGAAGCCGGAGCACCCGGAGAGAACCCACGCAAACACGGGGAGAACATGCAAACTCCTCACAGAAAGACCTGAAGGTGGAGTCGACCTCAGGACCATGAATGTGTGAACCAACTTATTAATGCATTTTCACTGGAAAACTCGACAAAATCAGTGGGATGAAATCTCAGGGAAGTGCAAATATCTATAAAAATGTCTTTTTGCCAGTCCATCCAACCAAATTTTGAACGTCAGAGCAACCTAATATTCCTAAAATGCCATTATTCTTTTTGCTCCAAGACCACCTCTGCAAATGTCACAGCTTTGTAAAGTGGTGAAAAATCCTACTAATTATAGTAAAATATGGTAGTGGGATAAGCTTCTCTTTGGGGCACTCTAAGATGCGCTCAAGCATGCGGTTCATGGTTGTCAGCATGCAAACCATCAGCTGTTCCTAAAGCTGACCAAGTACTTTTCTTTCCTAAAATACTTTTCATTTCTTTTTCAGTTCAGTTTTATTCATATAGCACCAAATCACAACACCACAGGTGCTTCACATTGTAAGGTTTAAACGTAAGGTGTTGATGTCTCTAGAGTATTTTTTGCATTAATATTGTCAATGAACAAAGGAAAGCTTTGACTGTGTGTCACATACATTTTGTCATTCATGATAAAAAAAAAGTGCCTAAAGAATCACAAGAGTGAGCAGAAATCACACAGAGAAGTCACAGAGAATAGTGTGGATGTATAGGCTGAAGAGAGAAATAGAGGAAAGCCATTGAGTGGGTGGGAGCTTGATGAGAGGACAAGAGCAGAAGTTCCTTTTTCCAACCAGCTGGTGGAGATGTTTAGCTACAGCTTCAGAAACATGAGAACACACACGCCTGCAAGTGCACACACACAAACATGCAGACTCAGGGCTGAAGCAAAGTCAGGCCACTGTGCTAAAGCGATGTGTATACTGCAGGAACAGAATGAAGACGAATGCTGCGAGAAACAGAGAATAAAACACACAAGGTAGAGCGACATCTGACAACTGAAGCATGAGGGGATATTTTACATTCATCAGACTGTGAATATTCAGTAAGCCCGACTGCTGCCTCTACCTCACACTCATAGGCTGCTTCCTATAACTTAAGCATCAAATGCTGCGGTGGCTTGAATACATTAAAGGAATAAAATTACACCTTGCTTACATTCTGCTTAGGTTGCAGGATCTTATACCATATGTTCACAGCTGTGCTGCGATGCAGTGCAGGACTCATGCACCCTTCATGTTGGAAGGGTCAGCCAATCAGAAAAAAATGGCTTGGAGAAAGGGGGGTTGTGAGATTGTTATATTATCTTATGCCACGTTGTACCCCTAATTAAAGATTGTGAAATCATTATGTAGTTTTAACTCCTGACTTAGAAGAAGGTGACAACTATTAGATTTATTAGACTGATTTGTATTACATTAGACTGCTGATTTATTGTAAATGAATTACATTGTTTTATGCTGATTTACAAGAAATATTGTTTTCAGAGAATCATGGCCTTATTTGTCTGATTAGAAAGAACGGAACATACTGCACAGGAAGCCGAGGTCATAACTTCGGCTCACTGAGAGAGAAAGAATGTGGATGTTTAGGTTTTATGACTTTGGAGGGGGGCTGAAGCTACAAGAATGTGAGAAACGGTCAGACACTTCGAGATCTTGCGGACACCCTCCTGTCCACATCTCCGTCTGGACGTTTTCTAATGCTCAAAGTGTTGTATGGAATAAAGAGATTGTTGATTGAGCATTTATACACCGAGTGTTGTTCTTCCTTCAGCCCAAAGATCAAAGAATTGGGATATTTAACAGGATTGAAACTAAAATGGCTTATTTCAGACAGATGGCTTATTTCAGACAGATGGCTTATTTCAGACAGATGGCTTATTTCAGACAGATGATAAGCTAGGGCTGCACTGTAGCTCAGTATAAGATAAATAAAGATTACTTTTAATGTAACATTCCCACTTTTATATGTACGGAAGCACTTTACAAAGTGCTTTAGACTACAAGTCACATTTTAACCAGTGGATTCTTTACACTTTAAGCACGTTATCTGTCTCACATCCAAGGCCAATTTATAATCAACAGCCTCACTAAGTTGCAAGTCTTTGGACTGTGGGAGGAAGCTGAAGTACCCAGAGGAAACTGTACCCAGAGGTAACATGCAAACTCCACACAGAAAGGCCTGAGCCAATGAGATGTCTCATTAGTGCAAGAAGTCTGCTTTGAATCCTGTATCAACTTTGTCCAAACCAGCGTTGTGTTTCATGACGGTGGGATAGACTTAAAGTTTGATTTGATTCAGAAGAAGAAGTTAATGATAATGATAACAGGCTGTACATGCATGACTGTGTTGTTGGTATAATATATCATGGCAACAATTTGGGTAAACAGAGTATTTTTATTGTGCAAGTCTCATTTTGGTCCAAAACACATCATAAATCAGTGAATAAGCCTTTGTTCCTCTTCAGCGCAGAATGATTATGCAGTTTGATCAATAAAGATATGAAAAGTTTGTTTGTGTGCTACTGGTTTAGTCCAAAATATGTTTTGCAACTGTACAAGCAAAGAAATTTATCATAAATATTCTTTATGAATAACAAAAACGGTTGTTGTGTTTTAACACTATAAAAATGAAACTGAGCTGATTTAAAATCACTTCTCTGAAGCTCACAGAAAGATTCACAGATGCTTCAAGTTACACCATGTCGGTAATGTCGTGCTACTTTTTTTTAAAGACTTTTTGAGTAAAGAAAGTAATCTGATCCCAGCGTGTCCCACTTGTAAGAGAATAATGTTTCACATTTTTAAAGCAACACTCCTTAAATGAGACAGGATTTTACAGAGTGATCACAGCATGTCTCCCAGCAGGAGAGAGAAGCTGAGCTTAAGAGTTCTGTCACATCATCTCCATCTATTTATCTGTGTGTCTGCCACTGCTGCTCTGACACAACCAACTCGCTGCTGATGATCTTTGAATCGATGCATCTGAAATGGAATTAAAATCAATAGTAACTGACATGCAGAGGCCAACTGATGTTGATGTCTGGGTTGGATTTAAACATATTAATACAGAATGTTTACCATCCATACCAACACCATGTTCCTGTGCAGATGGAAAAATTAAATCATAGCAGCAAGTGCACAGAATATTGAATTTATGGCACGATCCACTATCATTTATAAGAGGCTTAAATTGATAAGATAAAACACAACTCAAAGTAATAAAAAAAACTGTTAGTTTAATTAGTTTAAGGAATCATAAAATAGGAAATAGGTCACTGAACACAAATTCCCATTCATTAATTGAATAACGGCCTTCTAGACACAAGGGTCACCACTCCTTAGCCATCTTAGTAACAGCTCTGTGTATTTATTTAGGAAGTTATTTTTGAAGTTTCCTTCTAAATGAAAGGCAAGAAAGCCATAACTTCAACCTTAAAGGTCACTGGGACACAAAAACTGCACGTGTGCTAATTGAATCTACTGAAAACTGCCGACTTTTTCCCAAAACAGGCTTTAAAAAGTCTCCTTTTCACCTTTGCACAGTCGCATTAATGGATCAGTCTGTAGTGCCAACACAGTCAACATCTCTGGCTTCCTGCACCACAGCACGAAACTGCTAAATGCTAATAGTTGCTACTTCTTCACTATGAAAACGAGTAGCTATGCTCACCAAAACATGGAACTGTGGGTGAGTGCAACACCATGACTGGCTCGTATGCTGCTCAGCTTAGCTGTTGAATAGCAAGTGCAGGACAACCACCTTTATTTAAGCAGCATTTCTTTTAAATCGTGCCAAAAAAACACCACTATTTAAATGACTGCGATACGCATTTTATAGCAACGTTGATTAATGAGTTTTGCTCGTATAATAAAGACTCTGAAAATGCAACTGTGCAAAAAAACGACTGCAAACAATAAATGCAACAAAACTGGGATAACTGTATATCTAAAGCAATAGAAAAGCATAAGAGAAAACACTCTCACAGAAGTTAGTTTTAGGTGCATAATTCAAATATCATCTGACGCCTGAATGTTTTACTCTGCTGTGCACAGATGTGTCATCAGTGTCAGGTGGTTGTAGTATTAGCAGATGAAAGAAAAAGGTTAAAAAAGTGATAACGTTGTTAAGCATGTCTGCTTTATTGATTCAGATGCTTTCACTTATGGGTAAGTATGTGTGCCCACTTTCAATGGAAGCTATTGTTAAACTCGGAGCAGCTCTGAAAGGAGACCCATCGCTCAGCGACAGACTGAAAGAACTAGTGATAGAACTGAGCAAAATGCTTGTTTTCAAGTAATTAGACAGCAATCAGCGAAGTGCAGTTATTCTACACAGGTCCAGACTGCAGTCTTAAATTCAACATTTTATTATAGTATTATAGTTTTGTGATCAAAACAGGCTGTGACAATAATGCTGTCGCAGCCAAATATAGAAGTGCATTTTCCTGTAGTCACAGTGCTTTTAAAAGTGATGACAGTAAGAAGTTACTACAAGTTTACAGCTTACAAGAAGCCCTAATGCTGCTCATTTGTGTGTGTGTGTGTGTGTGTGTGTGTGTGTGTGTGTGTGTGTGTGTGTGTGTGTGTGTGTGTGTGTGTGTGTGTATACGAGACACGGGAAACAGGCAGACAAATTTCAATTTCAATTAACATCAATCACTGTCATTTATACCGATGACATGTTAATGGATTTTGCATACACATGACACACTGGTAGGCCGAGCATCATGGAAAGTGTCATTTATATTTAAATGTCATTTCATTTCTACAGTCATCACCGTTATGCTCATTACAAGCCACACTGGGTAAAGCTGACAGAGTCGTACTTTAACCAGGAGCTGTAATCAATATCACTCAGAGAGCAGCTTCCATATTCAAATGCACATCCTCTTTATCTCGCGCATTCCCAGTCTCCACTGCTGGCTCTGTTTATTATTGTTTTATTTACGGAATATTTTATTTGATGCCAGGGCCACGAGTGATTACATAAAAACACCATTACCATGCAAATCCCACCATCCCACCAGTCACCTCTAATCAGATAAATCACCCAACTGTGTGTGGCACATACTGAATATAATAAGAACTAAAAGCAACACATATTCGTGCATCTTTTATAGGGTTTCAAGCTTTTCGAGTATCTGAGTATACAGTATATTTAGAAAGGTAAGGAGACAGAAATGGGCAAAATAAATCATACGCTGATCATTTCAGGCTGAATTTTTACACACGGCATAAACATCTATATGTTTTATGAAAGCAACAGAGGGGATGTTTAATTAATTAATATAGAAATAAAGCAATGCTGGAGGACACGGTGAGCAGCAATGTGGATGCTCCAAAGAATGAATATAGTTTAAGTGAGAGCATGCACCATGGATGCAGTACAGTTTATTAATCTTTGTGTAACGAAGAAGACTGCCAACTGTAGCATGCACACGAGGGCTTCTAATATCATTTTGTTAACTTCATTTCTTGTTCTGATCAAAGAGACTAAAATCAAACCTCAAACTACGTGTGAAAAAATAGGAAAAAGACGAAAACACTTTTTTCTTGCTGTTGCTTCGACTCAAGTTTCATATCGTTGAATGATCACCACCTCTCACGTTATCTCACTTTGACTGGGCTGCCATCGCTGCCTGGTAGTGATAATCGTATTCCTGTTTGTTCAGGAGATGAGCTGTTCTCAGGAGAGCCTGGGAAATGCAAATGCTGTAGTAATGTCACCAGAGGGGTCTTCAGGCCTACTGAGACTACACGCCATCATTAGATATTGACCAACATTACTTCTTTCCTCGCTGCTGGGGAGGAATACTACACTTTCCATCTGTCTGAAAGTCTTTCAATCCAAAGTTGGCACCTACATAAAAGAATTCACTGCTTGTTTCACCTTCAGAAAAAATAAATAAATGGATACATTTTGTACGAGTGAAGCGGAGCACTGACAGATGTATTGGTGCAGCATCAGCAGGGATGTGAACAGAGAGCTCAGCCTGAAAACAATGTTGACTGGTTGATCTGAATTCCTGCCCTCACTTATGGCCACAAGCTCCTGGTAGTGACTGAAAGAATGAGATGATGGATCGGAGCAGCCGCTTCCTCCAAAGGTTAGCTACGCCCAGCTTTAGAGACAGGTCATGGTCACTCAGAGTAAAGCTGCTCGTCCTCCACAACAAAAGGAGTCAGGCAGTTTGGGCATCGGACCAGGATGCCTCCTGGGCACCTCCTAGATGAGGTGTTTTGGACATGTCACACTGGGAAAAGACCCCGAGAGGACGCCCTGGGGCAGACCCAGGACACACTGGAGTGATTACATCTCTTGGCCAGCTTTGGTACCTTAGCTTCCCCCTGGAAATGTTGGGCAGGGGGGTGGCTGGGGAAAGAAAGGCCTCGCTGCTCAGACTACCCCCACAACCTGTGGGCATGGATGGATGGATTTTTCTATTATATTCATATGCTTATTGTTTTTAACCCAGTGTCACACAAAACAAACAGAGTTAAGGTAGATGTAATAAACACAAGTAAGAACAATCCCAGAATCATCCATCCATTCGCTTCCACTTATCCTTTTTCAGGGTAGCGGGGGGCGCTGGAGCCAGCTGTCATAGGGCGAGAGGCGGGGTACACCCTGGACAGGTCGCCAGTCTGTCACAGGGCCAACACACAGGGACAGACAACCACTCACACCTAGTGGCAATTTGGATTATCCAATTAACCTATCCCCACAAGCTGCATGTCTTTGGAGGGTGGGAGGAAGCCGGAGTACCCGGAGAGAACCCACGCATACACGGGGAGAACATGCAAACTCCACACAGAAAGACCCCGGCCTGATGGTGGAATTGAACTCAGGACCTTCTTGCTGTGCGGCAACAGTGCTAACCACCGTGCTGCCTGCCTGTGTAAAACTGACACTGAATTAATTAAAAAAAATACTGACTTTAAAAGTAAAACAGGAAGTAAAGAAAAGACAAGTACAAACGTTAGAGACATGAAGCCCGACAGGAGCAAGAGCCACCAAAGAAATGCAAGACTGAAGGAGGAATACACTCAGAGACATCCAAGTCACCACAACTGTACTGTTGCATTTTTCCCCCAATTTTAAGTTAATGTGTTGATGCCTGTAATGAGAACCACAACAAACATTCTCCTTGCAACATCTAAGCTTTGTAGTGTTCTTTAACATAGACGCACACAATCAGCACAGATTCATAGTGGTGATTTTTAAGGCAGTGAGTTTACATGTATGTTAGACTACACGGATAGTTCATAAAATCAGCTCCATCGCCACTCGTCTCCATCTCTCATCGTAGGCTGTAGAAAATAAATGAACATATTCTCAGTGCTGCTGAGACTCTAAGAGGGACTGTTTTCTAGCATTGTTATCTGACACGAGTTTGTTGGATTAACATAACCTAAATAGTGCAGCTTTGTCCAGTTACATTTTTCTTTTGAATATCCTTTCTTACATGTCATACGCCGTGATTGGATCATCTAAAGCTTAGAAAGATTAATTATAAGTGAGTATATTCCTTTTGCTCAGCCCAGTCTTTAAGTGATGACGTATGAACTCTGCTTCTAGGTCCAAACTACTCTGTGCTTATAAAGGCTGTTGTGTTTTTAACATGTTTTAATACTTTGTATCTTGTTCTATTTAATCTGAACAAGCCCCTAAAAACAGTCAGTGATCATTGTCGGCTTCTCTCGGTTTTGGAAGGCGCTTTGCTAATAACTTTTATCTTTACCAACATCACTGCTATCAGCTATCACTAGGAAACGTTGGGACTATGGGCCCACGTTTTTGTAAAATAAATGTTTTCTTGACAAAACTGTATATGAACCAAACTTATTACAACCCTAAAAAGTTGCGTCCTCTGGTTTTGAGGAAGAATATGTGTCGGATAATCATCATATTCCATATTTCCAAGTGGCTTCGAATGCATTTGAATTTGCCTTTGATTTTATCTCCAGAAACCAGTGAAGCTCTAAAAATTGGTCATTTTAGTCACCTTAATAATGTCCATCAGATGCTACTGCCTGCCCACTCACGGGTTTGGGAGTAATGGGAATAAAAAAATCTGATCCGTGCAGCTATGAGGAGGCTTTTAACAGCTTGGCCAAAACACTTTACTTCTACCACATTTTCTTTTCTTTTTTTTGTTGCTCAAAACAAGGCACGCACACCAAATCAGTGATTGCCTGCAATCCTGTGATCAAAAGGGAGCAAACACAACGAGCTTTCTTAACACAATTCAAAAGTCATTGATTTAGAGAAGTGCAATGTGCATGATCAAAGACGTATTAAATTGAATTTTTATGAAAGGCGAACCAGATTTTAGCTCGACTTTGATCTTTGGAGCCTTTGAGGAAAATTCCACGCTGCTGATGAGCCCTCGTTCATCGCTTCATCGCAGAGGCTGAGCTGCTGGACAGCGGCTGATACCGGCTGCGGTGGCATTAATATGAATGATGGTGTTGGGAAGTTCATCAGTGCGGAGGAAGGAGTAGCGACGGCGTTGGGAACGGTGTTGTTTTGGGCTGAACGTGTTCATACTCAAACAGATGTAAAAACCTGAAGATAGATTGACTAGATTGGGGGGGGAAAGCTTTTAGGCCTTTTTTAGCTTTTAACATGCATGAATTATTTAAATATATCTATTCTTATCTAAAATAGTCTCTTTGGGACAGATTTACTAACAGTGTAGATCCTTTTTTTGATATTCACTAAATGCAGCGTCAGTTTAATTTAAAGTGCTGCTCGTGCAGATGTATTTAAAAGTTTTCCAGCTAAGGGAGCTTTCACAGTGAGCCACAGGTTTGGAGTGTTTCAGATTTTAGTCACATTTCAACATAAAGATTGGTCCACAGTGAAATACTCTCCGTCTGGCTTTTCTTAACAAAAATGAACTTGGGTGTAATTTATTTATTTATTCTTCTCTGAAATATTGGATCTGTTGCAAATCAAACTGAAATATCTGTCAAAACACAGCTATTAATGGAACAAACACACCTGGAATGTCTCAGTCTTAAAATATGTCACACTGGCTTCAATAAATACCTGCAGCTCAACACAGGCTGCGAAAAGAAGAAAAAAACTAAAACACAGCAAAACAGAGGAATCTGCACATTTATGCACATGCTGCTGTAACTTCATTATCTGTACATCGCACAGGTCAGTTGTGTCACAAAGATTAGAGGCAGCAGTTTATTAGTAAAGAATGAGTCCTGCACTCCACCTGAGCTGTCAGTAACCAATAATGTGCAGCTGGTGATTTTACCTTCATATCAAAAGCATCAGTTCTCCTTCAGCTGCCTCACTGATCTGATTTTTCACATATGCATCAAACCTGTGCTTAATGTTTAGTAGATTATTTGCTCCTTCAGTGGCTCTACTTGTTTTTAATTGCTAATTTGATGATGCCCTTGCTAGGATGCTGATCATTATTGAAGCTACCTGCCTATATTTTGGTTTATAAATTAGCGCACTGCAGATTGGCATAATGCAAACTGACATCTGCAAGTTACACGCTTCACTCTGCATACAGAAAAGGAAACATGGGGCCAATTGTTTGCCTGTTCCAACATGTTGACAAAGAACGAAGGCTATTTAGCATGATTTAGGCCCACACGCACTCGTTCTGCATCATCCAGTCTGCTGTGTAAAGTGCTCACTTGCCTCTCCTCCATACTTCACTGTGCCCTGCCCACACAGAAGACCCTCGCCCGAAAAACACACATTCAGTGAAACAACAAGCTGAGAAGAGATAACATCTGATAAACCACGGCTGCATGAAGCACCAATTAATCTCAAACCAACAAACAGGAAGACTTTCCTTCTGACTTCACTTGTTTTGTGATGATTATGGTAAATAGACTGGTTCTTATATAGTGCTTTCTTTTACGCAACACGTCTCATTCACCCATCCACACAAGCTCCTCCTTCTGTGTCTGAGTGCTTTCTAGCAAACATGCACACTCTGATGAACTTATCAGGAGCAACTTGGGGTTTGGTATCTTGCCCAATGAGCTCCAGAGATGGTACCACCAAACTTCCAGTAGTAGTAGATGACCTGCTACCTCCTGAGCCACAGTCACCCCATAATGGATGATTGAAAACACTCCCCCACAGAGACAATCATTTGAAAGAGGGTGAAGCCACATGCATGGACTTATTCACAGATACCAACCTGACATGAAACTAATAGGGAGGCAGGTTAAAATTTAACATCATTCTAATAATAGTATAACATTGTTTTAATGCATTACTATCAAAACAATCTAAATTATTGGCACAGATCCTCAATCAACCTGAACATCCCCGTGATGTCCCAACTCAGGAGCATGTGTCCTGATGCAATAAGTTCTTAGCTTTTTAACCTGTAACTTGCAAACTAAATGATGAGCCACAAAGAAACAACACAAAACTGGTCATAAACTTGTTACTGTGTGGCTGTTTAATCTTTCTTGTATGTAGTATACGTACAAGAAAGATTAAACAGTGGTTTTCGATGTAAGAGGACAGAAACAGGGTGTATCATTGGCACAGTATTGTAAACGGGATCTCCTTCTCAATAGGCTATAAGACCCCTACGGTACGTCCTCATCCCATTACTGATCCACACTTCACCTTTTGAGACACTGCTGCACCCGTTACAGCTGCCAGTCACCGAACCAATCAAACAGAGGCTCGAGAGTACAGCAGGGGTGGAAAGAAAGGAGCGCACACACGCTTTGGCACTCCTGAGCCTGTGCCTAACCACAGGGATCACTCGTTTGCCCTCAGTTCGTCTTGTAAACTAACATTTCAGTTGAAAGGCTTATCTGAAAGATTTCACATTGATGCTTAGGTGACTCGAGGGGTTGTGGAGACAGTGGGCTGGCAGCGGGGCGTCTACGTGTGTGTGTGTGCGATCATGGCTGGGTGAAGGTAATCAGAGTCATCAGTCAGATCGCTTCATCTCATCTCTGTCTCAGTGTGACTCTGGAGCAGAAGCAGGTCACATGACGTGTGTGTGTGTGTGTGCGTGTGTAAGAGATGGAGAGTAATTACGTAACAATTTTTTTCGACAAGCCTGTTTAATTATATTCCTGAATGTCACCGGTGTGTGTGTGTGTGTGTGTGTACATGTATAAACTCTCAGTTCTGTCATGTGGGATTTGTGAAGACTGTATTTAAATAACTTTACATGTTTAATCTGTGCACTGCCACTGCTTGTAGGTGATTGTGTGTGTGTGTGTGTGTGTGTGTCACTGTGTTTGTGATTGTTTTTAGAGTCGATTTTGAATAATTTTACATAATCAACGAACAGAGACGTTACAGCAGAAACAGAGACGACATTTGAAACACCAATCAGCTCTCCGATCCACTCTCTGCTGCCTCGTGTTAATTGGGAAACTGTGTGTGCACTGTGTAATGTGTGTGCAGAATAAAAGTTCTGCAACAGGATAATTGTACAAATCAAGTTGAGATTTTAATCACTGCATTTTATGACTGAAATTCAGAGCATTCTTTTTTTTGCAGTCTGTGGAGCGTTGTCTGCTTATTTTTATCTTATGGAAAATAATATTTTTGCATTTATTTTAATATTAAAATAGACACTGAAGTATTTTTATTTCTTTTCTCATCTAACTCTGCAACTGCAATACAACGCTAAGGCTCAAAATAATTGGTTTCAAACTGTTTTTTTCCTTCTTTAACCAGTTTATACTGTCACTGATGATGTCACAGCTTTAAGCAGATAAGCCCCACCCACCAGGGATTGTCAGTTTCTTTTACAGAAAGTGTGAAAGTCAATAAAAAATGTTTAAAATGATACTAGCCTGCAGTGATTGGCAGGCTTGGAGCTTTTTACTTTGCATCATGACAGACAATATAAACAGCAAATGGCTGCATTTATTCTGTGCTTTCATCCAGAACCTTCTGTTACTGATCACAGCCTGACAACCAGGACGTTCAGCGTCTTAAACGAGGTTACTTCAGCATGACTTATAAGCACAGGCTGTATATAAAAGATTGACATAGCTGTCATGTCTGAGACAGAAAGCCAATGCTGATCATTCTTTCTAACGATCAGCAGGGGGCGACTCAGATAGAGGTCTACTGGAAAATGACACCTTGGCTCCTTCAATCTATGACCCCATGAAATACTTTCCTGACACATTTATGGTCTCATTCATTAGAAGACACAAAGCTAATTTTCCTGCCCCAGTTAAAGCCAATGAGGAGGATGACACAGGATATGATTTGATAACATAGCATAGTGATAATACGCTATTTTATCAAATCGTACCTACGCTAGTAAAATTTGTTGTGATTTTTATACTTGAGGTGCATTCAGCCCATTTAAACAGATACAGGTCTAATTTCCACCATTTACAGTAAATAAACATGTTGGTGATATTGTGGCCACTTCAGAATTTCCACAAACTCACATGAAATCTGAGGAAAGAAAATAAAGACTACAGCAGTGGTAATTACTGCACTTGGTGACCGTGTGTACCTATTGTGTGTGTCAGCTGGAAGAAATGGCCGAATAGTGGCTTGAGTGATTTGACTGCTTTGTTCACCACATTTCTATTACCTGGCTCTGTGTGGTACAGTCATGACAAGGCAAGTGAACAGAACAGGTGTTCAAGAGCAAAGAAACGGGTTTTATTCAACTGCAAGTGAAACGTCGGAAAGAAAACACAGTAATACATAAATAATCTCGACACACATCCTTAAGCACACACAGCCACACGCATCCCTACACCTGACGGAGATAAGCATGTCTGCTCATGCACAAACACCAGGCTTATAACTGTTTCTATAAACACAGGCGGCCGGTGCAGTGACAAGAGGATTATCATGTCAATAAGAAACAGCAGCAGCAGCAGAAAGGAGGAGCGGGAGGAGGAAGAGGGGGAGGAGGAAGATGACAGACAGAAAAACCGGATGACAAAGAAAACAAGTGAGGCACACCAAAAAGAAAAGCTGAAGGTCTGTGTAGATGACTCTAACGGTGTGCTTGTTGTACTGTCATGCTGCGGCTGAATTGTTTATGAGACTCTCTTAGATTGGCTGCTGACGGCAGTGGAGATGCACTAATATGAGCTGCTGGGAAGCTCCGTGCTGCAGCAGCATTCACGAGCAGCAGATGCATGGTGCTCCAGCCAGGAGATGTGCAGAAATAAACACAGACAGAGATAAACTCAGTGAAAATGTTCATTTGAAAAAATAATCAGCAAAGTTAAAAATGGTTCATTTGCACGGTGCACTGTGTACATGCCTGCAGCGTGCCGAGGCGTGTTTAATGGCGTGGCTAATAAATATCACTTAATGTAACGTAAGTGGTAAATTATGCATGCAAGGAATGTTTTGTTAGCATACACTAGATTGATTTGGAGGTAATCTGTCTCAGCGTTGACCTGACCGTGATGTTAAACAAGCAGATCTTTTGACTCCGAGGTCCTCGGGGAAATTTCCTCACCAAAAGACAATCCATCTGGTAGCTGTGACACCAACAGATGAAACCACCAAACTATAAAGCTATACGGTGCTACTGAGGAAATAAATGAATACCTTCATTTATGACCTCAAGTATGAGAAGTAAACCAAGAAAAAGAAAAAAATACCCTTATGTACCATTTGCTTTCAGTTCTGCACAGGAATGTTGAAGCAAAGTGTCACATTTATTAAACAGCGTACAATGATTGAGGATAGGATTAAAGAAGAAAATAAGACAAAGGCAGTAAAGCAATCCACCCAAAGATTTGTTATATTTATTGTTATATATATTTTCCTCCTTTTTGACAGAACGCAGACAGAAAACTGGAAGAGGACTGTTTGCAGCTGGAGCATGGCAGTAAACCATGCCAAAGATACAACTTTTGCCCTGATGGAACATTTAAAATGACAATAAATCTCCCAAGATGAATGAACTGCTCCTGTTCCTCATCGCCTCCTCTTCTCTGATGAAGGTAAAACATGTGAAGCTGTAACAGCTTTATTTCCAAAACTGGAATCGAGTGTCAGGCGTCTGGAAAAAACTGAACCTCTAAATTTAGATTCATTCTATCTCACTTATGTTATGATTCAATGATTCAAGAAGGATTCACAAAACGTTCTGAGACATCCAATCTCATTCAGGCTGTAAAGGGCACAAAAGATTGAATGAAGTCTTATATCTGAGTGGTCTTTTTGTCAGTTGACCTCAACTGGGAATCATACCAGATAATAACACAAGAATCAGCTCTGTGCAAAACTCCATTCACATCCTTCTCTGACTTTTAACACTATGACTCTATTAGTCTATTCAGAATCTATTCAGATCAATAAAAAAAAGAATCTATATTCCACGTTAAAATAATCAGTGACTTGCTTTTTGGGCTTTTATTTTAAAGTTAGCAAACATTTGTGACTTTCAAAGCTCTTTAAGTAAAAACTGATTTCCATGTGAGGAGGTAAATGGCAGTGAGGGAAGAGCAAGGAAACAGATTTGAACCATCACTCAACCAGGAGACTACTTTACTTTTGAACCTCTCAGTGATGAGACGCAACCCAAAGAATGTTTTTGAGAAAACAAACCACATTTTTTAGGGAACAAAAAAAGCATGGATGGGTGGGTGTTTTTCCAACCCCGGATTATAAAGCTGTAAAGTCATAACAAGCTGCCAACACAAATGACACGTTAGGTCTCACTGTGTTGGAGAGTAGCCTCTGACAGTAATGGAGGAAGGAAACGGCAACCCACAATTTTTGCCACATATGCAAAATGGTAAATGGCCTGTATTTGTATAGCGCTTTTACTAATCCCTAAGGACCCCAAAGCGCTTTACACGTCCAGTCATTCACACACTGGTGATGGCAGCTACGTTGTAGCCACAGCCACCCTGGGGCGCACTGACAGAGGCGAGGCTGCCGGACACTGGCGCCACCGGGCCCTCTGACCACCACCAGTAGGCAACGGGTGAAGTGTCTTGCCCAAGGACACAACGACCGAGACTGTCGGAGCCGGGGCTCGAACCGGAAACCCTCCGATTACAAGGCAAGTGTGATGTAACCAAACTTTCTCTCCAGCACCGTGTCACATGACGCTCCAGTTTATGAGAGAGCAGACAACCTTTAACTGGAAGTGTTCTTCAGATGTGGTAATGAACCTGCATGCTCACTCATGATCATTCGTTACAGGGCATCAGATAATGTTCTGTCACTTTGCGATGGTGTCGCAGAGATAAACACACAGTGTTGTTTAGCATCAGCGTGTTGATGGATAGCGACGTTTATGAATGACAAGAGATAACAGTGCTCTAACAGTCTTCTTTCAAACAGCGATAAAGTCCGCACTGGTACTTAGTAGTGATGGACTGCTCGCACTCTGTTGACGACATGTTGAAGCAGAGCCAGGTCTCGAGGCGCTTACATACCGAGGAGTAGCGACATAAAAAAGCCATGTAAGGTGCTCTGACAGTTTAACAGACTGGCGTATCCGCTGTGACATCATTTATTTATGGCCTGATGGAAGAAGCTGTCTCTCAGTCTGCAGCATCCGGTCCCGAACCAGCAGACTGAGAGACAGCTTCTTCCACCAGGCCATCAGACTGCTGAACACGTCATAGACACCTCAGCTTCACTACTGGAACTTTAACATTATGCACTCCACACTGTATATAAATGCCACTTGTTTTGCACATATTCAACTCTGTATATTTTATATATTTTATTATTATTATTATTATTATTTTATTTTATTTTTTTACTATTTAATTTGTAAAAATGTGTATACACACACACACACACACACACACACACACACACACACACACGTAGGAAAATATTTAGTATACACATCCAGAAATGCATACACTATTATATATTGTACATATATTTATTAGTTTCAGGTTGGCCATTCTTGTATTTTGCTCGTTTGTGTTGTTGTGTTTGCACATCTCTGTTGCTTGTGGGGCTCGCACACAAGAATTTCACTCACATGTGCTGTGCCAGTGTGCCTGCACATGTGATGTGACAATAAAAAGTGATTTGATTTGATTTGATTTGATTATTGGTTTTGCACTCCTCGTTCAGAAACACTAGCATTAGCATTAGCATTGTGTTGTTTTATTGACATTGGAAGTTAACTCATAAAAATGAGAGCGCTGGGTGGTAAGCTATCAGGGGCTCCCAATTCTAGTATGCAGGACGCAGGGTCAGTTATAAGAAAAAATAACCCTAAGCAGGCTTGTTATGAGTGGAGGGATCAGTCCAAAGAGCCTCGACCCTTCTTCTACAGACTGCAAACATGGTGTTTAATGGTGGAAAAGTCTGAAACTGTGAGAATGTAGAGGAACTGATTCTGGGGAGTAATTTTGTCATCGTCCTTAGGTGGACATTAGAGCAACTGCAGTTTTTGGCATAGACAGTTTAGTGGTTGTCACTCAGCTTTTATTTATTATTTTCTACCTTTAGGAAAAGATGCTTGTTCACCGCCTAAATAAGCTGTGGTTTGTTAAAGGGTTAAAGTCTGCTGTTTACGGTTCATTTACAAGGTTCCACACATAATGCACATGTGTCACTATTGGCATAATGAGGGTACCAACACCAAAGAACACCTTGTGTCTCTGAGATGTCAACAGCTTTGAAAAATCCCAGTGTTTGGCTCGTGGGAACGAGAGCAGCCTGGATCACTTAGGAGACTTTATCATGGCAGAGAACCCTGTTGTGCTTTGAAGCTACAGGTGGTAGCGCCGGCACCACTTTCCAGGAAATCATGTTCCAGTTGCATGTCATGATATTTGTTGAACCAACACTAAATTGCCGTAGAAGCAATTTGTCAATACCGTGTTTATCAAACATAATTTCATGTCAGAATTAGCAACTCTGGAACACATTAAATAACACGGCAGACCAAACGCGAGGCTGATTATCATAATCCATGCATAACATTCACTGGCTCTCACATATTCACTTCATTCACCTTCAAACCTTCAGGTTGTTTACTGTAATGTTTCAGCTCGTCACATGTTTTAAACTACAGATATTTCCCTTACAGCTCTCGCTGACACACATTAGGAAGAAACACAACGCAGATGAAATTTGCCCCTTCATCTATGATTTCTTCTTCCCTGCAACATTGGAAACCACTTCATCAACAGCAACACTAATTGACACTCTCAGGCTCAGAGTGCGTGCATGGGGAGTAATTATGCAAATGCGAGCGTGCACATACATGTTCGTATTTACTTGCATGTGCCTCTCTGGTGATGGAGTGACTGGAGAGAATCAAGATAATGACTAGGGAGCAGTGGAGGTTAGATAAATTGTAGAGAGGAGGAGCAGGGTGGAGAGAGGAGCGATATGGGTGGATCAGGCTAAGAGGGGAAAAGGGAGAAGGAGGATAGAGGAAAAGGAAAGTTTGCTGAGACAGAGAAGAAAAAGAGAGATGAGAAAGGCAACAAGAAAGCTGACACCTCAACACTGATGGAGTACGTCCTGTACTCAGCACAACATAGAGAGAGATGAAGATGAGAGAGGGCAGACTGTGACGCAGAGAATGATAGACTGTGAGATAAACAGATGGAGGAAAGACTGAACTGTGGATTGAAAATAGTTATACTCATAATTATTCATGTATTTAGGCAAGGCAAGGCAAGGCAAGTTTATTTGTATAGCACAATTCAACAACAAGGTGATTCAAAGTGCTTTACAGAGACATTAGAAACAAGAACAAATAAAAAGCATGATTTAAAATTGAATAAAACAAGCAAATAAACTAACTAACTAATTAACAAACAAACAAACAACAGTATATAAAATCAAAACAGATAAAATCAGAACAGTAGATAAAATCAGTAGTTAAATGTAAGTTTTGAAATTTAAGCTTAAAGTGTGGATTTGGTGCTTTATTCAAATGCAGCTGAGAACAGGTGAGTCTTCAACCTGGATTTAAATAAACTGAGTGTTTCAGCTGATCTGAGGCTTTCTGGGAGTTTGTTCCAGATATAAGGAGCATAAAAGCTGAATGCAGCTTCTCCGTGTCTGGTTCTGACTCTGGGAACTGATAAAAGACCGGATCCAGATGACCTGAGGGATCTGGATGGTTCATACTGGGTCAGGAGGTCATTGATGTATTTTGGTCCTAAACCATTCAGAGCTTTATAGGCCAGCATCAGAACTTTAAAGTCTATCCTCTGACAGACAGGCAGCCAGTGTAAGGACCTCAGAGCTGGACTGATGTGGTCCACTTTTTTGGTCTTAGTGAGGACTCGAGCAGCAGAGTTCTGAATGAGCTGTAGTTGTCTGACTGATTTTTTAGGTAGACCTGTAAAGATGCTGTTACAGTAATCAAGCCTACTAAAGATGAATGCATGGACTTTTTCCAGGTCCTGTTGAGACATCAGATCTTTTATCCTTGAAATATTCTTGAGGTGATAGTAAGCTGACTTTGTTATTGTCTTAATGTGTTTTTCTAAGTTTAGGTCTGCATCCATCACTACACCCAAATTTCTCGCCTGGTTTGTGGTTTTTAGATGTATAGATTGAAGTTCTCTGGTGACCTGTAATCGTTTTTCTTTGGCGCCAAAGACTATTACCTCAGTTTTGTTTTTGTTTAGCTGGAGAAAATTGTGGCACAACCAGTCATTGATTTCCTCAATGCATTTACCAAGAGCCTGTACAGGGCCTCGGTCTCCTGGTGACATTGTGATATATATTTGTGTGTCATCTGCATAGCTGTGATAATTTATTTTGTTGTTGTTTATAATCTGTGCCAGTGGGAGCATGTAGATGTTAAACAGAAGGGGTCCCAAGATGGAACCTTGGGGAACTCCACATGTGATACTTGTCTGCTCAGATGTGAAGTTACCTATTGATACAAAGTATTTCCTGTTTTCTACGTATGTTTTGAACCAGTTTAGTACAGTTCCTGAAAGACCTGTCCAGTTCTCCAGTCGTTTGAGTAATATGTTGTGGTCAACTGTATCAAATGCTGCACTGAGATCCAGTAAAACTAGGACTGACATTTTTCCACTGTCTGTATTCAGACATATGTCATTAAACACTTTGGTCAGAGCGGTTTCAGTGCTGTGGTTCTGTCTAAAACCTGACTGGAAGGCATCGTAGCAATTATTCTGTTTTAAGAAGTAACTGAGCTGTTGAGAAACTGCTTTTTCAATGATCTTACTTAAAAACGGGAGATTTGAGATCGGCCTGTAGTTGTTCATTTGTGTCTTGTCAAGATTGTCCTTTTTCAGTATAGGTTTGATTACAGCAGTTTTTAGTGATTCTGGAAACACACCTGATAATAAAGAAAAGTTGACGATCTGTAACAGGTCTGACTCTAAAGTCTTTGAGACCTTTTTGAAAAAACTTGTTGGCAGGACATCTAAACAGCAGGAGGAGGAGTTCAGTTGACCTAAGATGTCCTCCAGGTCTTTGCTGTTAATAGGTTGAAACTGTTTCATGGTGTTTAAACAGTTTTTTGGTGGACACAGTACATATCCTGGATCTGCTGTTGATGTACCAATAGGTTTTAGGTTCAAAGTGTCCATAGAAATATACATTCTGGCTAACAATGCGTCTCTATTTTTTCTTGTTAAAGAGGCAGCTGTCTGGTTGATCCCCTGAGAGTTTGATTGTCCATCATTGTGAAGCTCGTGGTTTAGTATCGGAAGGATAAGTGTTTTTTGTACATCAAGTAAGTCAGCAGCATTCATTTTTTTTACCCCCTTCGAGATCCTTTTCACAATTCGATGCCATTTTTGAAGCATATAAATAAACTAAAATGTGGTCACATGACCTCAACTTTACAAACTCTAACCTCACCTCCTGTGTTCAGCCCTCACAGCTTCTGTAGACTCACTTAGCTACTAGTTAGCAAGTGGATACCGAAAAAAACAGTGAAAAGCAGGGAGTGCTAACTCATTCTTGCACTCTACAATTTTTTTGAAAGAACAAATACATAAATATATATATAGCCCCTAGTTCACTGGCTTTTATTGAACATTCAAAGCTTTAAAGCTTCAAGGTAAATCCCAAAACCAGACCGAAAAACTGAGGTGACCGAGCTTTTGCAGTTGCTGCCCCCAAGCTCTGGAACAGTCTGCCCCTTAACCGTTTGAAAACGCACTTGTATTCTCTATCTTTCAATTATGAATAGTCTTCACTATTTTCATTATGTGTTGTTTTAAAATGTGCTTATAAATAAATTTAATTTGATTTTATAGACTCACAAATACACAGTTTCATTCCCCAAAACAGTTGAACAGAGTCATTTTTATCAAAATATAAAAAAAGCACATTTGTTTAGGACTACTTTCAGAGGTGGATTAATGCACTTTGGTGCTACAGTGAGTCTACTATATGGACAAACTGGCACACTCACAAGAGCTCCTCGGGCATTCAAGCCCATCCCATGAAGCTCCTGGTGTACAGCATCTGTGCTGATTTTAAGGCCAGAGGAGTTTTTATGCACTGTGTGCATGAGCAGATATCTAGGAGGGAAGAAATTACACAAACAGATTTGTTGCAAGGGTTGCAAACTTTTACAGTACCAAGCAGTGAGCGTCTTTAGAAATACTCATTGTTTCACAAATGTTGTAAAGGAAGACTGAATTTATGATGACCGAAAATCAGAGAAAAGGTGTATAAAAAGAAAACAATACTAATAGATCAAACGTGTTAACATGTTTAATACAGTTTTAAATAAAATAAGTATTTAAAAAAAAAGCAAAAACTATTTTTGTTCGCGTATGTGTGTGTGTAGAAAAAAATACAAATAAAGAAAGACCCTGCTGGAAGGAATAATAAGGCTGAGATTCTCAGATGACAGTTTGAAAGACGGAGGATAACAGGTGGCCAGAGAGACACAGAGAGGGGTGGTATAGCCACAATTTTCCCATCCTGGCTTGCAGAGAGGCTGGAGGTCGGAGCCTCAGAGGGCTTGTTGTTCCTTCCAGGCTGACACTGCCAGCCCTAATCAGCCTGAACAACCAGAGCGCTCGGCCAAGGTCTGCACGGGAGGGAAGGCTGAGAAAGCTGTCGAGAGAAAATGAGTCTTCCGGGGTGACACTCTGGATGTTGAGGAAACCACTGCAACCAGCGGCACAGTCTCACGGGAGGTCAAAGTGCAGCGGCGCACTGGTAAATGGCTTCAAGGCTGCTTCCTTTGTGCCTCCATGGCCTCGGGCATAAACAGGAAGTGAGCTAGCAGTCAGTGAAATATGTTTCCTACGATAGCATTGATGGAATTTTAATTATTATTATTACTTATTTTCTCCATTATTACTAAATGAAATTCATTTTTTAGTCATCATTTGGTCGTGTTGCTCAGAAATCCATTAGAGCCAGCAACATAACACAAACACTGAACCAAGACGAAGAATTTTAATTAGAAACAAGACTGTGAAGGTCCATTAGATTTGGAGCCATATTCTGATAGTAGTTGCTGTGACTACACGTAAGCAGTTTATATTTAAAATGTACTCACATCTGAAAGTTTGATTGATTGACTAATAAACAGTTTTCTTTATTACCCATGTAAGAATCTACCTACAAATCGTAAATTCTTGATTATATCAAACACTCTTTGACAAATACATTAATTCATGTTTTTGTCTCTTTTGTTTTATTTTTTCTATTTTTTTTATTCTGAAAACACAAACCTCATCTTTCCCACAAAACTGTATAAACTGTTTTACAAATAGATCAAAAAAAGGGACAACCATTAGTACAGTACACCAAAGTATGAAGAACAGATAATAAAAGTGGAAACACAGTGGAGCTAGAACAATAAAAACTGAACATTACATTAATGTTTTAAGAAACTGTTTACTGCTCAAAGGCACTCTAGTCTGTGCACACAAGTACGACCTTCACAGAAGAGTAGTCAGAAGGAAAAAAAATCTAAAAGTTTTTTCATTTATACCATCAAAAATTTACAACTGAACAAAGAAACCATTCTAATACATTTGGTCAGAACACAAAGGAATAAAAAAATAGAAGAAAATCTGGGACGGATCGATCATGCTTGTGGTGCTTTTGCATCTGAGGAATACAACCAGGACAATAATCCTAAATCATCTCACTCATCCACAACGGACTACCACAAAACATCATGACAAATGTGTAGACAGACCTCAACAATCTTGCGTGAAAGGTTTGCAGAAAATCTGACAGAAGTCGGATCCTTCAGGAAGAAGATTGGACCCAAATCACCAGAACAAGAATGAAAGTTTTTGTAAGCGTTAATACCAGATGGGGTACTGCCTATGCAGAAGGCTCTTTTCTTTTCCTAAAATTTATATATTATCATTATTTTCCAGATGTTGATACTGTGACAGAGAGAAATGAATTTTGGAGTAGTTTTTCTTTAATTATTGACAAAATCTGTGATTGTTAACCACAGACTGTAAATTAAAGAATATATATGTAGGTCTGAAAAGTGATCGGTGCAGAAGTCTCAAATCTGCCTTTGTTCAGGTGGGATTTGAATCCTGTGGCTACAACAACACTGTTTGCTTTATGCCTACTGGTACTTGCCTAAATCTGTCTACATGGCGAATGACTTCTGTTCCTCAGCTGTAGTTCTGCACGTCTGCTTCAGACTTCCTCTCCTTTGCTTGCTTGCAGGGGGCCATCAATCTGCTGTATCGGCATCACTGTTCATTCTGATGATGTGGCGATTATATATTTATCTGCTCCTATGACCCCAGTAAACACTTCATTGAGTTTATGGACTCAGTCACTAGTTTTATGTACTATTTAACAACATACAACAATAATCCATCCATCCATTCGCTTATCCTTTTCAGGGTCGCGGGGGGCGCTGGAGCCTATCCCAGCTCCCATCTCATAGGGCGAGAGGCGGGGTACACCCTGGTCTGTCACAGGGCTAACACACAGGGTCAGACAACCATTCTCGCTCACATTCACTCCTATGGGCAATTTGGATTAACCAATCCCCAATAACTGCATGTCTTTGGACGGTGGGAGGAAGCCAGAGTACCCGGAGGGAACCTACGCAAACACGGGGAGAACATCGATTCCATCATCAGACCCCGGCCTGATGGTGGAATCGAACTCAGGACCTTCTTGCTGTGCGGCAACAGTGCTAACCACCGTGCCACCGTGTTGCCCTATATAGATACAATATAATATCCAGTTTAAATTAATTACCCCTTGGAAGTCAAAAAGACGGACAAAGAAAGCTGTGAACTGGGGCGTGAGCGTCTGGTTTCAAAAAGCTAAGGTCGTGCTAGGACTATGTTCTACACCCATGTACATTCACATTATGTGTCTTTAACGTCCTCCGCGTATTTATTGTCATCATGTATTCACAGTAAATGCAATTTTGACTTTAATTGCTGAAAACTTTGCAGGTGACAAAGTTCTACAATTAGTGTCAATACTACAGTGAGTCAGCAGTGATGAGTGTAGGAATTATTTAATGAATTCTCAGTCGTTGCCATCTGCCTTGAGTGCATCAGTAAAAACATGTGGGAAGAGTTTCCATACAGCTGTTTACTAGTGTGCTAATAATATAATGAGATCGTGTCATCACTGAAAAGTCACATTGTGTAAAGAAGAAAATTTCATGATATCCGTAAAAACTTCATAACTGTATGTGAGGTATTCGATTGACAGTTTGTGTTTGGATTTGCAGCCCTATTTTGTGAGGTCCAGGTTGCATATTTCTGTAGCTTTACAGACTCAGGTCAGTGTAAGAGAGAAGGTAAGTGGCTGAGGAGATGCGAGAGATGTTGTTGGGTCATCTTTATATAAACACTCTAAAACGTATCTGCATATTTACATAAACACAGAAAAATGGTTTATTAAATGTATGTGTAGGTAGATGCCTGTTTTAAAATGACTCTGAAGGCAAATGTCAGCTTATATAATGGTGTGTGTGTGTGTGGTTAACATGCTATATGAGACTTAATACTCAACCCTCCCACTCTAAGTGTTTTTTATTTTTTAACTGGAACATGTCATCTACTTCAAACCACTTTTTGCAAGTCCAACAGTTTGAATGTCAGTCAACACAAAGTCAAGCTGGAATCTTAATCTGATGTTTTTAGCTGTAGGAAACATCTGGAGCATTTCCCTTCTCCTCGCCTGCTCCTCACTTCCCCCGCCCACACTTACATCCTTCATCCTTCAGCACTAAGAGAGAAGTTCAGACCTTTTTTAGTTTTTCCTAAAGCTGAACTCACATGTCACATATCTGTCGATCCCCGTCTGAGGAGAGGAGTTTAAATATCTTAGAGTCGTGTTTATAAGTGGTGTAGTGACCAAAGGAACAAAATCGCTGTTTTAGGGAGACACAGTACATATTTCTTAAACACAAACATGACTGCAACCACCAAAATGTTCTCAAAAAACAAAATGAGCTCCAGTCCAGCGTGTCAAACCTATACTAAGTCATAAGATAAGATAAGATAAGATAACCTTTATTAGTCCCACACGTGGGAAATTTGTTTTGTCACAGCAGGAAGTGGACAGTGCAAAAGTTATGAGGCAAAAATTAGAATACAATAAGAATAAATACAGTACACAACTGTACAGAATAGAATAAAATAAAATACTATATACAGTAGAATAAAATAAAATAAATATACAATAAGATAAAAATAGAATACAAATACAAATACTATATACAACTGAGTAAAAATACAACGATGACAGAAAGGATTATTGCACTTAGTATTATTGCATATGTATGGATGTGTGTGCTTGATCAGTTAAAGTCTTTATTATGGAGTCTGACAGCAGTGGGGAGGAAAGACCTGCGAAATCTCTCCGTCCCACACCGTGGGTGCCGCAGTCTCCCACTGAAGGAGCTGCTCAGTGCTGTCACAGTCTGCTGCATGGGGTGGGAGATGTTGTCCATCAGGGATGACAGCTTAGCCGCCGTTCTCCTGTCACTCACCACCTCCACTGGGTCCAGAGGGCATCCTAGAACAGAGCTGGCCCTTCGGATCACCCTGTTCAGTCTCTTCCTGTCCCCAGCAGAGATGCTGCCGCCCCAGCAGACCACGCCATAAAAGATAGCAGAAGCCACAACAGAGTCATAGAATTTCTTCAGGAGTGGGCCCTCCACTCCAAACGACCTGAGTCTCCGCAGCAGGTACAACCTGCTCTGCCCTTTCCTGTAGAGGGCGTCTGAGTTATGAGTCCAGTCCAGTCTATTGTTCAGATGAACACCAAGGTACCTGTAGCTGTCCACAGCCTCAATGTCCATACCCTGGATGTTCAGTGGTTGCAGTGGAGAATGCTTGTGCCTGCGGAAGTCTACCACCAGTTCCTTGGTTTTACTGGCGTTGATCTGGAGGTAGTTCAGCTGGCACCAGTCCACAAAGTCTTGGGTCAGACCTCTGTACTCCTTGTCGTCCCCATCAGTGATGAGGCCGACTATTGCAGAGTCATCAGAGAACTTCTGCAGGAAGCACTGGGTGGAATTGTGGGAGAAGTCTGCAGTGTAGATGGTGAAGAGGAACGGAGCCAGAACCGTTCCCTGTGGGGCCCCCGTACTGCAGACGACCCTGTCCGACACACAGCCCTGAGTTCTCACATACTGTGGTCGGTCGGTGAGGTAGTCCAGGATCCAGGTAGTGAGGTGATGGTCCACTCCAGAGTTCACCAGCTTGTCCTTCAGAACCGAGGGAAGAATGGTGTTGAAGGCACTGGAGAAATCAAAGAACATGATTCTCACAGTGCTTCCAGCGGTCTCCAGGTGAGCGAGGGAACGATGTAGGAGGTGAATGACGGCATCATCCGCTCCAATGCCAGGCTGGTAGGCAAACTGAAGTGGGTCCAGTGATGAGCTTATTAGGCGCCGAAGCTGAGCCAGGACCAACCGCTCCAGGGTCTTCATCAGGTGGGATGTCAGAGCCACCGGCCTGTAGCTGTTGAGGTCCTTGGGGCGTGAAGTCTTTGGCACTGGTACAACACAGGAGGTTTTCCAGAGCTGTGGGACTCTTCCCAACCTCAGGCTCAGGTTGAAGAGGTGCTCCATCACCCCACACAGTTGGTCCGCGCAGGACCTGACGACCCTCGAGCTGATGTGAGAGCAGGTGCAGGGTGGCGATCTTTAAAGCAGCCTAATAGTTCCCAGTAATTATTGTAAAGTAGTGTTTTTGCGTAACAAAGCCCATCAGTACTTCAGAAGCACATTCTGTTCTTTAGTTCTGCCAAAACACACCCACCCCCTCACACACCCCCTCCCAAAAAATGAAAATAAAACAAAACAAAACAAATATGTATAAATTATTTTTTGAAGACCAGTCAGAGCCACTTTAATTCTATCCTGACAGTGACAGATCGCTGCTACTGTTCCCATGTCTGCCTGCAGAAAGAAATATTACCTTTCATTAATGCTGCATCTGTTCCAAGCAGGGAAAGCTACAGTGTTTATGATGAACTACAACATTATTTTCACATGAAATTATGAAAGCAGGATCCCGTAAATGGTGCACAGCCCCCCTCCCCCAACAGGCAGTTTATTTTGGTTAGCAAAGTGTTTAAAGCTCAAGCTACAACATATATGATAGTAGCTATGTTTCAACTATGAACAAAACATATCACATTGGTGTCCAGAGTTATGGATTGTTTTTGTTTAGTTTTTTTGTTTTTATTTAATTCCAGAGATGCCTGCTCAAGAGAAATCCCAGCAAACTTCCAGCAAGTGCTTGGCGGCCAATCGTTTCCAGGTAAAAGTTGTTTTTACCTGTGAGGACAAAGAGAAACCAGTGGTGCACCTGCCGGTTCAGGTGTTGTCTGGGGAATGCCAGCCAATCTGCATAGTGCTGGGCTGTGATCTCATGTTTTACTCATAGACATAAAGACTGTTTCTCACAATTTGATCAGAAAGATTCACGTAAGTAGTGAGATGACCACTTTAGTCACTTTAAGGGTCATATGTCTACATCCTTCTTGTACTAAAAAGCAGATACAGGTCCTGTGTTTGCGTTGATGTCCTTCTAAAGCCATGTCTTGCTTTCTACATACAACGTCCTCTCAGCAGACCTTCTTGGAATATAAACACGTCATCCTTGAGGAGCTGAATTACCTGTGCAACCTCGATTGGCTGCAGACACTTTTTCATGCTATTGATTGTGACAACGGCACTAACAAAACACAAACCTAGAGAAAATCAGTCAGGAGGAATAAGGAGAGAGCATTGGTCTGTGGGTAGTTATTTAGTTCTTTCCACACACTGCCAAACGTCTCGAGGTGCTCAAAGAACCAGAGGAACGTGTCATGTTGGCATTGTCATTCCAATTTTAGAGTATCCTTGGTATTTTGCTTTTTTTGTGTAACTATTTGTTCTGTTTAGCTGTCCTATTTAGTTATTCATAAAAGTAATGATGCAAACGAATCAGGTTATATTGATAGAGCAAAACTGAGGTTGCATCCAACTGTGTTATCAAGCACCAAATGTTTTTGTTCAGGTCATATATTTTATTGGTGCTCTTTCATTTCTTACAGCATTAGAGGCCTTGGACTCCAAAGATGGTGACATTTACCTTCATTGAAAGCTGTTCAAATAGGTATTAAAGTATAACTGAGCAGCAAAAGGTCTATGACAGTGACAAGAGCTGCAGTTTCCAGTCTCACAGTGTGGTATTGTACCAAGCGGGTTGATGGCCTTGCCAGGAAAATATACTTTTCTGTTTTCACATTTGGAAAAAAAGTCATTCCAAGCAGGAAAAAGTATTTTTTCCTTCTGCATTTGCCATCAATGTCAAATAACACCATGTGAGTAAAAAAAAGCGTTATCACTTTGACAAATTATTTGAATTTTGGAAAAAGAATGAGTTTGGGTGACATCTCAGCAATGACTGACTGATGAAAGAATACTTGATGGCACTTCAACAAAATAGAAATGTATCTTATTGCTAATGTTTAATCTGTTTTTTTCCCTTCTTTGCTGGTAGATTTACAGTTCAGTTCAATTTTATTTTATTCATACAGCAAAGTTGTCTCAAGGCACTTTATATTCTAACACAAAGACCCTACAATAACACAGAGAAAACCACAACAATTAGGCGACCCCCTATGAGCAACAATGTGGTGACAGTGGAAACGACAAACGCCCCTTTAAGAGGAAGAAACTTCTGGGAGAACCAGGCTCAGGGAGGGGCGGCCATCTTGTTTGGGGTAAGAGGACGAAGACAGGACAAAGACAAGGTGAGTAACTATGTTACTGGAGGCCAAGGTAATGTGATCCAGAGTAAGCATCTGGTTACCAGATTTCTAAGATCTTTAGGACCAAGTACAATAACCTCAGTTTCATCTGAATTTAGAAGCCGTAAATTAGAGATTAACCAGGACTTTTTGACATTTATTCAGAGTTTGTTCCTCAGCTGGTGTTTTGCAGGGTGGGGGAAAAAAATAGAGACACGAATGGGTTGGTGGTAAACCGAGGGCTTCTGTTTATGACTGTGCTTCCTCCTCGCTATCAGTCAGCCATCCTGTTTTCCCACCTGCTCAGGACAATCTGCCAGGGGAGAGCAAACATTTGTTGCGCTCTCTTTGGCCACACCGACTACACGGGCCTGACTCTCTATGGGTTTTTCAAGGGTATGGAGCAAAGTCTCCAATCCTGGCCTCCAGAGCTGTAAACAGGCTAAATTTATTATCAGTATCATTGTTATTAAAGGAGGCCGAGGAGTAGCTAAACATATTACGCAGTGAGCAGGGAGGAGGGACAAGGAAGAGGCCATGCTGCCTAGCAAGTTGGCTATGAGCTAAGCTAAGCTAGCGAATCCCTAAAAGCACAGTGAACGTGTGCTTTGTAATAAAGCATGTGACGATAACACTATGAAATATATTCAAATATATTCCCTTACAGGGAGGAGGTCAGCGCCCTGACCCACTGGTGTCAAGACAACCATCTCACCCTCAACGTCGCAAAGACAAAGGAGTTGATAGTGGACTTCCGGAGGTGCAGAGAAGTACACACCCCCATCACCATCAATGGCGCTGCTGTGGAGAGAGTGAGCAGCTTCCGGTTCCTTGGTGTACATCTGGCTGAGGATCTTACGTGGTCAGTACACACAAACAAAACAGTGAAGAAGGCGCAGCAGCGCCTCTTCTTTCTCAGGAGACTGAAAAGATTCGGCATGAGCCCCCGCATCCTCAGGACCTTCTATCACTGTGCCATTGAGAGCATCCTCACTGGATGCATCACCACCTGGTATGGCAACAGCACCGCCTACTAGGGCTGGGCCATATTATACCGTTCACGGTAATACCGGTATAATGTTAGGCAACGATAGGAAAATGAAATATCGCGATAGAATGGGAGTAAAACGCGCATGCGCAGTGCCTTTGTTTTCATACGCACATGGCCGATTGTTGAGTGAAACAGATGAACCAGAATTGGTTTGTAAAAATGGTGCAACTTCAGTGATGTGGAACTGGTTTGGTGTTTGTCCGTCAGATACACGACAAAGCACATTTTTTTGCAGAACATGCAAGCGGCCGTTGTTATTGTCATATTTGTCGGACTAAGATGCTCTTAAATCTGGGAGTAATCTGGGTCCTAAACTCCGTAATGCTTCAGGTCAAACAACACTGCAGCATCACTTAGAGTTAAAAACTGTCTAAATTCTTTCATCTTTAATAAAACGATCAGCATTGCTGCTTTACCAGGTGTAACTATAAAGTTTAACTTCCAGGCATCCATGAAAACAAAAGTTATTACATTTAACGGAGTTAGAAGTTAGCAGGAAGCTAGCGGAAGTTAGCTCGCTAGTTTCGCTAGTTACCTAAGCATGATATAGCATGTTCTGACGGAGAGATTTCTGAAAAAAATCAAACGTGCAGCTCTGCTATCACTTCCAACATAAATGAAGACAGGAAACTAAACAGCATTGACGTTTGTAGGGTTACTGAAGTTGGGCTAGCTGGTATATAATGATGTGCTACGTGATCGCTAGCGACACAGCTATGTTAGCATAACATAAACAGTGAAGCTGGAGGACGAACACTAACACTTTTCCACTTATAAAAGTTAACGTGAAGGTTCTTCATGGTTAGAGACAAATGCAATCGCATGGCAGGATGCTGTAAACGGACCAAACTTCAGTCAGGAGAACAACTGAGATAATCCATCCACAATACGAGGTTAGTCATTAATAACATGGGAATAGAGCAGCTGCCAGAGAATTCAACATTAATTCAACATTAATGAATCAATGGTACAGAAGTGGAGGAAGCAAGAAGAATGAGTTTAATAAAGTTTGATTTATCTGACTGCTTTGATTCGCTTAATGTGCCTTATAATCCCGTGCACCTTATGGTCCGAAAAATGCGTACTGCACACTGCAGTTTAATGTTGCAAAGCACCTCTTTTTAACTTCAGTGGATATTATACATGGTTATGCTCAGGATATGTCAGCCCATTTCTACTGGAAATGCCTTTTGGTTAAACTTTCAGCAAGGAATTTGCATTTGCACTGTTACATTTTTATAAAGCTTTAATGTACATAAAAACCAGCTTCTTGTTTAAGTGAAAATAAATGGAAGGTTGTCTTTTTGCGCTAGTAATGTTGTGGAGTTGTATTTTGTCTCGCATCAATTATATCGTCGGTTATATCGTTATCGCAAATTTTCAAATATATATCGTGATAAATATTTTTGGCCATATCGCCCTGCTCTACCGCCTACAACTGCAAAGCTCTCCAGAGAGTAGTGCGGTGCTCTGAACGGATAATTGGAGGTGAGCTTCCCTCCCTCCAAGACATCTACAGGAAGCGGTGCCTGAGGAAAGCGGGGAGGATCATCAAGGACTCCAGTCACCCCAGCCATAAACTGTTCAGACTACTTCCATCAGGAAGGAGGTTCTGCAGCATCCGGTCCCGTACCAGCAGACTGAGAGACAGCTTCTTCCATCAGGCCATCAGACTGCTGAACACGTCATAGACACCTCACCTCCACTACTGGAACTTCAACATTATGCACTCCATACTGTACATTAATGCCACTGTTTTGCACATGTCTCAACTCTGTATATTTTTATATATTTTATTTATTGTTTACTCTATTTAATTTGTAAAATATGTGTACACACACACGTAGAAAAATATTTAGTATACACATCCAGAAATGCATATACTATTATATATTGTACATATATTTATTAGTTTCAGATGTAGCCATTCTTGTATTTTGCTTGTTTACATTATTGTATTTTGCACAACTCTGTTGCTTGTGAAGCTCGCACACAAGAATTTCACTCACATGTGCTGTACCAATGTACCTGCACATGTGATGTGACAATAAAAGTGATTTGATTTGATTTGATTCAAGAATATCAGTCTTTGGAAAACACTAACAAATCAAAGAATTTGACTATCACAACTGTAACATTACCTGATCGCTCTTTAGTCTAAACACAGCGTGCTGTCACTGTGCGAAAGTGAAAGATTGGTTTACAGCAAAACTCATGTTTTTGCACAAGTAAAGCTGAGAATGAATTTTCATGGAGAAACAATCGTGTTGTCGCCTGAGAGAACATCGCTGTTTCCTCTTTCCACAGATTCAACAGGCGAGGCCATTTTAAACAGAGCAGCTGACATTCGTGCTCAAAGAATTTCATTTCTGTTTGTTCCGATTCAGAGAGTTCAGTGTCAGAATGTGTGAATGCTGTTGCAACCCTTTTCTACTCCACCAGGAAAGGGATTATGTGAGAAACATGGGGAGATAAATATACCCAGCAGTAAATCAGTTTATCCACCTACCGTTTATTTAGTGAAGCCAGCGCCTCTGAAAACACAGGGTGGACTGACCTGTGCTGCCTTCACCTGTAGATGTGAGTCTTTGGTGTATCACTGTTTAAAATCTGTTGTGAGACCTTTGACCCCACCGAGAACATTTCAAGGCAAACAGAACAACTGACAGTTACAACAGAAAACATCAAGTCTCCCCTCGACTGGCCTCAGCTAATACTTTCATCTGGTTTAGTGAAACAAAGTCTGTTTTGTGGGGAGTTCTGCAAACCAGTGTTCAAAGACAAAGAAAACAAATAGATTCTGACTGAACGGCTTTGTGTTCAGCTTAACTAACCAAAAACAGGTGAAGTTCCCGAAGACATGAATGAAAGCATTAAAATAAGCAATATAGATTCACGAGCAGGCTTCTTTGACGCTCTCTTTGTCCACCATGTAAAAGCCCTGAAGCATCCAAATGTAAGCATTTCAAGTGCATCCAAGGCTTCGTGTAGCACATAAAATTGTAATTTGACAATTCATCTCCCTTCCCTGGCTGCTGAAGAGGAGCTAAGGGAGAGATGCCTCATTAGATGAACCACTTCAGGCACAGCACCACTTGCCAGAGGACGACGTAGTAATGGAGAAGGAACCTTTGTCAGGCCAACCAACCATGTGGCTGCAATATCTTCTTGGCTAGCAGCTACAAATCCTCACGAGGGATAAAACTACCCTTTAAAGGGCTGTCAGACCTGTGAAGGCACATCAATAAACACCTCAGAAATACCAAACTAAAAGTCAAACATGGGAACAACACGACAATAACAATTTCCCTTAAAACCTTTAACTTACAGCTACAAAGATCTAAAGACATGGCTCGCCTTTAAGTCCAGAATTTTAGGACACTCACTGTATCTGTTCCCTCACTGGCTGGACTGTCATTGACTGTCCATACGGAAACCCAACATTGTATTTCAGTACAATGCCAATTTTCAGTACTATACACATATAACTCCAGCTGTTATTAAGCACAGTGTGATTTTTCTGGAAAAACCTGGTACATTTCTATCTCACTGCACAGTTTTTACAGCTACATTGAGCAATTCACTCAGAAACATTGATCAGTCAATTCATCCTTCCAAATAGTCACCTATTCATTTTTTTTGTGTTCACCTGCTCCAGTGTCCACCCGTCCATTCATCCAGCCTAATTGCAAACCAGGTCTATTCAAACATAATAGTTATTATACAGCCATCATTTCCAAACAATCCAACAGTCCGTTTTATCTCATTTGTATGGGACACAGTCAGAAAGACCATATGGAAAAGTAAAGAAAGTGAAAAGAGGTGTGAGGCAGAGGGAGTTTGTGCTTGCGTGCGAGATACTGAGAGAATAAAAGAAGGGGAGTGGAAGATGTGTTGAAAGTAGCAGAGTGGTTGGGTAATGGTCTCAGAGGGCTGAAAGCGTTTGTGTTGACCGCTCATCAGTATTCCCCACCTTTCTACTTGAATTCTGTGTCAATTGAAAGCCTCCTCTCTTAGTCTCTTCATTTCTTCTTCTTCTCCTGTATTCCTCTCACGCACGCCACCCTCGTACCCTTTTCTGTGCTAATGTTTCAGCTCACTCTGTATGGACTTTAGTGGGGTTTACCTCTCAGCTGCCACGCTACCAGGATTTTTGTAGAGCGAGTGAGACGAGGTTCAACCTGCAGAGGTGTAAGCAGGCCCCCAAAATAATGAGGCGATACAGCGAGTTCAAACCATCTCAATATTCAGCCCCTGCTTAGTGCAGTGTGAAGCTGGAGCTATGCTCGCAAAATGACTTGTACATAGAGCGACCACATAAGCGTACACGTATAGCCCCAGGCTATTCGGGGCCTGAACCAGGTGTAGGACTGGACTCTCCCAAACACGTCACCACTCGCACCACCACACATTTCCTATAATCCTATAATTCCTATAATTTATAATCCTTATCTTTATAATCTCTTCTGCTATTTGCACATTCTTTACTGTAAATTCCTAAGTTAATTTGTAAATTTTTTGTAGTAAACTGTAAATTGTAAATACTGTAAAACTTTTCTTCTGTCATTTAATGGTTGGGCATTGTACAGCTACAAGCATTTCACCCCCATGTCATACTGTGTATGGTTGTGTGTGTGTGACAAATAAAATTTGAATTTGAATTTGATATGCTATATATAAACATTTAGCTTAGAAATAATATGAAACGAAATAATAATAAAAATACTTAAAATGAAATAATCTGTTGTTGCATTATTTGACACACTATGCTGGACATGCTAATTTACATAGACATAACACATATGTTCAGAATCAGAATACTTTATTGATCCCTAAGGAACTTCTGTGGGTTATAGTCACTCCAAGACAGCAACAGTAACATATTTAAATAATACAATATGTTACAGTTTACAAATTTAAGAAATAGCACTAATATATACAAATCACTCAATTATAAACATCAAGAATTTTGTGCCATAAATAAAAAGCAGCTACACATAATTTATTTATAGATAGCAGAACAGCTGATGTCATTGTGAAGTGCTGTGCTGTCTTATTGCTTAACATGTGTGACTAATGCGTGCATACTCATTCAGCTTCTGTGTGTGAGCCGTATGTACGATCACTCATGAAAAGAGAGAACACGCTAATTATGATGCTTTAAATTGATGTGAAAAGGGCAAGTGTGACATATATTCTGCAAATATGACACTTTCATGTTTAAGATTTTGCCTGCATTTCTTTTCTTTTCATTCCCAGATAAAGAGCATGCCTTCTTAAATCACTTTCAGATCTTTAGGACTCTGGTAACCAATTATGTAGAGGTTTGGTAATACCAGCGTTGGCTGTGTTAATATTGAAATCTGGAAAAAATGAAGAAATGGGAGGAAAACGGGAAAAGAAATCCCGGCGAAGCTGGTAGTGCTGATGCAATCCTGAGGAGGAGTGTGTGAACACATTTCCTATGATTTCAATCCAGAATCAGGTCTGATTTGAGGTATTAGCTGTGCTGAAGCTGAAACACATCAACTGTGTTTCATAGCAGATAATGAAGTGAGCTTGAGGTTAAGAGTGAACCTCAGTATTTAAGGTGGTTTGAGGTGAGCCTGTGGGCCTGTGAGAGGAGCTGTGAGGAGGCAGCCCCGGTGAAATGCAGAAAAAACTCTCAAATCATTTTGTTTGTTTCGGTCTGTGTGGAAAACCAAGCTTTACGGCAGCAATGTAGTCAAGAGGAAATCCCACAAACCTCAGTTTACCCAAGCTTTTATTTGGAGTTTATCCACACTTTCAGATGAGGATGGCAGCTGACACAATCCTCCCCCGTATCGGCCAAAAACACTACAAAAACTATGGTGAGTGGAACAGAAAATGGACTTTATGATCATATTCTGTTTTGCAACAATTTGCATGCAGGTAGGTGCTTCCATTCAAATGCCCTGATGCTCTTGATTTGTGATTATTTTGACATTTTGAATCCATAACTAGTGATAATTAGCACTTATCCCTGTATCTGTCAGGGTCCTGGGACTGGGCGACCCAGGATCCCTGAGCAGTCATGTATTATATTATTATTATTATTATTGTTGTGTATTTTGGTGTTGCTCCCCCTTCCCTGTGCTTGTGTATATGTGTGTGTGGGTGGCTGAGCACTTGTTTATAGGCGGCGTCAGGCCTGGAGGGTGTGGCCCTGCAAGGGGACTGGCCACACCCGAAGCCACACACCTGCTGCTGATCAGGCCTCGTCGGGGGAGCTACTTAAGAGAGTCTTGGAGCTCCCACCGACGCGGGATCATTGCATGAGACTCCACGTTAGTCACCCTGTCTAAGTTTAGTCAGAAAGTGTATGCCTGCCATTTCTGAGTGTCCTGACAGCTGCGCTATTGTTTCCCGCAGGAAGAGCGTGGAAGGCACGGAGAGCAGCGAGCACCGGGGGGTGCTGACACGGGAGCAGAGAGCACACGGACTATTCACGGGAGACACGACACGGGAGTCTGGGAGAACACGGGGATTTATTGTTACGTTGTTTTCACTCTGTAAATAAACCCTGTTTGTACATAGAGCACCGCGCCTGGGTCCTCCTTCCCCACTCCTTCCACGGTGTGCCATGCCATACCGTGACAGTATCTGGTACTGAAAACATGACTTTTTATCTCAGCAGCTGATTAGAGGCAGAGATGCTGTTTATCTGTTTTCAAAGCATTATTCCATAAATACAGCCTCACTATAGGATAATTAACGTACAGACAGGAGCTGTTGCTGTAATCACTTCACATGAAAAGACATTTTGGAACAGGATAAAATCTTATTGTGATTGGATTCATCTTTTTGCTGGCAGCCCACATCAAACATGTTTATTAATCAGCTCATATTTTCAGTGCTTTTTCTAAGTACTTTAGTTTAGAGATGCTTCTGTCTAAAACAGAATTTACTGTGGCATCATTTGTAAAAATACACAAAACCAAAAAAATAATAGAAATTGTGGTGCAACACTGGGAAAAAAAAAATTAAAAACTTATTTTTTCTGTCGTTTTAAGTCACAGAGTCATGCTGACAGTGTTTCGTTTACCACAGCATTTCTTTACATGTAGAAAACCTGGCACGTATTTTTGAAATTGCACAGTTTTTTCTTATATTAAAATATCTGAGGGATTAAATGTGTAGTTAAAGTTTTTTACACTGACACAAAGGGGAGTTTCCCTGGTCTGGTTCCTTGGAATGGCCACAATGTAAAATGAGTTTGACATCTCTGGTTTAAAAGGTCCGAGTCTCTGGTCCTGTGGGTATTACCCTAATAGGCTGACAGAACCTAATTTAAGCCGGTGGTGAGGAGACTCGGCTAACTCTAACTGTTGACATTCGGATGCCTACCCCGTTTCAACTCGATGATTCAACCCACCACCCTTAAAGTTCGCTGCAATCAACAGCCAAACCCTTTAATGGCAGCTCTCCTCCATGATCCTTGCATTTGGTGAATGCAAATTACTTATTAGACTTATAACTTAAGTGGTCAGGAAAATAGTCCTCAGGTCAAAGGCTAGGACAACCTGTAAGAACCATTTGAGAAATGTAATATTTATACACAAGTTTTACCTTTAATGTTCCCAAAACTTTCTCCCAGGCTTCAATCCAACACAGCATAAACAAGGAGGGAATTTTGGAAAAGTGTGATTTCAAATCTTAAATCCAGTTGTTTTCACTCCTTTCAGGTTTCTTCCTGAAGCTCTTCACTGCAAACTATAATTCTGACCTTGTGAACTAGTTTCGTAATAACAGTTATCTCTTCTTGCATTTTTATATACACCATGCAAACATTTCCAGGCATGTCATCTTTCTTTCTCTCTTTCCTTGTCACACAAAGCTTGCTCCCTATGAGTCACTTCCATTGCACCATTGACCAAGACCAGTACAGGCTCCGCCCCCTTTTCTAAATCAACCCAAGCTTCATTACAACGGTTACAGTTTCTCTTTCAGTTTAAAACACAACTATATTTCAACATGATTTGTAGTTAACACAATTACATATGAATATACTTTTACTGCAAGAGTCTGTGTTAACTCAATCACATTATAACGTTACTCCTTTCACTCTCAATCTTCTGTGATGATGATCATGAGCCAGGGGACCTCGCCCCTCTTTGACACAGACTAACTCGTGCTGAAGAGTCATGAAGATGGAATCGATTATTTGTCTTGTGATATTACTCTGTTATCATATGTTACCTTATATATGTAATCAAAGTAGTTGAATTAGAATACTGCTGTAGATCACATTATACCCTTTAATATAGAGTGTGTGAGCTGTATGTAGTTTAGTTCTCATTATACTTTTGAGTTAACAGAACATATTCACATATTAGTTCATTAGATAAAGGTGCATCACTCTGTATACTTGATCTGCTGGGAATGTGTTACACTGTTTTCTTGACATGTTCTATTGTTGAATCATGAAGAGAAGGAGACTCTGTGTCTAAGACAGGGGAGATAGACAGACCACATTCCATACCCCCACCTTACAGAAAGCAGAGAAACAACTGCCGAGGTCATAACTTAGGCGCTGTAACAGAGAAAGAATGTGATGTTTTGGCTTTTACGACTAGATGGGGGCCACTAGAGACTATAAAAAGCTGAGCAACCCGTCACCATTTTGAGACTTGCTGTGACCCTCTGCAGGCAGGTCTCCCCATCATGATGGTCCTTATGCTCTTAAGTGTTGAATTGTATGGAAATAAATGATTGTTGATTGAGCATAAATACACCGAGTATTGTCCTTCCTTCAGCCCAAAGATTCAAAGAATTGGGAGATTTCAACAGTCTGCAGAGATTCATGTAAAGCAAGTTTTTATATTATGTTTTATATTAAGTAAGCACAACTTACAAGTTGCAAAAAAGTTTATTTCCAGCAATAATGTTACTGTAAGCACTACTATTGCTTAAAAGCTAACCTAGCAGTCTTATTACCTAAACCTTACCAAAATACATGTGAGTCTAGAACTTACTGTGCAGTTTAATTGCCTCAACCAGCCCCAGTATGTCCTGGTGTCTAAACCTAACCAAACAGATTTAGTGCACAAACCCAACAGGGTGCTTTTCCCCAGCTCTGATCGAGGATCCTTGAACCTAATCATACAAGGATGAAACGGACCAAACAACTCTCCATCTCCTCTCTCATCACTCTCCATGGCCAACTTAGAATAACACACACACACACACACACACACACACACACAGTATGAAATCTCCACACAGAAAGTTCCCAGCCAACCAGAAGATTCAAACCAGGAACCATTCAGCTTAGAAAGGGCACTACCACACTTCTACTCTACTCAGCTGGTGTGAGGGTGTGCAGTGTGCACATATGAACATTAAAGCTCTTTTTTTAATTACTGTGTTGCTGTTCCTTGATCGGCAAGACAGTTCGAGCCCGAGTTCTGTCACAGTTGGGTCACTGCCACCAGGATCTTTGTCGTGTTCCTCAAACCACTGAAGGGCAGCTTTGTGTTTTTTCCACATGCCAAAGAAAATGCCAGAATGCAAGTTTTCCTGACAGAAATTGCTTCACAGTAAAATGATTGATTTTCTTCAGTTCACCTGGAAGGGGTCTTCCAGTATATGTATTTCTGTTGGCAGAGGGTGGGTTTGGGCAGGATTTGAAAAGGCTTCCTTCATCTCCAGCTTCAAAAGTTCAGACGGAGTTTTGAGCACACAGCCAGAGGTCGTTAGACGGGAGTTTCATCTGAAAGGTGTCAGAAGTAATGTGACCCCTTATTACAAACCAGAGTGGAATTATTTCTGACAACACGAGAATGAAAGTGTTCACTAAACACTGCTGGATGCTGATGGCTCATCACTGCATCACTACGGCCGACGTTCAGGACAGTCGGTATTCTGTATTAGTAAATGGTAAATGGCCTTTATTTGTATAGCCTTTACTAGTCCCTAAGGACCCCAAAGCGCTTTACACATCCAGTCATCCACCCAGTCACACACTGGTGATGGCAGCTACATTGTAGCCACAGCCACCCTGGGGCGCACTGACCACCACCAGTAGGCAACGGGTGAAGTGTCTTGCCCAAGGACACAACGACTGAGACTGTTGGTCGTTGTGTTAGTGATACACTAACGACCAGCATGGAGCTACAGTATGGGAAATCAAAGTCAAAGTAAACTTTATTGTGAGACGACACTATGAGGCTCCAGTTTCATTCAGTGCAAAAGACAAACAATAAATATAAGAAGAGAAATAGAAATGTCATTTCAATAAAGATTTAAGGTATGTCTGAAGAGTCAGGGGTCGTTTTAAGGTGAGGGATGATGGAAAGCTGTTTGGGGGTTTGAATGTTTGTTAAGATGAATTTAAGATCAGAACGAGAACATTTGTGTGCCCCTGGCACTCTGACTTCCACCTCACTGCTCTGTCCCTGTGCCCCCTCATACCCTCATCCGCTACCTTACTTCTTAATTTTGTTACTACTTTTTTCACACTTTGACTTCAGCAGCTCTTTGTTGTTCTTACCTTGGCATCTTTTGTTCTTCAGTGAAGCCTGAAACCGTGTGCACTTGCGTGTGTGTGTATGCGCGCTTGTTTATTTGCCCGAGCGGCTGTGTGATCTTTTCTTCATCTGCCTAAATTTGGAGCGTGTGAATGTATTCATGCGTGCCTGTGTTTTTTCAGGAGCCAGCCTGTTCTGAAAATATGCCCGAGGATGTGTGCCTGCATGGACAAATCACTTTGCGTGTTTGTGTCTTTGGGGGAAAGAGTGCTGTGCCCAGTGGGTGAAGAGTGTCCAGACTGGCACCAGCCCTGCAGGTGAACTGTAGCGCCTGGTGGACGAGTGTGTATCCATGAGGAAATCAAACGCGCAAAAGGTGCATCCCGGTGATAAGCTCAGCACAATGAGGACTGTGTGCAAAAGACAGAGATGGTAAATGAGACAATAAGGCGCTCGCTGCCCAGTGTTGATAGCGAAAAGTAGCCCAGCGCTTCTCGATGAGAGACACCAAAAAACAGCCAGAATATTGAAAACTGCAGATTTTGCATTTGCACACGATTACCTTAAAGTTGTTTGCTTGCTGCATATATGAGACACAAGATAAGTTGATAAAACAACATCAAAAAATCTCTCCCGTAATTACAGAAGAAAAAAAGGGAGGCAGAGCGGCACATCAAACGATGAAACAGAACAGAGGCTTAATGTTTAAAACCGAGTAAGGAGATCATTAACATGAAACTATTCAATAAGCACAAAACAAATTTGAGCAGCAATCAATCAGCCAGTCAAGATTTGAGCGCAGGCGACGCCAGAAGCATGAGCACACAGGAAGTTTGTGCAGCGGGCGGGAACACAAACACGAGTGTAATAAATGATCTGCGTGGGGAAAATGTTTCTGTAGCTTTGGATGAAAGAGTTAGAATAGAAAATATCAGCTACTTGTCTTCTTCATATAGCTAAGCACAGCATAGTTCAAAAAGGCCCTTTGCTTCATTTCATTTAACTTGCTCTCCCTTTAGTTTCTTCACACCAGGAGGAGGGGAAAATTTATGGTTGATGAGGACAGGCTGTCCACATACAGACAAAACAACCTCCACGTAAAGCTGTTGTGGGCAGCATGGCCACTCACCAGTCTAAAGCCTGCTGGGTGGAGTGGACTAACTCCTGATGCTCATGGGAAAAAAGAAATCTTGTGAAAATCAAATATTTCACATTTTGTGCCAGCAGTTTTCTTTTCTACCATTACATCCAAGTGTCAGCTCTGTTTTCTGTTTTAGCTTTGCTACCAACGTCATTTTAATGTTCCAATCTAACTATTGTGCAAAAAAAAAACATAACAACATATATTCACATTCCTGAAGAAGATCCAATGAGCCGGATAAAGTCCATTTACAACTTTTCATTTTCTTTGCATGTAACCAAATAGTTTTGCCTTCATAAGCACTCGTTTTTTCTGTCTCTCTCCATTACTATGTAACTTTCTTATCTTAATATCCTAAAATCTTAATCTGACTTGTTTTTACCAGCACCTTGGATGATGCACAGCTGCACCCAGAAGGTGGCACTAATGCACCTAGACCATGTTTGGCATCATTAAACAACAAAAACAGAAGAAAAAGATTATTATACTGATATTTGTGGGAACATTGGATTCTGCTTTATACGAAAGAGTCATATAAAAACTCAAAGAAGACTACAGCCATCAAACTAGGTGCAACTCTTCCAGAAAACACATAAATCAACAGAATGAGGTCCAGTGCAATGCTGACACTTAAAGCTAACAGCTGTTCACCGTCATTTCAGAGCAGGTGGGGATTCTCTCCAAAGAAAGGAGGATTAGTTACCAGGAAATATCAAACTGTCATTTTTATGTGTCATTTTTAAAGTTCTCACAAAACATTGCACACATCCTGTGTGGTGCGAAATATTTATCTAATATCAAACATCACAGAATGCTGGATAAAAAACAAAGCAATATATTAAACTAATATAATGTTGAACAGGTGGATGAAGACTGGAGGAGACTAAAGTGGACATGTAGGTGAAAGGAACAGAGGTGATGAGGAGGTCTGGGTAAGTATGATGCTAAGGAAAAATGCAGAAAGGCAGATGGTGGCAAATTTGGCAAAATGGATGGAAATGGCTGTGATGAACACAGAAGTATGGACATAGGGTCACATATAAGAGTGGAGGGTGGTGCTCACAGCTGGACTATATTTTATGCAGAAGGTGCAATATAAAAAAGAAAGGAGGCTGCAAGGAGGTGGCAGGCAAAAATGCAGTTAGTAGTCTGTAAGATAGCTTTGGAAATAAAGAGGGAAGAGCAGGTGAACCTAAAAGCAAGGATTCAATGGTGGAAGCTAAAGCACGAAGAATGCTGTGCAGAGTTCAGGGAGGAGTTAATAGATGACTGGGAAAGTGCAGAAAAGAGTACAAGGAGACTGGTGGTGGAGGAAATATAGGAAAGTAATTACAGGAAGAGATTAGCAAAGTATAAAAAAAGTGTTATAGTGAGGGAGATGACGAGTCTGTCACTTGGAGGCTAGAGAATAGCAACAAGAGAGGTGGCAAAGGCATAAGAAAAGGCTTATAATAAGTTATATGTGAGGCTGAACACTAAGTAGGGAGAATAGGACTCGTATCGATTGACTGGGAGAAACATCAAACTGGAAAGGATGTGCAGCAGGTAAAGGAGATTAAGGATAGAGAAGGAAATGTACTGACCAGTGAAGATAGTGCGCTGAGAAGGTGAGTGGGTACAAATAGAGGGCAGCTGGTAAATCAGCACATGCAAGATCATTAGTAAAGAAGTAGTAAGGGCAGTTATGAAGAGCATGAAGAACGCAAAGGCGAGTCTCCATGGACTCATGGTTACAGATGACATTATGATTTGTGTTGAAAGTAGAGAGCAGGTGGAGGGTTGCTGTGGAGAAAAGAAGAATGATAGTCAGTAGAAGCAAGATTAGAGCACTCTCAATGTCTCTGAATGAGAGGGGAACAGGAGTAACAACAAAGTGATGAAGCTTGATGAGTTTGAATGAGTGAGTCATCCATCGACAGCAAAAGGCAGTGCACAAGAGAGGTGAAGAAGTGTAATCAGGGTGGAGAGGGTGGAGAAATGTGGATAGCAGAAGGATAGCAGCAAGAGTCAACGGGAAGGTTTACAAGGTGGCAACAAGACCTGCTGTGATGAATGATTGGAAACTGGAGATTTTAAGATTTTGATTGAGAATGATCATGATGGACATCTCAGGTTGAGCAGTTTGGAGACAAAGATAGAACGGCAAGGCTCGACAGAGAGACAGAGGAAGATTATCCACTGTGATGTGATATAAAAGGGGGGAGGAGGGGGAGGAAGATGAAGAAGAGTGATGATGCTGCATACCCTTTGAAGCTTCTGACCACCCAGGAAGTGTTGCCTAATTTAAGACATGTCCTGAATAACCATCTTCACCTTTGATTGTCAGGTCACAGTGGATCTAACGTGTCTTTTGGAGGTTGGCTAGTTTCCTTTCCTTAACGATGTAGCACAAAGGGAATCTTTGAGCTTATTCTCAGGTTTCATGTTCACAGTTCAGGTGCGACCATCTCTAATAAACAGATGACTGTGTGCCTTGTTGACTAATGAAATAATCTCCCAATATCGACTGAAAGGTGATGGCTTTTTTTTCATCAACTCCAGCTTGGCAGTACATGCACAGACACTTAATTTGACCCCTTCCATGTCAAAGCTCTCGTAACCACACCTCTATCCTTTAAAAGAGCCATGAGCTGACTCATCTTTAAGACTCTTGTTATGCTTAATGAGGGCTTGCTGACCTCACTGACCTCTCGGAGTTAAGTACTCTGGGACAATGCAGTGCTTGTATTTCCCAGGTTGAGCGATAGTGCTGATGCAGGTAAAATTTGTGAAGGTTAAATTAACTTACAAAGGACTCTGTGTTAGAGTTTGTATTGTTGATTGTTATTTATGCTTAGAAATATTTAACCATAGATGCTTAGAGGTGTATAATCAATTGTGTAGTGATAAGTTGTGTGATCTTTAACAGGCTACAGAGGCTTGGTGTGCATTCCACACTAGAATGCACACCTACATCCTGGGAGCACGGGAAGAGGTCGCATCTTGTTTTAATTGTTTTATGGTAGGATTAACGTAGCTACGTCTGTTCTAGTCTAAGTGCTTTTCTGTTTAGATGAACTGCTGGACTTCCTCACCGGGGGGGGTCTAGTCTACCCTCTTCCTGACCAAGGATGTTTGACCCTTTGATCAGCAACACACACACACACACACACACACACACACACACACACACACACACACACACACACACACACACACACAGGCAAGGTACTCTTTGTTTGTATGTAGACGTCGTATGTTAATGAACCTATGCATATTCATGTAACCTCAATAAAAGGACAGTGTTACGGGAGGACGGACGAGAGCAACTGGGGTCAAGCGAAGGGACGGCGCTCTGTCCGGTCTCTCCCGTGCACGAGTAACATGAAGAACTTTGCCTATTTGTGTCTTCCTTAGCAGTGTAATTATATTGTCTTCAACGTTCCAGCGGATGGGTTCAAGCTACAAACCTATCATTAATTGGTCCTTCGATGCCGGAGCCCTGGAATCGCATTCACAGAGGGGAGGAGAGGCACGAGACTGACGTCAGCCAGGAAGTTCCTGTGGATTCGCGGTCTGTCTTTTCTCCTCGATGAATGACGGTCGGCGGGATTTGGGCTGATATTACACTCTAAGCAACGCCAAGTAAGTTTAAAGAGGCCGACTCTATAACCGTGTGGTTGTGCAGTCTCCGCCACTGTGTGAGGCGATACCCGGGTTCCTTGCTACTTTGTGGAGCAAGAGGTTCCTTGCTACTTTGTGGAGCAAGAGGTTCCTCGCTACTTTGTGTGGCGAGTGGTGAGTTCTCCGCCACTTTGTGGGGCGTTGAGAGGTTCCGCGGGGTCCAGACTGTGCTGGACGATAGGCCTATTTTGTGTTGTTTTTGTTGTCATTGTTGTTGTTGTTGTGTGGGTGTGTGCGGAGCAGAACACGTGGTCTGTGACACCGACTGTTGTTGTTATCATGGGTTTCTAAGCAACCAAGAGTGAGTCGGAGGGAGACAGACGTTTGTGCTGGACTTTGCTCCTGGCAGCACAAAGTATTTATGTAAAAAAGAGAGGGAGCGACGGCTCCACAGCTGCGCGGGTTCACGCGAGCGCGGTCACGCGGGTTTCACGCGGACCTGAGCCGTGCGGTTAATCGCAGGCTTAAAAATGGAAGAGATTAAAATGTTAGAAGTTTTCAGAAAACACACCAGCCTTGAAGAGCGTGTGGAGAAGGCCAGCCCACATCAGCAGCTATGCTCTGGTGGGTGGCTGTCCCCCCACCCCTTGCTGACACAAAACGTTAACTCTTCAGCCTGTGTGCCAGACCATAGACGTAATTGAGGTGGATAGTTGTTAAAAGTCATCTACATTACGCTTGTGGTTGCTTAAATTCAGTACGATGACATGTGAGGTGAAGTGATATAGGTAAATATTTAAACTAATGAAGTGCATAGAGGCACTTGACCTGTGTGGAAGACTGTCGTCTTATTATGAACCATTGTTGAGATGTAGAGCGCACCTGTGAAAACAACTAATATGCTGAACCCTGTATGAAACATCTAAAAGTACATGATGGAGAAGCTGAGTTGAATATGAAAGTGTAAGACTTTGCCGCTGTGGGCAGAGCAACTACTGTGTGATGTTGCGTTGCAGTTTTTTTTTTTTCTTCTGAGCTGATGAGCAGGCTACACATTATCAGATCGAGAGCTGTCTGAGAACTACTCTAAGAGAGGGAAACAGCGCTATGATAACTGTGATAACTGGAGTGTGCAGCGTTTCCATGAGCAGTTTTCCTGAATCTTGACTCTTGTGTGTGGAGTGTTCATAGCATCAGCATCATGTTTTTGTTTATTTGTTGGGTTGAAAATAATTAAATAAACGTGTGATCATGCCTATGGATCACCATGGCACATATCTCCAGCCATATGATTTATTTATGCAGATGACAAAGTGAGTGTGAATGTGTCTGACATCACAGTGTTTTTGTGCACTGTGCAAGAGTAATTGCCTTTGATTGTGAGTGACAGCGGTGGTTTTGCAGGTCACCAGCTATTGTAAATAAAAAAAAAAAGAGTGAATAAGAGGGAGAATTTATATTGTAGAAAAAAAATAATCATAGGAAAAAGGTTTTGTGTTGATCAACCAAAAAAACAACTATAATTTCATTTTCTGCTTTTAAGAAAGGATTGTTCACAAAAACACAGAGCGAGAGAGAGAGAGAGATATGTGTTGATTAAGCATTGATGATAATAATGAAAATGTCTTAGTTGTCACTTTCAGGTGAAAAGCAGACCTGAATCAATTTTCCACATGCAGCGGTCGGAAGAAAAGTTATAGTTTAACAATTGGAAACGTTCAAGCCAAGTTTCTGGCTGACTTATTTACAGCACGATCTGTCTCAAAACTCTCACTCTTCCCTGAAAAAACCTGGTCAGCAGTGGCAGTATCGGAGCAGAGGCTGCAGAAGCATAAGCAGCAGAAGAAGAAAGCAAACCCATCTTCCTGTCTGATTGAATGAATTCCACGGAAGGGCGAGCAAGATGGCGGCGTGAAGAGGAGTTTTTGTTCGAGCGCTTAGCACGAGACACTTATTTGACGTCTTTCTGGCTTTCGGGACTTTTTTGGAGATCAGCGCGCTAAGCTTGCTGGATTTGAGGCCAGGTTCTGCGGCGGCAGCATGTCGAAATGCTCAGAAAGGACTGAGTGACTCGGGCAAGCCACATGCGGCTAGCATGCTGGCTAGCGACCATAGCTACATGAAAGAAATGGACCCTTCATGATGCGCTCAACGTGCCGGCGCTGTGGTGGGAAAGGCTCCATCATAAACACGCCCTGCGCCCTGTGCAGAGGTTCAGGCCAAGAAGAAGAAGACGATGACTTCCAATCCCAAGAAGGTCGGCCCCAGTGTGGGCGAGCTGATTGTGAAAGCCGTGGCCGCCCTCAAGAAGGCTCTGGCTGCCGGAGGCTACGATGTGGACAAGAACAAGGCCCGTGTCAAGACCGCCATCAAGAGTCTGGTGGCGAAGGGCACTCTGGTGCAGACCAAGGGCACCGGGGCCTCCGGATCCTTCAAGATGAACAGGGTTACTGAGACCAAAGCTAAGACGCCCGCCGCGGCCAAAGCCAAGAAACCGGCAGCAGCTGCTAAGAAGTCGCCCAAGAAGGCAGCAGCAGCACTTCAGCTACTAGACAGGACAAAGCTGAAGGAGAACTGCCGGGACTGCTGAAGTGGGAGAGGACAAAAGAGTGAGAGGACAACAGAGTGAGAAGACTAGGTGAGAACACATAGGAATTATTTAATGTGGGAAATCAAAATTTGGGTTAGCAAACCTGGGGAAAAGAAAACTGACTGCTTAAGTTGGAAAATTGAGACGGAGTCTGAAACATTGCGAAAATAGAAACATATACAAAATCACACACACACAAGCAGAACATGCATTAACCCTACTAACAATTCCAAACACAAAATGACTCATGAAGACTCATAGCACATTAGTTAAGAAATGATTAAATAATAGCAGAGAAGTGTGTAGGAAAGGCAGCTTTAAGAACATGCTCTGCTGGAGATGCAGCTCCACAGACATGCATTAAACCTGCCTAATAACACAAACACATGTAATGAAAATTAGCTTGTTATCTTTCATCAGTGTTAAATTAGTGTCAATTTAGCAGACACTTGTTATTAAATACTGAATGTATCCAATGCAAAAAATTGACTCTCTGGGTTGCAGGACAACAGTTTAACCTTTGATCCTGGGTTGACCACCAACCAGTGATCAGACAATAAATTTAGTTGTTAATATAGTAAATTGGGAGAAGCTTCCTGCTTGATTAATGCAGCACAAGTGATTTACTGTATGAGGGAAATTGTCTTTTGTGATACTATTTTGAACATGCTTTTCTGTCGTCCTGTCAACTTAGTGGGTTAATAGCTGATATGCAAATTAGTTGATCGGTTTTAGATTAATGAAAGGTGACTGAATTCTAGTATGAGTGAATGAGATGTGTTGGAGTTGTTGTGTGTTGAGTGGAGACTCTAAAACACTGAGTTTCCTGCTTTGATGTGCGAGTGAATCCTGTATTTAGATACACAACTCTGAATACGTCAGAACAGACTGTTTTGTGAAGTGCATGACAGCATGTCACATGTTTTATGATGAAGGGAAAAGGAAAATTGAATAAAATAGATCTGTGACCTAAATGAGTGAAGAGCACAGACCTGGGGATTAAACTCATAGCTAATAAGGCATTAAGGTTATGTTGTTTTGTGCAGCTGATGGTTGATTTGGAGTGAATCTAGCTGATGATTTTTCTTTTGTTGTGAAGTTGAGCCTGCCGATTAGTATGATGGTATGATGAACCATGCTAATGGTATGATTTACCCTCCTGAGATGAGGAGCTTGTGTCATGACTTAACAAGGCCTTTTTATTTTGATACTTTCACAGTGCACTGAAAGTTTTGTTCGATAATCTCTGTTCTTTAAGCAGATCTGCACGTCGGGAATTAAAAGCGCTACACGTCGTCGAGAAAATTGTGCCAAGTGAGTTCTCCACATTTAAATGGACTCTGGAGAAAGCCACTTATTTGGGACAATTATTAAATGACAGTCCCAGTCCAAAAGGATTCAGCGATGTAATCCAAACTAAAGTTCTTCTTTTTCTTTTTGAAATGACGTCATTTTGCTGAGAGTGGAAACTAAATGCGACGATAGGTTCCACTATCAGCAAAGAAAGAAAGAATGAATGCATGAATGAGTGAGTGAAAGGAAAACAAACTGACTGACTGGTAAAAGCTGACAAAAGCTGACAAGACTTTACTGATGTAACACGACTGTGTGAAGTTGACCCCCGCCTGGCAGGGGTGCAGATGAGTCTGTGTGTGCTTCCCTTTACAGAAGCAGAAAGATGACAGCAACACTCGAGGTTGCGTGATGATTTAACATTTTAAATGCCATTTTCTGTGTCTGTGAATTTACTATGTGTGTGTCATTCACTAGCTTGTGTGCTCACAGAGATAACTGTGACAAAGTATGCATACGCCTGCGCAAGCGCTAACATTTGCATTTTCGTTTTTACAGCATTACGGTTCTTCATGTGTTTGATCATGTGATTTATAGGAATACTGGCTAATGTTTCTCTACTACAAGATTTCTGGGTTTATGTGTGAAGAAAACTGTAGTTACAGGCTATATGTTGATGGAGAAATTAATATAGTTTGAGACATACTGTGATGAGACCAGTGTTACTTCTTTCCACAGCTAGGGATGGCTAACTTTATGGTGTTTTATGGCACCTCTGGAATGTGGATGGCCGACGCCTGCCCACCAGGATGGTCAATGTGTATTGCTAATGTTTGTTTTTCTGAGACTGCATTTAGAAGATTCAGCTGAAGCGCACAAGTGACATGAGTAAAACAAATAAGAGATTACGGTAATTATGGAATAGTTTATTATGGGCTCATTTGCTGGCCACTTTTGAACCCATAATAATAATATATGAGTGGAGTGACTTTGCTTAAGAGAAGTCACTGATTACATTAATGTTAACAGAGTACATGGGATAATCCATGTCTGAGGTGAATTAGGGTAATAGTTGTAGTTACTGATTTGAGAAAACCTGCACATGACACTTGTCTTGCTGATGTTGAATGCTTATTACTCTTATGATACAATTGTTTACAGGTATGAAGTTTGATTTCACTTCCAGATTTTGCTTTCCAGGCCGTGATGGTGTGTATGCAGGCTCCTGGGAGAGCCAGGTGTTAAGCAAACTTAATATGCAACACACGCTAACATCTTTTATTGCAGGGTTACGGAGCTACTCCGGAGGAGGTGCCCTGATGTTGCCTGGGACATGATCTAGCTAATCTTTTTCTTTAAGACAGGAATCCAGGTTTGGTGAGTTGACGCATGGGAATGTCCATGCGTCAAGAGGTGGAGTGCAAGGATTAACATTAAACAATGTTTACTATTATTGTTGCAGTGATTTGTGTGATTAGCCGTTTATTTACAAGTATTAAACCTATGCAAGTGGTGCATCCATGTTCAGATGAGGCTTTGATGGCCTATAAGTGAAGTTCACTGAACTAAAGAATGTGGTTTGATGATTGTTGACATGCTCTCCAAATAGAAGTTTTTCTTCTTAGCAAGGAAATACAGGTGCAGCAGTAATCTCCTGAGAAATCTTCAGAGGCCCAGTGAGAAGCGTGAACCATTCCAGGCATAGCTGACAGCCAGGCAGTGGTTGAGGTCAAAGGTCAAGCTGGTTGGGGCCCATCATGAGATCAGACCTTGGAGCCACAGCAAGGACCATGAAACTGCCTGCAAAATAGAGGAGAGGATCGTCCACAAGATGGGAGCTGAGGCCAGGAGAGAGGCTTCAGGAGGATCAGAGATCATCTTCAGCACAGCAGACATGACACAGAGAGCTGTGCTACTGAGCTTCCAGGAGATTTTAAATAAAATGAAAGATTCAATATTGACGCTGAGGAAGACAACTAAGGTGTATGACGTGCTCTGCCTTAAACCTTCAGCAGCGTTGGAACATGAAAACTCGTGGGATGAGGGGAGCGTGCCAAGCTCCATCGACAGCGCAGAAGGAGTTCGAGGATGACATCATGATTCTGTGAAAGCACAGGAACCAGAAGCTATGGTGGTGATGACAGCAGTTTCCTATGAACATCACCTAATGCTGTGCCACTATACTGTGCATACGATGACACTCTGAAGGCTGCTGGGATCATAACAGCAGTAAGACAACTGAACCCTGCACCCTTTCCACAGAGGTGTTTCTCTGCAGAGCGTGGACAATGAAGGAGTCATAAATATCCCCCTCGCAGGATGAAGGCCTGAAGTGAGGTGATGGGAGGCCATAAAACTAGAGTGCTGAGAGGTCTGCAGCTTTGGAAATAGCTGAGACCCATGTTGACAAACAACAAAACTAACTGGTATGTTTGAATGTTTATTCTACATACATTTGGACTCTGGTCCTATGGACAACGAAACAACTAGAAGAGACATTCATGACGCCCTGCAGAACTCAAACCACTCTGCAGAGAGACATGTGATTTGCACACCCGGAGGAAGCATCACCAAGCTGAGATGTTTTTGAAAATGTTACTTTCTTAGTTTCACTATTAAATTAACAATTTCTTTGGTTGCTCGTAAGATGCAGTTTGCCATGAGATGAGCTCAATGAATGGGGTAACTGCTAATACATTTATTAAACTGTGTAACTTTTACAGTAATTTAGGGTGATTTGACATATGCTGAGTAAAAAAAATGTTTGCATTGAAACTGTCAGACATGAGGTATGCATAACTGGGAACTTTCTAGCATAAAGGTCAAAAACGGGGGAATGTTAGAGTTTGTATTGTTGATTGTTATTTATGCTTAGAAATATTTAACCATAGATGCTTAGAGGTGTATAATCAATTGTGTAGTGATAAGTTGTGTGATCTTTAACAGGCTACAGAGGCTTGGTGTGCATTCCACACTAGAATGCACACCTACATCCTGGGAGCACGGGAAGAGGTCGCATCTTGTTTTAATTGTTTTATGGTAGGATTAACGTAGCTACGTCTGTTCTAGTCTAAGTGCTTTTCTGTTTAGATGAACTGCTGGACTTCCTCACCGGGGGGGGGGTCTAGTCTACCCTCTTCCTGACCAAGGATGTTTGACCCTTTGATCAGCAACACACACACACACACACACACACACACACACACACACACACACACACAGGCAAGGTACTCTTTGTTTGTATGTAGACGTCGTATGTTAATGAACCTATGCATATTCATGTAACCTCAATAAAAGGACAGTGTTACGGGAGGACGGACGAGAGCAACTGGGGTCAAGCGAAGGGACGGCGCTCTGTCCGGTCTCTCCCGTGCACGATAATTCAGATTCAGTGTGCAGTTTCACAGTCAGAGCCACTCCAAACTAGTCACATCTGGTTTTAAAGCACGAATATGTCAACAACAAAAACGCCCAGCTTGAGTCTGCATAACAGGGCGGCGATGTCACGGTGTCTACGTCCACCTTTTATACTGTCTGGGGTTCTTCCTCAGCTCTGAGCTTTTCTCCACCGAGTGCATATTGTTGAAAAATGCTATTCCAAAAAGTTTGCAACAGTGGGGTTGGGGAGACGTCAAGACGATGTCTGTAACTTTAACCCTCACTCCTCAAACAGACACAGAACAGCAGTTCTTTTCTGCAAAAGTCTCTTTAGAGGTGGAAAATCTTCTGAAGCTTGAATTGTTTGTCACGAGTCATTGCAATTCAAGCTGCCCAAACCCTCCTAATGCCAGAAGCCAGAGCGTGTCCCTCTCCGTCTTTCTTACTGTCTTTCTCTAACAATTGAGAGGATGACGGCATGTTTTTGGATTCGTTTTTGATTAAATGGCCTGTATTTATATAGCGCTTTACTAGTCCCTAAGGATCCCAAAGCGCTTTACATATCCAGTCATCCACCCATTCACACACACATTCACACACTGGTGATGGCAAGCTACATTCTAGCCACAGCCACCCTGGGGCGCACTGACAGAGGCGAGGCTGCCGGACACTGGCACCACCGGGCCCTCTGACCACCACCAGTAGGCAACGGGTGAAGTCTGGCTCAAAGTAGAATCCCTTAAACAATTTTACAGGTCTGTCCTCAAAATAAAATCTGACAAATTTTCATTGTCTCAATAAAGATTCATTTACAGATGCTTGAGTAAACATTTTTCCGACTGAAAAAAAAAAATATAAAGTTTGTACTGGTGCTTATGTGAGCTGTAAATGCTTTTGCACTTGAAACCAGTCTGTTTTCTGATTACTCATCCTCATTAATTATATTTTTTAAAAACTGCAAATGAAGGATACACGTAGATTATGTGCAACAATGTTTCTTTTTTAAATGCAATCCAGCCTTAGTTCTTTTTCTTTCTGCTGTATAAAAGGTCATAAAAGTATCTTCACTGATTCCCAGTGGTACTAAAACAGAGTCTGGTCATGAAAACATGATGCAGGTATTCTGGGTAATGAGGTGTCAATGACAGTAGAAACTGGAGCTCACCAGGAAAACCTGAACACCCATTGGAAGAACATACAAGCTGCTCGCAGATGAACTCTTTTGTGAGGCAGCATTGCTGAGAATCTGGCCGAGTGAAATCACCCCTCACATTGGTTTTGGGTCTTTATGCAACTTGTTCATAGCCACAAAAACATATTTAATTTAAATTGTTTTACCACGAGCAAGGGAACATTTAATTTCCCCAAACGTGGAGATAGCAAAAAACTATCTGATGCAAAATGAAAAATAAGTGAGGGAACAATATAAGAGAAAAAGAATCCATAATTTCCCTAATAGCAGAGCTGAAATCCCCAGAGGCTGTGTTGATTACAGCCTACTGAAAAGACTCATTAAACCTGAGTGAGGTTCTGCTTGACAATGTGTGTGTTTTCATAGGTGTGCTGTTTACTGCCATCATAAAGGTCTGATTGAGTTTTACAAAGGCATGTAATCATATACCACAGGGACTTGAATCAAAGCACACCTGGAATAGATGGAAGCCTTTCTCACACATACATACATCCTATAAACTCCATTATTGTCCATTCATCATCTTGCCAGCTCCATTGTGTTCAATACAGAGCTGTAATTGCTATGTGCAGTCAAGAGAGAGAGGGTGCTAATGAGGAGTGTGTGCCTGCACGATCACTGAAACACTTTGTGGAGTCACAGTTTTGTATGCCTGCATGATTTGGCCTTTAGTTTTGCATTGGCTGCTTGTAACACTGGCTAAATGTGCACAGAGCGTGCCGGCTTTTGGCTTTCCAAACTTCTTAATGGTTCACATTGATTTCGTTGAATGTGAAGCCAGTCGGTCATTAACAGCACAAACAGGTCTGTCTACATTTTGCGCCTTTAAAGTAAAGTGAAGTTAACCCGAGGAACAAGACCAATTCTTTCTGGTATCCTTGTAGTTTTTGAAGCTGTTTTTACACAAGAAGTCAGAGAAATGTTGAGAGGATCAGGTTGGGAAATGTAGCTGCCGTCATAGGCAACTCTCGCATTTAAGCTCATTTTGTTAGATATGTAAGGTTGAAACAATTAGTAGTTGAAATATTAAGAAATAAATCAATAGTAATTCATGTTTTGTTCATTGGATTTATATGTTTAAATGTGTTATTTTTACTAATTGTGCAATTAGATAGGAACCTTTTCTATAGTTCCGTCTGTTGTTGCTAAGAGGGTATTTTTGGCTGGCACACTCAGCAAGCTAATTGAGACGAGCCACGAGGTTTGCACGTCCACAGTAAGATAGTAAATAGTAAGATAAATAAAAGAGTGCCTTTTTTGGACCTCCCCACGATGTAAGGATTAAAGTTTTATTCCCTTTGAGTGAGGCCAATGAGGTAAATGTTTTCTTTTGTTTATTTTCGTTGTATGTAAATATGCTAGTGTTGCGTGATATTCTAGTGCAATTACCGCAGTGTGAGGTGTAATGTGTATTTTATTGATTGTTTTGTTGGAATGTTTCGCCATATATAATGCTTAGGGGCTTTATTAAGAATATTCATTTAAGTTTGTATTTCTTTTTAGTTCTGACGGCATTGTATCGGCTGTGGTTGGACATCATTACATGTTAAGGCATGTCGAAGAATCCTCCTGTCCGAAATAAATGTCAGTTAAAACACAAGGAACAAGTTGAGCTTTATTACGACTCGAGGGGAGTAACAGGAAATGTTTCCTTTTCTCATTAGCAGAAACAAAGTGCAAATAGTTCATGTCAGCCACTTTTTCACCTCTGGAAATTTTCCATTTACTTAAAGGATGGGTGATGCCTGAATACAACACAGACTAGAAAAGACTTGAAAAGTTTTAAGCTTAAAGTAAACAGGGTAGCATGTTGCAGCTGTTCCAAGCAGTCTGAGGGGCTGTCCAGCACCGGTGTGTCTTAATCCTAGACTTATTCAGGCCTCTTCTACTTCTTTTTGCTGGAGAGATGTAAATATTCCATAGTGACACAGTCAGAACCTATAGTCCCTGATGGTATTGTGAAAAGGTTAAGTAATGAGTGCACAGTATTTCAGATGATCAAAATAAGCACATTAAACTGTCAACTGTATGTTATACAGGGAAACGTCTGATGTTAAAAAAGTGAGAGAAAAGTAATGACTATGATTTAAGATCTTCTTTCATTCTTCTCTAAAAACTCTTCGTGCCATAAATGAGAAAAGGTGTGTGGTTAGAACGGGCAATAAAGCCGTCACTGTCGCGGCTGATAATGTCATGCAGATATTATGGGATTAGCTATTTAACTAAATGTGTCTTTAAGTGCACCATCATTCCTACATTAAAGTCTGAACTTGTGCTCATTGCTGTCGCTGACTGGGTGTGTGATTTAGCAGCAAACTCTGCATGAACCAGCAGCAAAACAATACGAATAGTTTTGATTAGTTTTAAAGAGAAATCCAACAGCTTGCACATGTCCAGCTCGATCATGTTGTAGGACAGGTCAGAACATTGGGATTTTAATGAGATCTTAAACTTATCTTACACTGTTCGTTGTAGCATTAGAAATGCTAATAGTCCTCATAAAATATCATGCAATTATGCTCCAATAACATTTTCATAATCTGATTTTTTTCACTGGTTTCCTAATATTCAGGTTAACTTTTGACTCTTTTGTTGATTCCACTAAGCTTTCAAAAGTGTGGTTGACTAGAAGGAGTCCATCCAAAGCCACACACTGATTAGAATCAAGTGGGCCAGCTCTGTGGGTTATAATGCAAATTATACAACAACAATACAATGAAACAAAAGTCCCATTTTAATACTGGTGCCTGCATGTGTGTGGGTGTGAACGCACCGTGGTAATTACTGACTGCTTTAATACGCTTACACAAACACACAAACACACACACCATGCGTGGCCTTTTCATACTGTTTAAAACCATTGTTTCTCTGCTAGTCTGATTAGACTGGAGGCTTTAGAAATATGAAGTGGGCCACTGAGGAGAGCTGGCTGGCTAGCAGGCAGGGTGAACGACAGGCCAGAACTGGATGCGGTGTCCTCATTGTCCCTACAACTTTAGATTTGCAGGTACACACAGTAAAGGACTGCACAATGCAATTATACTTTACTTAATAATGAAACAACAGATAGAGTTTCCAACATTATTCTCTCCGGCACTATGGGACCATCATGTATAGCTGTAATGGGAGAAATGTGACTGTTAAAGTCTATTTTAACACATCAAACATGTATAAAAGTCCAAAACTAAGTTTTCAGACTCTCGTGCTAGAAATAGCAGCTCTTAGAGTTATTACACTAATGTTGTTATAGCACAGTGTTTAATGGATCAAGAAGCAGGAAAGAAGCATTTTATGGCCCTGTCTCACATTTTTATCTCTAGATTATCACATCCCCGTGTCAAATGTTCCCATCAGCCAGGCTCAGCGCAGGCAGAATGCCAGAGTTTCCTGTTTAGTTTTAAAGTAAAGAAAAAAATTTTATAATAATAACAACCACACTGCTAACTTAGCAACTGTTTGAAACTTTTTGCCCAACTCGTCAAGTCATTTTAAGCTTTTCACATGTCATTTAACATCACACCCTTTCATATCGTTAAACACCTACTGAGTGCAAAGAAAAGGATTGTTTTTGTCGTTAACAATCAACCAGGTTTCCCCGCTGCAGTCAGGGGCAGCTTACTACACCTCGGTCATCCTTTTGAGGAGATACGTTGAAGGAGAGTTGCTTACTTTGCCTTCTTTTATTAAATTAATCTGGGATTCACTGAAAATCGGACTTTTATTGATAAATAAGGCAAATCTGACTTTCTCACGTCCATCTCATCAACATGAACTTTAATCTTGTTAATTTGTGAGCAGTATGCACTCAATATAAAATAAATAAAGTCTCTTTTGCTACAATGATGAATTAAAAAAATGCTGTTAACAATCCTCGACATGTGACATTAGAGCTACTGAACCTTTCAGCAGCAACTTTTTCCCCCACATGGGAGAAACAGCTGCTGAGTGGTGAAAACAAATCTTTCAAATTAAGCGGATGATAATTTTCCTCTTTTTTTTTTGCCTTTGCTTTTATTGTTTATTTTATTAATGATAATTTTGATCTTTACAGAACATATTTATTTATGCTTTAAACACACTTGCAGTTATTGGTGCTTACCAGAAAGAAACACGCAAAGCAGAAAACATGGTAAAAACAGAATAGACACGTGTTTTACACTAAACTGTACCCACATATTTAAGAACAGTGCACATACAGTAGATCACTTCACAAAGGAGAAGACATTCAGTGAACAACTATTTACAGGTATGGACACGCTGGGCCTTTTAACCAACAGATACGTACAAATATGAGGCCCTTAATCAAAGACGAGCACGCACACCGGGACTTTTAATAAAGGTATGGATGAGACTATTCATCAAAGATATGGGCACACTGGGCCTTGTTATTAAAAAGGTGCTGATGCCTGCTGGTGTCTGGAATGTAAACACCACAGATACGTTACAGGCTCTTTGTCAAAGGCGTGAACACACGCTGAATCAGATACTAAAGTCACGGCCACACGCGAAGCCAATCGATGCCACAAACAAAATGAAATGAAAAACACTTCAATTTTATCTTTTTAAGGTTTTACAGTGATATTTTTTGAAACTGATTGGTAAAAAAGAGCACAAAAGGTAAAGGCAAGGCTATTCCTTTCCTTCTAATTCCTTTGTCTTGTAAAGTGGTTTGCTTGCACAAAAACACAAAAAGTGCAAAGACAGGAGAAGTTCTAGTAAACGGTTTAGTTTCCATGTGGCAATTTAAATTATAAATGTAGCTTTAAACAAAGAATTTGCTGGTAGCTGACAATTTGATGAATGAGCAGCTGTTTTTCTTTTAAGAAAACATACATTTTCAGAAGCTAAATTGCCATTAATCAGTGTTTGCTTTTTGCAACCCCTGCAAATGCATTTATTTAAAACTTCTGGCACAGCTTATAGAATCAGATTTACATCAAACATTTTACTCTTCAATATCCCTGAAGTCAGTTTGAAGAGTCAGAGATCGGACTGGCAATCCTCCCAACTGACTGCTGCCCGATCCTCAAACCACCAGCCTCTACAACTCCTGTGACCCATAGCAGAGTGGACCAGTGTGGCTCATTCTCAGTGCTACTGGGCCTCGTTGAGTAAGCCAATAATATCGGGTTTCAAGACTTTCTCCAGGGTCACAAAATAGAGCGAGTGCAATCATATAAATATCTTGGGACCATAATCAATGAAAAACTGAACTTTGATGAAATCGGTCTGCAAAAAGGTCCAACAGCACCTTTACTGCGTTAGGAAACTTGATTATTTTCACATTGACAGAACAATTTTAACTTTGTTTTATCATTCTTTCATTGAGTCTGTTTTATCTTTTTGTTTGGTGGCATGGTTTGGTCAGACCTCTGTCACAGAGACAAACTCACCGAATCAGATAGTGAGATGCTCCAGTCGTCTGAGAGGTGAGTCACAGCCCTGTTTAGCCTCCCTGTACTCTAAACAGCTGCAACAGATGGCTTTATCCATTTTTAACAATGGTTCTCATCTTCTACGGGATGAATTTCAGCTTCTTCCCTTGGGACGGAGGTTCTAGTTCCAAGATGCAGGACAAATCGTTCCTAAAACAGCTTTGTCCCTGCCACCACCACTAAACTTAGAAGGAACTGTTTTTTATGTAATTCATACCAAATATGTGTCTGTCAGGTTCAAATAGGCGTTTGTGTTTCATTTATCTGGAAACCAAATATAACTTCGGGTATAAATAAAGTAGCATTGAACCTTAAGTCTGTTAGTCTCTTAGACTTGTTGTTCTTAGTGTCTTTTGCCCTCAGACTGACTCCATACCCATGATCAATTTTTCTTGGGCCTACCAAAGATAAATTTCCCCCAACAACAGCTCCAGGGAACACTCTGGGAATCAAACTATTCAACTGTATTTGGGAGGTGATTTATGGAGAGGGTTCACTGAATGATGATTTGCATCCATGGGGTGGTTTTTTAGCTGACTGTGAAATGGCTGAAATGAGATTTACCACCTCCAAGTCTGAGGCCATGATTTTCACATAGTAAAGGATGGATTCTATCTTCTTGGTTGGGGAGCCTATTCAAGTTGAAGAGTTCAACTATCTTGGTCAATGAATGTTGACATGTAGTCTCTGCAGTGATGTTGATACTACAATTGTATACTATCCAGTTGTGGTCAAGGGAGGAGTTAGCTATTGTGTCTGGGCTTGGTTATGTAGGAGGGCCGCTGTTCCTCTGTATGATAGATATGGTGGTTCAGGCATCTGATTAGGATGCCTTCATAATTAAAGTGGTTTGGTCATGTCCAACTGGGGCAGACTCCAGACATGCTGAAAGATTCGTGTCTCTTGACTGGCTTAGGAATGTGTTGATATTTCCCTGGAAAACAAGGTCTTAATATCTCTACACCGGGTTCCAAATTATTATGCAAATGATATTTTTCTCTGTTTTTCCTAAATAGTCAATTCAAATGACAGTTGGCATAATTTTCGAGTCATCAACCAATAGAGTATAATTCAAATACTACTGAACAAACCTCCCTATTAAAACAGTATGTTTTTTAGAAAATTATTACGCACACAGAGTTTCAAAAGATTTTATAGGTTGTAGAGAATTGAAAATGGTCATTTGTTGAATTTGCAGCACTAGAAGATCAATTTCACTGAAATCAAAAGCTATTTCAATCAAAAACATCTTAACAGGTCAAGTTACATATTAACATAGGACCCCATATTTGATAGCAGTTTTACAATTCTTGCATCCATGGACCTTTTTGGAAAGTTTCTACTTTTCTACTTGAATGTCTTTGCAGGATGTCAGAATAGCCTCCCAGAGCTGTTTTTTGGATCCCTGAGCTCCAAAGGTTCTCAATAGGACTGAAGTCAGGGAAGAATGGTGACCACATTCTTCTCCTTTTATGCCGATAGCAGCCATTTCTGCTTGTGAGCATTGGTTAGGGGTGGCCGAATAGAAGGTTTATGCACAACTGCAAGTCTCTGGAGGATCCTACACCTTGATGTTCACAGGGCTCCAGAGGCACCAGCAGCTTCAGATATGTGTTTGCTTCTTTGTGATGGCCTTTTAGCTGCTCTCTTAATCTGATGTATTCATCTGGCGGACACCTTCATCATTGTGGCTTTATCTGCACGAACCCATGTGTGCTCTGACTCAGCCACAAACTTTTAACATTATGGTGATCACGCTAAAATATTCGTGAAATATCTAAGGTTTTCATTACGTGTCCAAGGCATTCAACTACTTCACGCTTTTCAGCAGCAGAGACATCATTTTTCCTTCCTATTTTGCATGAAATTTGTGGCCTTCTTAATAATGTGGAACATCCTTCTTTAGCAGTTTCTCCTTTAATTGGGCTCACCTGGCAAACTAATGATCATAGGTGTCCGAGATTGATTTCAGTGATACAAAGAGTCCTGAGACACAATTCCATCCATGGGTTTAATTGAAAAACAACTTATTTAGTCTTTATGACTCTTAAACACAATTTGCATAATAATTTGGAATACAGTGTATAGACTCCTGGCTCCACAGCCTAGATAAGTAGAAGAAAATGGATTCTACTTTTAGTGTAGTTGAGGTGGAAGCTCAGGAAGAGAAGGTAAATCAGAAAGTTGGTGGTTCGATCCCTGGCTGCTCCAATCTGCATGCCAAATATCCAAATATCCTTGGGCAAGATACCAACACCAAGTTGTTGAATTTTAAATACATAGCAAATAAAAATGTGCTCGTGTGAATGTGTGAATGAGACAAGTGCTCAGGGTTGAAATTCGCTATTTAAGAATCAGTCCATTTACCATTTACCGGTTAATGATTACATGGAGTTATTTCAGTATCTAATAAACCTTTACACATTTTTTATGTACATACCACAGTACAAATAATAAACATCACACCTCCTCTATAAATAGCAGTCTTGAGGTGGGAAGTAGTATTGGTGCCTTGCTTCCCGCTTCAGTATGTCTCACTGAGAATCTCCATTCAACCAAACCATCACATCAAGCTATGAAGATCAGAGGGTGGAAAAAGAGAAACCAACGCCATCGGTGACGGTTTATTAAACTCTTACGGTCCAACTGACACGTCAGTTTGCTGACATGAGGAGAGTGGGGCTCAGCACTGGAGCCCCCCAGGGGTGTGTTCTGAGCCCCCTGCTGTACTCTTTGTACACATATGACTGTGTGGCCACTACCAGCTCCACCACCATCATCAAGTTTGCTGACGACACCGTCGTGGTGGGCCTGATCTCTGATAACAACGAGACGGCCTACCTGAAGGAGATTAGGAATCTGGAGAACTGGTGCCAGAGGAACAACCTCCTTCTAAACGTCAGTAAGACAAAGGAGCTGATAGTGGACTTCAGCACTAAGCAGGAGAGGAACTACCAGACCCCCGTCATCAACGAGTGCCCAGTGGAGAGAGTGGACAGCTTCAAATACCTCGGAGTTCACATCACGCAGGACCTGTCATGGTCCTGTCACATCAACACCGTGGTGAAAAAGGCCCGACAGCGTCTCTACCACCTCAGACGCTTGAGAGACTTCCAACTGCCCTCCAAGGTGCTCAGGAACTTTTACTCCTGCACCATAGAGAGCATCCTGACGGGAAACATCTTAACCTGGTTCGGGAACAGCACCATGCAGGACAGACGAGCTCTACAGAGGGTTGTGCGGTCAGCTGAGCGCACCATCCGCTCCGAGCTCCCTGACCTGCACTCAATCTACAGCAGGCGGTGCTGGACCAAGGCCAGGAAGATGGTGAAGGACCTCAGCCATCCCAACAACAGACTGTTCTCTCTGCTGAGGTCAGGAAAGCGATTCCGCTCCCTGAAGACCAACACAGAGAGACTGAGGAGGAGCTTCTTCCCGCAGGCGATACGGTCTCTCAATCACACCACCACACAGTACTGACCCACACATATGGTTCTTACACACACACTGGACTTTCTGGACTTTGGTTTTGCACACATTGTTTTTTTGCACAACACTGGTCACTATATTCTTCATTTCCGGTTAATACTTGTACAGCTGCTGTTATTGTGTATATATTTATTTATATTTAGATTTCTTCATACATTCTTATATAGTTCTATATTGTGTATTTTGTTGTACAGTTATTTTATTTTCAACTTTAATTTATATATTTTATCTTATTCTTTCCCAGTTAAATTTACCCTTCATTCTAATTTGTGTTGTACAGTTATTTCATTTTTAACCTTAATTTATATTTTATTCCTTCTTAGTTAAATTTACCCTTTTTAATTTTTCATATTTATTTCCTATCTTATTCATAGCCTTTCCTTTTTTGTTTTCTTTAGGTCACGAGCAGTTGTCCAAGCATTTCACTACATATCGTACTGTGTATGACTGTGTACGTGACAAATAAAATTTGAATTTGAATTTGAATTTGAGAGTCAAATAAACCAGAAAACACAGTCAATCCTGTAAACCAGTAACGCTTAAAGATGTTATTTATAGACATAAACCCAAGGATTTTAGTGCTTTAGGTTCAATGACTAAATTCAGTCTATCCATAGGAATTCTTTTCCTTCTAACATCAAATATGTTTTCATATTTATGTGCAAGGGCTGACTGGCTGTTTATGCCAGTTTAATATTTTCCATAGCAATTAAGAGCTTAAGCAGCCCACCTTAATCTTTAATGACTCCTTAATCAAGTCCATTGTGTCCAAATCAAATCCATTCAATCGGGAGACAAAAAAGATGAAAAAAGAAAGTAATAAATAAAACTGACATACACAGAAACACACTGACCACGGTGAACCAAAGCATTAAGAATGCAGTTTGATTTTATCTGTTTTTCTAATTTTATTTTATTTTATTAACAAAACCTGCAAAGAAGTGCTGCTGAACCTGTTCAACATAAGACAATGGACTATCTGATTGATCTGTAAATATGCACAGTACTGTGTGAACACCATCTAAACACCAAGGAGCGGCACAGAATCTCATATTTAATGCATACCCAGTCTGAAACCAGTGGGGAGATAATGAGTTGGTTGCCAGATATGGTCGATCGGGAGGAGTTAATGATGAAGTCGGTGCAGTGGATAAACTAAGCGGGGAAAAGGCACAGGAAGATATGTTTACATTTTTTTGGACAGTTACAATAAATATACCACTATGGTTTTAAAACTTTTGGTCAGAATTAACATATTATGCTCAATTCCAATGCCACATTTTTTTTGACTCGAGTAGCTTTGCATGACTTTAGCTCCTCCCCTGTAAAGCCAACCTGAGATGAAAATTGTACCACAGCTGTAGAGCCAAGAGTAGAAGAAAATAGGGATGATGCATCAGATTAACCAGTCTATTGGCCAATGTCAGCCTCATTCACTGGTAACAACATATCAGCAATACAGGTAGCACTTGTTTCTATAAGTCACATTAGTTTGACACACGCTGAAGACATAACAGTATAATCATGAGGTGAAAGAGTCATTTGTTTCCCAGACTCACAAGAAGATACAGAAGAAGCTACTTCAGGTACTCCTTTATTCACACAAAAAAACAACCTGAACTTTTAGAGCTAAGCTTTTGGTTCAGAGGGATTATTAGTACATACACCAGCGCTATTATCTGAAACTCATAATAAATGAATATGAAGATCTGTCTTTGGAAAATAATATATTTGATAGAAAAGAAGGAAACAGGAAAGCTGTTTTTCCAGCAGACCATCAGATTATGTATGAAAGAAACTGTCATGGAAATTTCCATTGTTTTCTTACATGCCTGCCCATCTGTCTACCTGTGTGTCTGTTTGTAGGTATGCAGGGTGCTGAGCATAGACTCGAGGAGCAGAACAAACAGAACACACACACACTCAACACAGCAGGACAGAATTACACACACACACACACACACACACACACACACACACACACACACACACATATGCTGTTGTTGTTTTGGAAAGGTCAGTCTGACTGTGAGGTTGGACGGTGGATGGTAGCCGACAGGTGTCACACAGCACCAGGTAACACACTTGTTTTGTTTGCACTCTGTCACGTCTTGACAGAATCGCCTCACAGAAACGGCGATGGAGACGGACGCACATGTATAAAAACCACACACAAACGCAGAGAAGCTGACACACAGAGATACACAGAAATGTTTGGCTGCTCGTCTGCTGCTGTGTTTGCTTTAACTACAAAAGGCCATTAAAAATAAATCATTAAAAGGACTTCAAAGGGTCTGTCATCCACATTTAGGTTAATGAGAGCACAAAGATTTAGCATTTTGTTGTTGGGATCAGGGACTTTAATATTTAAATATAAACAACTCTGGATTATTCTAGCATTATGTCAAATATGTAAAAACCCTTAGCACTGAGTCAAAAGACGAAATATTCCTAAAAATTACATTAAACACTAACTTTAGCATGTTGTCAGCACCTCTTAATGTCAAAACATTTTTCAGAGCTTTAATATGTCAAAATGTGTTTCCTTCCTGCCCGGTTAAAACACTTTTCTCCATTTTTACCTCAACTACAAGTACAGCAATTAGTAAAACATCAAAACCTGCTTAATCTATTTTTTAAGCGTGCTGTCCTCTGCATTAAAATAAAATCTGTTTCCTTTGTACTGTCAGCACTGCACACGGCTGTAATGATTTATGAGATTTCACTGACTCTGATCAAAGGACAGATAGAGCGTATCAATAAGTTTCTTTTCCAAAACGTGTATAAGATCATGTGATGTGGCGCAACGGTAAATACAGCTTTTTACTGAGGCAATAAACTCATGCTGCATAAGGAGAGCAAACTTGACTCTATGTGGAATTATTTATCACAAAAGAGAGAAAATTGGAAAACTGTTTTTATCTGGATAAATAGATAAAGCCTATCTTCAGTGAATTTTGGATATCCTAAACCAGGGGTGTCCAACTCCAGGCCTCAAAGGCCGGTGTCCTGCAGGTTTTAGATGTGTCCTTGATCCATCACAGCTGATTTAAATGGCTAAATTACCTCCTCAACATGTCTTGACGTTCTCCAGAGGCCTGGTAATGAACTAATCATTTGATTCAGGTGTGTTGACCCAGGGTGAGATCTAAAACCTGCAGGACACCGGCCCTCGAGGCCTGGAGTTCCCCACCCCTGTCCTAAACTAAAAAAACAAACCCAATGTTATGCTGCTTAAGCAAAGAAGAGAGGTGCAGTAGCTCAATAGATCCAGGAGGATGTGGCTGCTTCTTTTTGTTTGTGTCGCGTTATAGTCAAGCAGCAACGTCCAAGACTGACAACATGAAAGTGAGCTGTAGTTCCTTCAGCCAGTGGCTACAAAAGCAGGGCTTTCTCCATTGGCTGCCACATAAAAACGGCCACGTTTACAGTACAACTAAACATTCACAGCCTGGTAAAAAAAAAAAAGAAGAAGAAGAAGAAAAAAAAACCCTCCTAAACCAACCCTCACAGCAAACTATTTTAAGTGTGATAAGTAGGAATCTACAGTAGTGGAATATTTATTAATTCTTTTTTTAGGCTGAAAATCTGTAAAGAGTGTGTTGTGTTGTTAGCCTCAGTCCCTCAGTGCCACAGAAGAAAAAACAGAAAACAAATAAATAAATGAACAACATATTGTTTCCTTTTAACTTAGACCAACTTTCACAACCAGAGATTCCAGCATGAATATTTCATGTTTCCCATCTTTTAAGCTAAGAATAGGGCTCAAAAAGGAAGAACAACTTGAATGCTGACTGAGAGAAGCAACTGCAGTCTGTTAAGAGATTGGAGCAAAGGCTAAATACATCAACATATGCATACATGAATGAATGAATAGCAACCTGACAAAGAAAATATGAAATGAAGGATGGCAGCAGAGAAGTCTGGGCTCGAAACTTGAGATTCTCATACTTAGAGACGGCACATTTTACATACTTCCCAGCAGCAGTGTTTTCTGTGAGAATTTATAATTATGTTGTAAATGTATTCATGGTATTTCCACAACGCTGTGCATGCTTCCCGTATCTGTTCCCTGGGCTCTCACTGCCTGCATATGTGAAGTGTATGTTCACATGCGTGTTTGATTAATGAGTGCCCTTGAATAAGAGGAAGGCCTTCAGGGATGTGTGGAGAATAATTAGAAACTTGAAAGATTACATTTACGCTGGCTAAATGAACACAGGGATGGATTTGTAATTCATAAATTAAGTATCTGGAACGGTCACAGTAAACACGACTCTATACGTGCCGTAAGACGACCTACGCTGCACAGAATCGGCATTTTGGAGTTTGATTTAAAGCCAACGCAGCACGCATATCAATCAATTTTCAGCCTGTTTCCTTCACCAGCGCCGAATGTCAATGTCAGCTTTGAACTCAACAGTGAGAAGAGTTTTCAAAAATGCTCCCTGCTCAAGACCGCACCATGTAACAGCAAAAAGAAAGACTTGGACACTAAGAGAGCAAGAAGAGGGAAAGGTGGAGAGGAACAAAGAGAAAAGAAGTGAATGGAAGAGACGACAGACAAGTAAAAGAAGAGGAAGAAGAGGAGATAAAAATAGTGGTCTGTGCAGTGAGCTGTCAGCTTTGGAAGTGTGGTGAATTCAGCTGGATGCTTCAGTCCAGGTGCTGTTTCTGGCCCTGAGCAAACAGCATGCACCTCCCTCTCTCTCCGCTTGTGTGTGTTTGTGCTGACTGAGAGGAAAAGTTCTCAGTTAAACAACAATGAGGAAACCCAGAGGGGAAGCCTTTCTGCTGATGGATTAACACAATAGACACACTCACATTATGCCAAACACACACTGGATGCAAGTGAACAGGTGCAGACAGCAACACGAAGCATGCACGCACACACAGACGCTCCTTGGATGGGACTGAGGTCAGGGATCTGTCAAGTTCCACCACAACAAAGTGGCGCTTTGTGCACAGGGACACTGGCACGCTGAAAACCTTGACACAAAAATAAAAGACCTGTCTAAGACATCACTGCACGGTGTCCTAAAAGGATCTAGTCCTAACCAGGAACCAGTGAAGTAAGTCAAAAGTACACTGAAGACAGTATTGGGAAGGTTACTTTTAAAATGTATTCCACTACAGATTACAGATTACATGCCCCAAAATGTATTCTGTAACGTATTCCGTTACGTTACTCAATGAGAGTAACGTATTCTGAATACTTTGGATTACTTAATATGTTATCATGCTGTTTACAACTACGTGAATGTACTATTGCTGTGATTTATTACTGTTACTGAAGGTCCGCGGCTCCGAACTGCAGTAAAGGGACCTCTGGCTGATACGTCGGGTTCGTGTCGGCTCGTAGCCGAAAACTAGCTTTACTTTGTTGTCTGGGTCAACTTTGAGACAGAGAGAGGCGTCGAAAGGCTGCTCCAACGGAACTTATTGTTTCGGAGGAAAACACGAACACAGCGTACAGTCGAGTCTAAACAGCTTACTTACAGCTGGGCTCGTCGGGCACTCTTCTTGGCTGCAGTGGTTATTATTATATTTACATGCTTCCAGCTCCCGTTTTTGCTTGATGACAGCTCGTACTTTTCATTTCCTCCCTCCTCGCGCTCACAGACACATAACGGGTATGGCCGTTCATTCTCCCTGCAGCACGGACTACACTGCCCATGAGGCTACATTCTTTAGTGTTATGTCTGTAGCATTCTGCCTATTAGCTTAGCACAACAACAACAACAACATAAAGGCGCTCTCTCACCCAGGAAACACACAGTCGCAGAGACCATGGCAACCGTAACGCTGCCACCTGGAACAACAGAACATGTCAAACAAAAGCCAAACAGTCCTGACCCGCCACAATATGAAACAGGAAAGTACCGCCGTGTAATCCATTTATTTCAACAAAGTAACTGTATTCTAAATACCACCTTTTAAACGGTAACTGTAACGGAATACAGTTACTCATATTTTGTATTTTAAATACGTAACGGCGGTACATGTATTCCAGAATATTAACAGAACTCAACAATCTTATCTGACAAGCACACTTGGCAGTATTTGCCCTGCTGTCAGGAACCAGCAGGATCATTACAGGGATTAATTAGCACTGATGTGATTTTTTTTTTCAATCACCACTATAAAGTGCACGGTGAAAACACCCATTCACCAGCCTGTTAGCAGCTGTGTGTGTGTGTGTGTGTGTGTGGGGGGGGGGGGCACTGCATCAAGAACAACAAAGATGATGAAGAGCAGAGACCTCTACTTCAAAGCTGCACCTTCACCGTGAGTGGGCTCTATATGCAGCAAGAAAAAAACCAGGTGAGGTGATAATCAAGTGCTGCTCGAGCCTGTCAGGTGATTTTCCACATGACAAAATATTATGTGCCAAAAAATTTGAAGAACAAGTCGAAATGGAGTCTGTGTTTGCTGCACATCGGCATTACATTAGACCTCTAATGATAACAGGCAACACGGTACAGACCGGCTCCACACAGAGCTGGATGTTTAATTTGAGATCAGGCAAGAGGCAGGATACGCCCTGCACAGGACGCCAGTCTGCTGCAGGGCTAACACATAGGCTGTATCCCAATTCAGGCTCTGCAGCCTTAATAAAGACCGCTTTTTAAGGCCAATTACGTCACAGCGACGCGACGAAGGCTGTCCCAATTCAAAGGCTGCTCGAAATGCGGCCCTCAAATGTGTCCTTCATTTCACTGAATTTTAAGGATGTGGCGGTGTAGACTTCGTGGCCCAACATATCCCAGAATGCATAGCGCGGCGGTGAGTGTGGATAATTTTGCCGGAAAAAAAAACAGCGGAAGAGGGGCGGCCGAAGAGTAAAGTTTTAAAAGTAAGTACTGAATATTACTTATTTATGTGTGAATGTTTAATAACGAAGAACAAACATTCCTGTTGGCCACATGTCGGCAAAGTTATGTGACATTAGTGATGTTTGTACTAACTTGGTTTTAAAGCCTTTACTTCAAAATATACGATAAATATATAAATACAATACATACATACAATACAAAATATACCAGTTCAATAGTTGACTTTAATCTATAAGAGAATGTGATGATTTCATGGATATTTAAAGTAAGCATTGAGACAAATGTAGTAATGCCAACATATTAAAAGAACAATATTTGTCTCTCATATATATAACACAGTTATATATACAGTGTCAAAGAAACCTGTCTTTGAGTGAAGATTTAAGGTGACAGGAAATATAAATAAATGCAACTTGAATCTTTACTGAAGCTCAGTGTTTGAAACAGAGTCATTCACTGCTGTTATAACTAATAATGATTGAAATGATAACTTTAATATTGGCCATGTTATATTTACATTAGCAAAGTGAGATGACTTTAGTCTCATGAACAACATTGGCTATTTGTTATTTACTAGCTAATCTTAAATGACTGTTCAGTACAGAAGTGAAGCCCAATAATCATGATTTCACAGTCCTGTGGTCTCAGCCTCAGATACTTATTAAATCAAAGCTCATGTAGAAACAAACAACCAAATGAACAAAAGATTTCTCCTTCATTTCTGTCAAACAAAGCTGTATGAAACGTTTCCAGCTGTTAGTGTCACGGTTGCTAGGCAACCTGGGCAGCGCAATGGAGGCTAGACCGTCCCATTTCACAAGCCTCTCACTTCCGGCCTCAGCGGTCTTTGAGTACGCCGCCCTTGTGGACCGTTAAGGCTGCGTACTTTAAGGCTGCAGACCCTGAATTGGGATACAGCCATAGAGACAGTGTTAGGCCTGTCTCACAACTATGGGCAATTTAGAGTTACCAATTCACCCATCCCCACTAACGTCATGCCTTTGGACTGTGGGAGGAAGCCGGAGTACCCGACGAGAACCCACTCAGAGAGAGCAACAGTGCCACCATGCTGCCCCTACATTCTCCCTCTCAGAAAGTGGACTTTCCTCAGTCTTGCAGGCTTTGATGCTTTCTGGCCTCTCTGGGCTTGTGTGGTGGCAGGATCTTCAGAGCTGTTGGCTTGTCGCCTCAAACCTCAGTGGCATACACTTTGATGATTCTGACGCTGGAGAATTTTCCTGTCGATGTCTAACGCCTTCTCCTGTCTCAGACTGGGGCAGGTTGCAGGCAAGTTTTTAACTCTTGACAAGCTCTGGCTTTTCTTTTTCTCCCAAATCATTACTGCGTGCGCCGTGCCGGGAACTCCGACTCTTACAATGACATGAAAATAATTTATGCAAAAAAGGAAGCGATCATGTGTCAGCCTCAACAGACTTCTTAGATAAAGAGGTGTCCATTCATAAAAGATGCAGCGTCGCAATGTGCAGCTACACCTGAAGCTAAGAGAGGGAGAGCAGAGATGTTTCTCTCCAGAGAGACAAGCGACTTTGTCACTGCTCACTTATGTAACATAAACAAGGTTTGCAGGAAATGAATGAGCAGGAAATGCTATAAAAACAAGAAAAAAAAGAAAAGAAGACAGATGGAGCTGAAAAAAGGAGAGAAGAAAAAAAACTATGAGCAAACTCCATTGTGTGTCTACAGGGTTGTTGTGACGTTCTTATTGTGCCACTTTGGGCAGGAGGACGAGCCATTCAGCCAGAAGAACTGAAATCTCAGTGACAAACACAGCTGCTCTGCTGAAGTGTCCTTCAGCAAGACACAGCATAACTCAGGGCTCAGTTGTTACAGGTAGGGCCTCCTTTCAGAGAGAATTTGCAGCTTATACCCAAGAACACACAGCAAATGAGGTGCAAACAAGCTTAGCAAAGATCTTCTACCAACACCGCCATCCAGAATCCCCTAAGTCTTAAATGGATTCCTCTCTGAGGCTGTGGGACTGAAAAAAATCTTATTGGCTTCATGAATTTGGTGAAGACAAACAGTCTACAACACACACTCGTTTTAAACAATCAGCTAACAAGCTCTTCTACCGATGGTGTGAGAACATTGATGCGTTATTGCGCTCTTTACACACCAACAAATCTGCAGGAAAAACAGGAACATGCAATCTATCAAAGCCTACTTTTTACATGCCAAATTGGATTTCTGTCTTGTGGGAGTCAGATGATAACTTGAACAGGTGAAGGAGCTTTGAGAGCATCTAAACTTTTTGTTCTTTCAACATCACTGTCTGGCAGCTTTCCCTCAATCCTCGCACTTATTCCAAAGCACGCCTCTCTGATTTATTTGTTCTGGGGGCATAGGGAGTGCTCTTTCCTCTGCACACCTTTGCTGAATTGAGGGATGAATCCCCACAGGCTGTAGCCTTTATGTTCAGCAGCTTAACTCTGACCGAGCTGTGGGAAAGAAGAGATAACACTGAATTTCCCTACAGGGAGTAATGCAGGATCAGAGAAGACCAAAAACAAGAATCCCTCTTGAAAAATCACAAGAAACAAATTGAAACTTTGGCAGATTAAGAGGAGTTTTAAACAGCTTGTTGGCAAAATGTGTGAATGAATATCAGGAGGATTTCATTTTGCCTCCATCTGAAGAGAAAATGCAGCTCGTGTCCTTTAAAGACAAACTAACAGTAAAAATATGTTCTGGTGTCGTGACAAAAACTGAAGAGCATAACTACGCTTCTTTATAAAAGGTTTACCAGCGTCAGACACGGACAGCATTAACTATTACTAACAATAAGCAATACTGACAAGGATAAAGTATCCATATGACTAACTGGATATGAACTGAGACCTTCTCCTGTTGGCTTCAAAGAAAAAAAATTATATATATATATATATATATATATATATATATATATATATATTTTTATATATATTAGTGCTGTCAGTGTTAAAATGACGTTAACGCCACAACCGCATTAACACGGCAAATCTCCATGAGCGAGTTATCGCGGATCGCCCCGTGTGGGGCTGCACGGCGTCAACGTGTTAGCTCGTTAATTAATACGCTGACAGCACTAGCACACACACACACATATATATATATATATATATATATATATATATATATATGTATATATATATATATATATATATACACAGTATATACAGTCTATATATAGTCAGATGTACTTTGCTGTAAGATATTCAGCACCACAACTGTGTTAAGAATGTGTTTGGTAATGTAGGGCGACAATAATCACTGCTGCTCCATATCTTCATTTACATCTCTGCAGACGACCGTTTTTAACAGATGAATGTGCTGTGGAGGCAGAGACGACTGTGAGCAACGCAGGAAACACATCTTGATAATAAAAAGCTTGATTGTTCTATTGTTCAACCAAGAGTTGTGAAATCCAAACCTAGAGAATACAATACGAGCTCTAATAACAGTCTTCACAAATTTATCGCCTCCATTTCGTTTATTAAATCCTCCTTTATTTTCCTACCGCTTCTCTCCTGCTCGCTCCTCAATTCATTCATTTATTCCTCCCCTGTGGTTTCTGTTCTAAGCCAGTGGAGATGATGGTTTTAAGTCTCTGAGTGCTGGTCCCCATTAGCAGCAAACTAAAATCTGCCTCTCTGACTGAGATGCTTTTGTTCAGCATGCCTGCTCATCACTATTGTTCGACGCCGGGGCTCCTATTTGCAACCAAAAACCTCTAATGTTTAATAGCAAAGAGGCATCTTTAATGTGGCTACATGATATGGGAAAGAAAAGATCTGAATGGATTCCAAACGATGAGAAGCGAGCACAAAGTACAAATGAATACAAAGCGTACAAATGACACACAGAGAGACGAGACAGTGGGATTCACAGTTTCCTGGAGAAAACCTGTTATTGCTCCAAATCTCTGCAAATGAAAAGACAAAATGTGAAAATCAGCTCCAATCAAAATGGTTTCGAAGAAAAGATACTGAAACTTTTACAAGCGAATGTTCAAAAATGTGTTGTTTAAGATATATCAGTCTTTACTGTTTATGTATAATATTGGCATTAAAAGCTACATACAGTCAAAGTCATCGCTCTGTTCTGTATCTCACCGCAGCTACAGCTGCCCACCGTGTGGAGAGAATCCCAATTTGCAGTTTTAAAATTAGATCCTGCTTTAACGCTGCTCACGCCAGCTGATGAATGATCTTCATCTTCATTAGTCTTCATTCTAATAAGCTCTACTTCCTAGACACACTAAGCTACTATTAGCCAAACTGTAAACACTTGCCGTGTGATTAACTCAAACTAGCACGCAAAAGTTTGCATGTCCACAAAAGCAAAGTCAAGTTTAACACAACAATGGTGGAAAAAGTGGTCTTTGAATTGTTGAAGCCTGCAGGAAATTTAAATGATGTCTAAGCCGTTGTGAAAGATCTTTGTCACAAAGGGAAGCTGCTCTGGGATGCAGCTGAAAAACCCATTCAGTCAGCAATGAGGGGTTGGTTTTGTGCTTTGAATTGAGCAATTGGCAGTCAAATTGTCATTTGTGGATATTGACTGAATGCGTCGCTCCTCTCTGGGGAAAGAGACTCACTCATTTTGCATCTAAATTTGTTTACCAACTAAAAAGCAATCACATCATTAAAAATGAATCCTGTGATACATTATATATGATGAAAGGCGGTGAAACACAATCCTTCCTAGAAGCTGAGGATTGTTTCCCTCAGCACTTACAAGCAAAAACACGAACAGGTGACAAATTAATGGAAATGAAAAGACAAGCTATGTCGGTGCTTGGTGGTTTGACAGACGCTCGAAATCTCCCAGGTATTCAGATATCCGATGACGTTGCGTGATAATCTTCACCGTCATCAGAGCATTCAGTGGGGCCTCATGTCCTATCATCCCGGGAGAAACCATTCCACTCAGGACAGAATAATTGGTGTATATAATAATTTGACTTGCAATGACCGTTCTGTCTCAGCGGCCAAGAGAACCCAAACCATGGCAGCAAAATGCTCTCACTGAATAACCATCAGATCCCCTCACTGTTGGTGTCAAGGGTTCAATCTTTCACCCACGTGGACTAGAGACGTTCCTTTTTCACAGGGTCCAATATTGTCCACAGTCACGTTGCTCAGTAACTAAACCAGACTTTAAATACAACAGCAATGATTGGCTCTTTGTGCTGTGCACATACAAAGTCAGGTTAGTCCTCCCTTGCAGGTTTGCATTCACTCACGCCTGCATTGCCTGTTTACAACGTTCTGTTACAAATACAGACGAGAACATTGCTGCAACAGAGACAATATTTCAAAGAGGAGAAAACCTGAACGAAGGTCTAGTGAAGGCCTGTAAGAGTCTACTTGTCACACACATGCCTAGTCTATATTTTGGCATTTGATGACTCTGATAGCATAAAAGGGATTATTTCCAAGTTTCAAAGTTTGTACTAGCTAATAATAATCCAACAACCTATGAGGCGAGAAGCCTTTACACTCCCTTCCCTTCTCAAACTCAAAATCCCATAAGTGCTATTAGCTTCTGGTAGACTCATCTAAACACCATTAGCAGCCATCCACTATAAGTTTTCATTGCCTATAAAACCATTGTTACTGCTGAGAAGCTGCAGTGCTGGTCTGCTCTGCTTTATAGCTGCTGCTGCAGATGCTTACACTGCCCTTACCTCTGCTTTAAGAGGCAGCACACGTCCTTGAAACGCTTGTTTTGTGCTGGCAAACAGATGTGTCCTTGGTCAGCATGAGCCTAATATACAATATAAGGGTACACAACACAGGACACAGACAGGATACCTTCACACTGATATTCATGGTGCTATTATACCTAACCTTGTACAATGTAAGATGCTCCACAAAGAACTCCAGTAAAACAGACACCACATTGTAGTTAGTCCTCAGTTTTGGTGTTATAATTTACCCACACATGTCTTGAGTTTCATGCAGTCTCTCTTCTTTCTTTCTCTGCTTTCTGCTATTTCTTGCAATCAGCAGTAGCGCTGAGTTTATTATTAAAGGGGTTAAAGGCAGGATAGAGCATGCAGGACAGAGAACAGCCAGCCACTGCAAGCAATTAACTGAGCTATTCTCACAGGCACACAATCTGATATTACATGAACTTCATGCTCAGTAGCTGGCAGGTTAAAAACAATTTGATGTCCAATTGTGCTGAAACGTGCACTCTCAAATGATGCTCAGTGAGGTCATTTATGTGAAAGATCAGGCTGCTGCACAGGTGTGAAAATGCTGCACATTATTATTATGTGGTGCCTACTCGAACTGAACCGGAACAGAGCACTGTGCTAATGCTCTGTTTATATCACAGGCAAAATGTGAAATGCAAGGTTTGCAGATCTAGAGATGAATACAAACTCATGGCTTTAATGCTGTCATTTTACTTTCCACTCAAAAGACCACTCACCCCAAATCCAAAGCACAAATGTCGCACACAGTTTACACTCTGAGTGCAACAGCAGGGCGCAGTCTGTACTCAGGGAGTGTAAACTGTAGTTGGGCTGAAGTTGGTTTGATTGGTTTGACACCAGATTCTTACTGGCCCAAAAGATTTTTCCATTCATGGCATAAAATCCTTTTTTTTCTCTCTTTTTTTTGTTTGCAGACTTTAAATCATTCAGTTCATGATTTAAAGTCTGCAATGTTTATGGGGAACTTCATTTGTAACCTTAGGGTGTGCTTTAAGGTGTGCCTGCCTCATTATGAGGATGTAGGGTTTCCCTCGGGTCTCACTTATGTCCGAACCTCACTCATTGGTGAAAACACCAAGACTGCACCATCGAAGTAGCTCAACATGAGGCACCACGATGGAACTAAAGTAAAGGTTGGTATCGTCATAGTGGCTTTTATCTGCTTACAGGTAAAAAGCTCAATCAGCACTTCCCGTGCTAACAAACCCAACAACCTGTCTGTAACCGCTAACACGTTGTACCTGTTGTATGACCAGTTTCATGTTTTATACAACTTCAAACACTCATCGTGTCACTTTATATGTCTCAGTTTCTATCAATATACAAAACTCTCCCCTAACCCCCCCCCCCCCCCTTTGACATGCTTTCCCTAGCTACTTACCCTAACCATCAGCTAAACCTAACCATAACCCAACTGTAACACTGACAATGAAAACACATTTTGAGAAAAATGCCATCAAACTTGTGGGGGCGGCTGTTTTGTCCCCATAAGCGACCCCACAAGTATAGTGGCATGCCAATTTTCTGTCCACACAAAGATGTCTAAACATGTACACGCACACACGCGTACAAAAAACAGCATCATGCTCATCACTAGGGCTGCCACAAACGATTATTTTGATAGTCGACTAGTCACCGATTATTTATGCGATTAGTCGACTAATCAGATCATCATCCACTGGACGTAAAACTACAGCTTATTGCACCAGCAGCATCTGCTCTTATATAACTATCATTAGCTTACAGCTTTAAGCTTTTAAGGTGCTAACTAAAAATAAAGACAAGATGATAGTTTATTCAATTTTAATGAAATTTGCAGATTGTTTCGGTAAAGTTTAATAAACTCCTTGCTATCTAAAATATAACAGGACACCGGAGTAAATTCTCGAGCATCTCACACTTCTGATAATCAGCTGTCTGCTTGACGTTTATTCAGCTGTGTAAAAACTATAACTTTAATCTCAGCCAAACCGATTTACTCAGGAACAAATAAAATACTAAAGACAGCCAAACTAACATTTTTAATTTATCTAAGTGACTCATATATATTTAACCTGAGTCGCGAAAGACGGCGGTGGGTTTGAAAACAATTTGCCGGGAGTCCGGTGTTCTCACGGCGCTAGTGACCTAGCCCCCGGCTAGCTATCGAGCTAGTGGGTAACAGACGTCTCCGAAAACGTCGGAGCGCTTTTGAAAATATGTGGCGTCCTGATAAACTGAGCAGATATTTGAGGTTTACACAGCTACATTCTCGCCTGAAAATATGTTAAACGTTTATTTTGTGACCCAGAAAGAATAATAAGAGTAATATTAAAACTAACTAGCTGCCGCCATTGTTGGAAACTAAGCTGGGCCGCGCTATGAATTCTGGGACACAGCTGCTTCTTCTTCTTCGGGGTTTAACGGCAGCTGGCATCCTTGTACATGCTGTGCTGCCATCTTCTGTTTCAGTCCGTTATTACACTCTTAAATCCTGCTACTTATTCCTGCATCTTTTGCGATCTTACAAAGCTTCAAACGACACGTCGACTATTAAATCAGTCGTCGACGATTTTGATAGTCGACGTAATCGTGACTAGTCGACAAATTGTGGCAGCCCTACTCATCACACATTCTTCGCGTGCTCTGTCAATATACAGTGGGGCAAAAAAGTATTTAGTCAGCCACCGATTGTGCAAGTTCCCCCACCTAAAATGATGACAGAGGTCAGTAATTTGCACCAGAGGTACACTTCAACTGTGAGAGACAGAATGTGAAAAAAAAATCCATGAATCCACATGGTAGGATTTGTAAAGAATTTATTCGTAAATCAGGGTGGAAAATAAGTATTTGGTCAATAACAAAAATACAACTCAATACTTTGTAACATAACCTTTGTTGGCAATAACAGAGGTCAAACGTTTACTATAGGTCTTTACCAGGTTTGCACACACAGTAGCTGGTATTTTGGCCCATTCCTCCATTCAGATCTTCTCGAGAGCAGTGATGTTTTGGGGCTGTCGCCGAGCAACACGGACTTTCAACTCCCGCCACAGATTTTCTATGGGGTTGAGGTCTGGAGACTGGCTAGGCCACTCCAGGACTTTCAAATGCTTCTTACGGAGCCACTCCTTTGTTGCCCGGGCGGTGTGTTTTGGATCATTGTCATGTTGGAAGACCCAGCCTCGTTTCATCTTCAAAGTTCTCACTGATGGAAGGAGGTTTTGGCTCAAAATCTCACGATACATGGCCCCATTCATTCTGTCCTTAACACGGATCAGTCGTCCTGTCCCCTTGGCAGAAAAACAGCCCCATAGCATGATGTTTCCACCCCCATGCTTCACAGTAGGTATGGTGTTCTTGAGATGCAACTCAGTATTCTTCGTCCTCCAAACACGACGAGTTGAGTTTATAGCAAAAAGTTCTACTTTGGTTTCATCTGACCACATGACATTCTCCCAATCCTCTGCTGTATCATCCATGTGCTCTCTGGCAAACTTCAGACGGGCCTGGACATGCACTGGCTTCAGCAGCGGAACACGTCTGGCACTGCGGGATTTGATTCCCTGCCGTTGTAGTGTGTTACTGATGGTGACCTTTGTTACTTTGGTCCCAGCTCTCTGCAGGTCATTCACCAGGACCCCCGTGTGGTTCTGGGATCTTTGCTCACCGTTCTCATGATCATTTTGACCCCACGGGATGAGATCTTGCGTGGAGCCCCAGATCGAGGGAGATCATCAGTGGTCTTGTATGTCTTCCATTTTCTGATGATTGCTCCCACAGTTGATTTTTTCACACCAAGCTGCTTGCCTATTGTAGATTCACTCTTCCCAGTCTGGTGCAGGTCTACAATACTTTTCCTGGTGTCCTTCGAAAGCTCTTTGGTCTTGGCCATGGCGGAGTTTGGAGTCTGACTGTTTGAGGCTGTGGACAGGTGTCTTTTATACAGATGATGAGTTCAAACAGGTGCCATTCATACAGGTAACGAGTGGGGGACAGAAAAGCTTCTTACAGAAGACGTTACAGGTCTGTGAGAGCCAGAGATTTTCCTTGTTTGAGGTGACCAAATACTTATTTTCCACCCTAATTTACGAATAAATTCTTTACAAATCCTACCATGTGAATTCATGGATTTTTTTTTTCACATTCTGTCTCTCACAGTTGAAGTGTACCTCTGGTGCAAATTACTGACCTCTGTCATCATTTTAAGTGGGGGAACTTGCACAATCGGTGGCTGACTAAATACTTTTTTGCCCCACTGTAACGGCAAACACAAACACACAGACATTAGCAACACGCATGTAGCTATCACTTCTGTGTGTGTGTGTGTGTGTGTCAGACAGCAACAAAACTGACAGATGTGCAACAAAGTACAGCAGTAACCTTCTAACCTGTGCTGGCTTCAGAATGACAGAGGCATTATGAGTGTGCGGGTGGTGTGTGTGCTGTGTTTGTCCGTGTGTTAGCCTTGTTAAAGATCCATTTCAATTCTGGAAGATTCAATATTTATCAAATAGAGACGCAGGTGTCTGCCTGCGGGATCTGAAATTACCACAGAGGATGAACGAGAAATGGAAAGAGAGGGAGGAAGAGAGAGAGGGGAGCTTCTGTAGCTTCTCCCCAGACCTCTGATCATTCCTATGCTTAAGTGGGTTTCAAGTGGTGCATTTAGAAAAAACTCAGTAAGAACAGTCATACTCTGGACCCCCGGTGGAAGAAACCATAAGTTACTCTGCAAAAGCGATCCTACCTGCTTCAGAGGGTTTCAGTATCTCTTCAACAATGTCAGCCTCTCACGACGAAGTACGGTAGCGATGTGATGACTCGATCAGGAACAGCCTGAAAAAAAAGAAGATTTTCATTGATTAAAAATCTTTTTTTGGTTAATTAAAATGAGAATTCAATGTCATGTAAAACCTTATCTGCCAAGTCTCAATGCAGGCTCAATCATCCAGGCAAGGAAGTCCCAAAAAGTTGATTCTGTTCACCTGGATATAGATATTTCGCGCATCCAGGTAATAATAATAATACTAATACTAATACTAATACTAATACTACTACTAATAATAATAATAATAAACAGTACAGTGTGGTGAAAGTGGTGAAAATGCTACGTCCAGATGAACAGAATCAACTTTTCAGGACTTATCTGTCAAGTTTTCAGGTTCTTGGCATCGATACACAAAAACCAACTGCAGTTACAAACAAGCTGCTTTTAAGCAAACACCTTTTGAGAAGCTGGGAAAAAATAACTTTTTCACAATAATATAGTTTCAGAAGATCTTTGACAAATATACTGAGGCTGGACATTTTATACCTCAAGAATAAACTCACTTATTAAAAGTAGCTACTACCTGTCTGCTCGGCCTCACCTCCATTAATCTGTGTCACTAATTATCATCATTATCAATTATCACTAAAGTCATAATTTAGCACTCACATCTTACACAAATATATTCCATTCTGGATCCAGTAAAATCGAAACAAAAAAACTGAAAAAGAGAATGAAACAACAGCACAAAAGATTAGGTAGAGTTGAAAAACAATGTATGATAATAATAATAATCTATTCATTCTCTTCCGCTTATCCTTTGTCAGGGATGCAAGGGGCTGGAGCCAATCCCAGCTGTCTTAGAGAGGCAGGGTACACCCTGGACAGGTCGCCAGTCTGTAGCAGGGCTAACACATAGACACAGACAATCATTCACACTCACATTCACACCTATGGGCAACTAACCTATCCCCACTAACTGCATGTCTTTGGACTATGGGAGGAAGCCACAGTACCCAGAGAGAGCATGCAAACTCAAAGATCCTGGAACGGTGGAATTGAACTTAGGACCTTCTTGCTGTGAGGCAACAGTGCTAACCACCATGCCCAATAATAACAACATTAATAATAATAATAACTTTATTTATATAGCACTTTTCAAAACACAGAGCTACAAAGTGCTTCACAGTTCAAATAACACTAACCTATAAAATCGAGTTTTCAGCATTCATAAAACAAACAACGTGAGCCGACCTGACTGTCTGAGGAAGGCTGTTCCACAAAAGCCTCAAAAGCACGATCACTCCTGGTCTTAAAATCAGAGCATCAAAGCAAAATGATGTCACAGTAGCTATAAAGTTAACATGGAGGTGATTTTAGAGCCCTTCATGGCTGTTGCCATAGTGGCCACACCATGTTACTACAATTTGATTCCATGACCCAAAAATAACTTTTCTCTTAATTTGGTTGATCGTGGCTCAAGAGTTGGCAGTTCATCTTGTAACCGGAAGGTTGCTGGTTCTAGTCCCGGCTCGGACAGTCTCGGTCGTTGTGTCCTTGGGCAAGACACTTCACCTGCCGCCTACTGCTGATGGCCAGAGGGGCCGATGGCGCGATATGGCAGCCTCGCTTCTGTCAGTCTGCCCCAGGGCAGCTGTGGCTGCAACTGTAGCTGCCTCCACCAGTGTGTGAATGTGAGAGTGAATGAATAGTGGTATTGTAAAGCGCTTTGAGGGGCCGCTATATAAATGCAATCCATTATTATTATTATTACTAATGTGAAAAAGGACTCTGTTTATCACTCGAGTATATTCCATCTGGTCTGCTGACATTTGGAAAGTATAGATGAGCTGTATGATTTTGCAGAGAGCCAGCAGGAAGTCAGCTAGCTTGGCGGGAAGAAATCTGATCTGAGCATGTTCTCTATGGGCTTCACTTAGAAAAAGCAACACTGTAGAAGCCCGTGTTACGTCATGGTACCAAATGGAGGAAGACTGGAAAGTTTTTTTTTGGCGTCTGCATCATTGAGCAGCTGTCATTTGAATGCATGAGGCTTTTGGCTGTTTGTGAAGATAAAAAACAAACTCCGCAGCGCAGTATGGTGCTTCTGCATATTCTACCTTTTACAAGTTGAAAATTCACGTCGACTTGTTCCCTGCTCGCAATAAAGTGCAAACATTCAATAAAGATTGTGAATCGGGATTATGAGGTCACACATCAAACATATAGCTTTGTGTGATGTGACTGGATTAACAAGACAGAAGAAGATCTAAATGATCATGAGAGATTGAGGTCTATTCAGCAGTTAGAGATGATCCCCTTCACTTAATCTCGCTAACATCTGAATCAAACGCCACCCCTCGTCTTCAACACCCGGCAGCTGCGCGTGAATAAAAGCAAAGCGTCCTCCCTCTCGCTCTCTCCCAGAGTGCTGATATCGATGATGGCACAGCGAGGATGTCAGCGTTTCACTTTTAAATGAGCAAGTCAGGATGCTAGAGTGTCAGCTCCAAAGGAAGCCCTTTGTACTGCAGAGGCCAATATGCCTGGTTAATGAGACTGTGGCTCAGACCCGGACAGTGAGGCCTTGTGGGAAGAATGCTGCCGCTCCTCTGGTCTTATTAAGATGAGAGGAGAGATAAGTAGATGGGAGAGAGTAAGTCTGTCCAGCCCTCCACTGTATATAATCTGTCTGCTGACATTGTGCTACATTCAACCGTAATTACGCTTTGGGAGGAGTTGTCATCCACAGTGGGAGACGTGATACTGAGGATAATCATGCTCATAATGATAACCAGAACTTTACAAGATCTGATCTAAAGGCGGCTACAGAGATTTTCAGCAACTGTTTTGAATGCCACACTGTGCAACATCGATTTAAAGACTCGGGTTTGATATATAAAGTGTGGATTGGCATTTTGAGCAAACTCACCACTGAGTATTTGCTCTCCATGATTGTTGGTATATACTGTAGAGTATGGACTGGACCTTCTGGCTGAGAAACTGTGGGAAATTACACATGCATGTGTCTGTGAAGGTTCTCAGTCATCCAGGTCATCGTAGTCAAAGGAGCTTGCAAATAAAAGCGTCTGGACTTCTTTAAGTTGCTTGAAGACCAGAAAAGAAGACCAGACACCAGCGAGGGAGGATAAGAAGGACAGACGCAACAACATTGTCATCCCCTATGTAGCCGGTGTATCAGAAAAACTCAGGAGAGTTTTCTCCAAGCATGACATCCCGGTGCATTTCAGACCCAGCAACACGCTCAGACGCCTTAAATCCCACTCACATCCTGGGCCATCTGACCTCAGGAATTCGCATGATAAGGTGGGGCCAGGTTTCACAATGAACTCACCCGAAACTCTGGCTGATTGGGACCCACACCCAGTTTCACACCTTGGCTCAGGCGATTAGAGGATCATCAGGGGGTCCTTTTGTCCCTCTGTGGGGGGAAACTCCTACTAGGTTTATATCTGGGACTCTCCACCATTTGACCTTAGAACTGAAGAAGCTTCTCGGATGAGAGGTGAAACGTCTTCAAGCAACTCAAAGAAGTCCAGACGCTTTTCTTTGCAAGCTCCTTTGAACACATGCATGTGGCAGGGTAAGCCCACCATAAAGCATACCTGCTTAATTTTTTCCTTTTAACTAATAATAACCATAATTTATGAAATGAATGCCATGCTGCATTTAGTAAGACTAGAAAATAGCAACTGAGACCCAAAGAAAACATGTCAGAAATTACAGTTTTTTTCCATGGACTTCTGGAGTTGCCCCCTGGTCTTTACTTTGTCTTTACTTCTTAGATTTGGAAACTACATCCAGCTTTATTCATGCAGTCTGTGGTAAAAAGAAAGAAAACGCACAAATAGTTGCATAAACAATTTGATTTTTTGCATCCATCATTTAATGACTATTCACTTATTCAAACATCATGACCTTCTGTACGATTTAAAATGTAGATCTGCATGGTGATTCTCTAATATCTGCTGTTTCACAGCCTATGATGAGTGTGCACTTCCTTGTTTCCTCCGATGCTGCGTCCTACTTAACTTTCACGATAACACCTGGAGGACACATGCAAACAAACAATGTGCCAAAACTATTATTTGTTCTTCTTTGTTGAAAGAAGTCTTTCACTTTGCATTTTTTGCCTCCATTTATTCTATTCTGATTTTTTAAAGTATTTCACCGTTGCACCAGTGTCACATTAATTAGTCCCACTGTGAGATCATTATTCTAACTTTTGCCCTTGATCAGAACAGGAGGGACTGTAACAATGGCCAACTTCTCTCATAGTGCAGCTGGAGTGGTGACCAATGATACCACCACAGTTCTGTCACACTGGTTATCTTTCATCATGAACAATGAAAAATGGCACAGTTTACTTTCAGCTTTATACATCTTTAATACATCAGATAAAGAGAATGTTATTATTTTTTCTTCAAAAGCACTGGCTTTTGTTCAAAGTCTATAATTTATCCATAATTCACTGATTACAACAAGTCCTTTGAAATTAAACATGACACTGGCAGCTTGCTCTCACCAAATAAAAATGATCTGTAGGAGTCCAGAATTAGTGGACCAGCCAGCAGCAGCATTTTTGCTCACCTAGCTTGGTGTGGGTTTGTCCTCAACATTACATTAACAGAAATAAAGTTAAAGCCACTGAACTGCTTTGGTAAAGGAATAAAAAACAATTTAGCAGAAATTCCACTGTTTACCTGATCAGTTCATTCATGTAAAGCTCCTCCTATATGGACTTTGTGGCTGTAAAATCTTATAACCGCAAGTCTTTTGTCTTTCTCCGATCATAATGACTATGGCCACTAGTTAAACAGAAACAATGGGTCACAATAAACTGCTCAAATAACCTAAAGAGTTGGAGAGAAACTTGCTGTGATGTGAGTCAATCACTCTGTCCAATTCAGTTCCAAATAGTCATGTTTGCAAGTGAATTGGCTACACGGACTGACTCCATTGCATGAACTTATAATTTGGCGTCTCTATTCATTCATTCATCTAACCAGTTTCTTCTGCGTATCCAGTTCAGCCTCACTGGGTTGACATCCCGCTGCAGGGCTAACACAGAGAGACAGACCACTATTGATCCTCATGTTCCCATCCACAGCTACTTTAGAATTATCACTTAACCTAAAATGCACGTCTTTGTATTGTGGGAGGAAGCTGGAAGAAACCCTGCAACGACAACTAATTCACTGAGGTCTAAATCATCATAGATCTGTGAATAGTTTTTGATATTTCTCACAGTGATTATATTGTTTGTTCCATGATTGTTGAGACTCGGAAGAACAATTTAAGAAAAACAAATTACATATTGTGATGCCTCGAGGTGGGGTTAGGGTCGACTTACACACTGAGGATTAATACGGCCGGAGCTTTGCCTCCATACAGTGTGTTTCTCTACAACCAGCTGGAGAGTCTCAGAGTCTCCAACTAAAGACAGACCTGACACTCCACAGAGCGGATCTCTCTTTTTCTTAATGAAAAAAACATCCGTCTTCTTTCTTCTCAATACTTCCAACCAGCAAAACAAACACTGAGCAGTGAAAACTTCTGCTGGAAGAATACAATATTTTTTATAACCACACCAGTGTTGTTTGTCTACATGTCTGAACATATATTTAGGCAGCAATGAAACAGCGGTCATCGCTTGTAGCAGAAGGTTTACTGATCGTGGATTTCCATGATCCATGATAAGCTGATGGTGACAGAAACTACATCCTTGTTTCCTCGGCATGTTTTCAATCAATTCTAGTCCACTTAGGTTGTTTGGTAAAAATGTTTGTAAATCATTTCATTAAAAAAAGTCTCATCATTACCTCTAAAGTGATCTCAGTAGGATACCTTTATATTTATACTCTGGCTGATCATCAGAACAACTAAGCTGTAGTGCCTCTTCACCTCACTGTGCAATACCTTTTGTGCAATACTTTTGTAAATAGTCAACGGTGCAATAGACTCAATACTTGAAATGTGCAATTCACTTGTATTTTTATTTTTATTCCTATTTATTCTATTTATCCCCTTCGTATATTTTATTTATATTGTCTCTGTATTTATATATATGTGTGTGTGTGTGTATATATATATATATATATATATATATAATATTCTGTAACTCTGTAACTTCTGTCGGTGCTATGCTTTTTTGGAAATCGAATTTCCCAGAGGAACCCACCCGAGGGATTAATAAAGTTCTATCTAATCTAATCTAAAGAAAGAAAAATAAAACCAGTAGAACAGCGAGGATGACGATGCATCAATAATGAGCACTGAATATTATAAAAAAGATTAATTTTTTATTGCATTATTATTGAAGATGAAGACTGGACCAACTGAACTGATTTGTCCAATCTGTCCATCCATATACTTCAATCCCCAGAAATAATTCAGGGGATTGATCGCTTGCAAAGAAGGGGTGCAAGCCGATGGCTGAAGGTGAATCTGAGGTTTAACCTGAGGTTTGAGCAGAAAACAAATCATGATTCACACGTTGCACTTGTCATTAGAATGAAACGATAAAGTCCTTAGCACTGAGCCATACAACCTCCAACAGCTACACCGTTGCAATGGAACATATATCAGGACTTTACAGATCAATTTGGCTGCTGAACCAGCCCTCTCGCTTGCATAAACAGCACATCTTTTTCCTCAAGATAATTCCACATGCAACAGTGAGCCCTGTTACTGGTTTTTTTGAATACTACCAGATCAGCCCATTTCTGGCTTCTCGCCATTGGCTACAGATCACTTTTAAAGCACATCGTTGTCTGTCCCCAAACTACATTCAATTCAGTTCACCAAATCTCAACAGTTGCTTCAAGCTCGGAGCTTCATATTGTGAGGTAAACCCCATACCATAACACAGAGAAAACAATCAGATGACGAGTACTTGGTGACAATGGGAAGGAAAAACTCCCTTTTAACAGGAAGAAACTTCTAGCAGACCTTGGATCAGAGAGGGGCAGCCATCTGCCCAACCAGTTGGGGGAAGAGGGAAGAAAGACGGGACAAAAGACACGCTGTGGAAGACAGCCCGAGATTAATCATAACTCAGGATTAAATGCAAAATGCTGTATAAACAAAGCTGCTCTCTTGATGGCACTCTCACTAGGTGTTGGCTCTCTCTGCAGTATTTTATCACTTCTTGTTCCTGTTACACTCCACAGTGGTGTTCTGTATGGCTTCATTTGTGTAGCTTGCTTTATTACAGACCTTTAAATAAAACTTATTTTGTAGTGTAACCTTCAAGTGCTTTATCCAAAGTACAATTTCTGCTAAATCAGTTTCAAATTATATTCACTGATTGTATCTTTAGGGATTCACTAGCTTAGCGTAGCTGCTAGCGTAGCTCCTAGCCTAGTCACTAATCGCATGGCTTCCTCCTCTTTCTTGATCACTGAGCCTCCTTTAGTAAAAACAGTCGTGTAATAAATAAGGCTGGAGGCCAGGCTCAGTGAGTTGGACATATGGGTCCACACCCCATTGTCCCAGGCAGCCAGGAAACGGGTCAGCTGGGTGACGGTGAGGATGAAGCGTACCCTTAAATAACAACCCAGTATGCCACCAACCTGTTCACATTTGGAAATGTTCTGACCCAAGGCCAGAGCAGGCAACACTGAGGTAAGTGCTTTGGGACCATAAATAGGTGCAATAAAGATAGATGGCATTAAAATCCAGGGGAAAACAAACACTTTCAGGTAAGACAAAGATAATATTACTGCTGAATCAGACTCCAGATGTCTGTTTTCCTGACAAAGCTGCCACTGCAGGTCAAATGACCTGCAACAGCTGACAGGAGGACTTTATTTTAACACCTTTGTCACTGATGAACAGCTGCAAGTGAGACCATCCTCAGAAGAACCCCCCACACATTAGAATATTCCAATGAATAAAGCAGGCCAGTGAAAGACGACTAGTGGGAAAGGTGAAGGAGAAGAAAGGAGCAAGCAATGCAAAAAACAGGACCAACAAAGGTTTGCACTCAATTAGAAAGAAGGGATGGATTATATGGTTGGAGAGTACAGCTGTCCCTTAATGGCTGAGCAATGAGAAGTCACTTTGTGGAGCAAGTTCACGGACAGTCATTATCATCTGCAGGATTGCTCCCCGCGGTTATTCGATAGTTTCTGCATGAGGCTGGAAATCCTGGGATTATTTTGTGAGGGTGAACGTCTTAACTTTGCAGCTGGGCACTCACTGACCTCAGCTAACGGCATTCCCCCATCACCACCACTAAAAAGAAAAAAATACATTTTATTTGCTTTAATTACCCGTTTAACTTACACGCCCTCGTTTCATTTCAAGACAGCGTGAAAGTCTCTACAGCACACTGCAGTAATTTATGAACCCTCCACTTTCATCGTTTGTCTCCTCGGCTGTCACAGCAAGTGGGAAATGCGAAGTCAGAGAGGCGAGACAGGGAGAAAAGAATATAGCGACTACAGTTGATAACTCATTAGCCCAGTGCAAATACATCAAAAGTTTTCAAACAAGTGTTAATTAGTCTAAAACCACCGATGGACAGACGGCGACTGAAACCAAATGTCTAATGTACAGACACAGAGCAGTGACAGAAAAAGACAGGACTTAAGATCATTCAAAAGCAAATGAAAGAAACAGAAAAGACTTTATCGTCTCTGGATAAAGTGCAGAAGAGGAGATCAGGTGGTGTGGGAAGAGATTTCCTTTTAGGTTTATGTGAGCTTTTTTGTTTCCAGTGGTCGGCTCACAGAATGAGCAGCAGGTCTGATGACAGCTTTCTGATCATTTTGGTCCAGTTATAGCAAACCAGCAACAACGTTATTGTTGGAGATGCTGTTGAATTATAACTGGGGAGAGATTTGGAGGGATAATTGTTAGCCAGTTGGAATGGTGCTCACTCATTACAGGTTATCCTGTTGCTTTGTAGCATATAAAAGCTATGTTTGAGATAAATGTCACTTATTATGTTTCCACCTACAAAAAAATGCATTTTTTTAATGAAATTACTTATAAATGTGAGATTAGTTGGCTGCTTGAAACAAAACCTACTACTTGACTGGTAAAGTCTTTGGTTGAGTGCAGACAGCAGATGATGGATGAGTCACTGGATGAATGGCCAGGATTAAAGGGTGCTATTAATTAATGTGTGGAACTGATAGATTGATCAAACCGTTCTGCCATATTTCTTGGTGTTTAACAAACATGTGCTGTGTTCTCAAATGGAACAAGGAACTATAAAAAAAAAAAGAGAAACTTTGGAATAAAGTGCTCTCATCACAGCGATGACAACTCAGTCTAATTCTATTAATAACCATCATCTAGCACCCTGATTAAGTCACTAATCCTCTCTGCTCTCAGCTCCGCTGATTAACGCAGGATCACACACAGCAGAAACACGCTAAGTCTGACAAATTTACATGTGTTGTTCCCAGTCTTCACACATGCTGAGTACAGATTGAAGGATCAAAAGCCCATGTGTACAGAGCTACGCCAAAGTTTAGAAGATGCTTCAAAAAGAATGCCATGAATAATTTTTATTCATGAATTGAAATTTGAAAACCTAAATCAAATCAATATTTGCTTTAATAACGACACCAGCCCCCTTAACACTTGTGCAGTTTTTCGAGGTACTTCATTCCCGCTGGCTGTATACTTGAGGACATCATAATGCTGTACAGTGACTTTGGGATTCGATGCTTCTGTGATAGATGCAAATCTAAACTAAACACCTGAAGTGCCAAAAACATCTGCACATTGATCCGCATCTGTCAACAGGTGGCATGTTAATAGAGTCGCACTGTGTTCTTCTTTATGAGGTTCAAACTAGCATCAAGCTCCAGAGCTCCAGAGTGAAGTCAGCTCGGGGGGGCCAATCACCAAAGACTCCTAAATGTCCAACTTTACAGCACAGGCATGTTTACAGCCTGCTATGAAACACAGTGTAGGTCTAACTTAGCTCATTTCTCCTTTCATAACAATTGTAAAGAGAGTGAATATTTTTCATAACTAAACAATGACTATAGCAGTAAAGTCTAAAGCTAGGGCAAGGCTGGCATTACTCATTGAACTCAAACTTTTGGGACAGTTATTTGAGAAACAATATTGGTTGGTTTGAGGTGGCTAGTTTTCAATCAATCAATTTATAAGCACATTTAAAAAACAACACAGGTTGACCAAAGTGCTGAACATAATAAAAAAGTAAAAAGTAGAACAAACACACACAAAGAACAAAACAAAAAAACCAAAAAACTGTGTTTTCAGACGAGTTTTAAAAATGTCAAGTGTTGGAGCGATTCTAATTTCAAGAGGCAGACTGGTCCAAAGTTTGGGTGCAGCAATCGCAAAGGCCCGAGCTCTGTTTTTTAGCCTGTTTCCAAACTAGAAGCAACTTATCAGCTGACCTGAGAGTTCTATTCGGAGTATTTTAAGTTAACAGATCAGAGAGGTATGACGGAGCTAATCCATTTAGAGTTAAAAAAAAAAAATCTTAAAATCAATTCTACAATGTACTGGAAGCCAGTGTAAACGAGCCAAGACTGGGGAAACATGGTCATGTTTACGAGTGCCTGTCAAGAGTCGGCCTGCAGCGTTCTGAACTAGCTGAAGACGAGAGAGCAGAGCCTGGCTGATACCAAAACCCAAGAAGCCTGCATCCACGTTTTTTGCGTGAAAATAACTAAGAGGAATGTAGAAACAAGACAGAATACACGCGTATGATAGAAGGCAAGTCAAATGATGAAGTTGCAAGGCAGGGTGGAGATGAGTGTTACTGCAAAGCTACCTGCAAAGCTGAAAAGAAAGGTCTAAAAGATGGCACCTCTGCTCTGAAGTATATTAGAAGATGGTAGCACTGACAAAAATGGAAGTGGATCTGGATGCAGCACAACTAATGATGCTAAGAGTTTGTTGACAGACAGGATTATAAATGTGTACATCTGAGGGTAAGCTCACAGTTTGGAGATGTACAGGAGAGGGAACGTCAATATACTGGCCTAAGGATGTTGAAGATGTCACTGCAAGGAAAGAATAAAGGCGGAAGACCAAAGCGAAGGTTCGTGGATGTGGTGAGAGAGAACAACCAGATGGTTAGTCTGACTGAAGTCAGTGCAAAGTATATGTGCAGGCCAATGATCAGCTGTGGTAATCCTTACAGGCCCACCAGAGAAAGACGATTTAGTACTAACTACTGTAGCATGTGTTTACGTGATGAGCTCGTGCACTTTATGGCTCCAGCAAGCTAGCTAGCATTATCTGATCCTTCATCACCCCACTCTCTCATCCACATCTGGTCACTTCTGGTTACAAAAAACAACACTGGTGTGACAAAAAAGCTATTGCTGAAGCTGAAACCAACGGGGGAAATTGCAGTGGGTATGTCTATCTTTCATATACAGCACATGGGTACAACGAGAACAATTTCTGAAATTTGTTGATCGTTTTCATTGATTCAAACTTTGTGCAAGTTGCTGAGATTTTAACTCTTTTTGTAGTAGACTCATTTGATTTTCCAAGTTTACAAAAACTCATCCACACATCTGAAAACATCGGCGACATCACCACCATAATTGCTGTATCAATTTATTATGACATCGTCCAGATGGCATCTGCTGCATGCGCTCTGTACTCCCCAACAAATGTTGATCTTTTCATCTTTTAAGTAGCAAATATTTGACAAACTCATTCATATAAGGGAAAAAAACCTAAAAACTTGCCATTTGACCAAGATTTGACAACATTTCCAAAAATATTATTTTACTTTGACTGTTTTTGACTTCAGCATCATGAACAGTTTGACCATGAACAAGCAAAAATATGTCAAATGTCCATATATACAGTGGGGCAAAAAAGTATTTAGTCAGCCACCGATTGTGCAAGTTCCCCCTCCTAAAATGATGACAGAGGTCAGTAATTTGCACCAGAGGTACACTTCAACTGTGAGAGACAGAATGTGAAAAAAAAAATCCATGAATCCACATGGTAGGATTTGTAAAGAATTTATTCGTAAATCAGGGTGGAAAATAAGTATTTGGTCAATAACAAAAATACAACTCAATACTTTGTAACATAACCTTTGTTGGCAATAACAGAGGTCAAACGTTTACTATAGGTCTTTATCAGGTTTGCACACACAGTAGCTGGTATTTTGGCCCATTCCTCCATGCAGATCTTCTCGAGAGCAGTGATGTTTTGGGGCTGTCGCCGAGCAACACGGACTTTCAACTCCCGCCACAGATTTTCTATGGGGTTGAGGTCTGGAGACTGGCTAGGCCACTCCAGGACTTTCAAATGCTTCTTACGGAGCCACTCCTTTGTTGCCCGGGCGGTGTGTTTTGGATCATTGTCATGTTGGAAGACCCAGCCTCGTTTCATCTTCAAAGTTCTCACTGATGGAAGGAGGTTTTGGCTCAAAATCTCACGATACATGGCCCCATTCATTCTGTCCTTAACACGGATCAGTCGTCCTGTCCCCTTGGCAGAAAAACAGCCCCATAGCATGATGTTTCCACCCCCATGCTTCACAGTAGGTACGGTGTTCTTGGGATGCAACTCAGTATTCTTCTTCCTCCAAACACGACGAGTTGAGTTTATACCAAAAAGTTCTACTTTGGTTTCATCTGACCACATGACATTCTCCCAATCCTCTGCTGTATCATCCATGTGCTCTCTGGCAAACTTCAGACGGGCCTGGACATGCACTGGCTTCAGCAGCGGAACACGTCCGGCACTGCGGGATTTGATTCCCTGCCGTTGTAGTGTGTTACTGATGGTGACCTTTGTTACTTTGGTCCCAGCTCTCTGCAGGTCATTCACCAGGTCCCCCCGTGTGGTTCTGGGATCTTTGCTCACCGTTCTCATGATCATTTTGACCCCACGGGATGAGATCTTGCGTGGAGCCCCAGATCGAGGGAGATTATCAGTGGTCTTGTATGTCTTCCATTTTCTGATGATTGCTCCCACAGTTGATTTTTTCACACCAAGCTGCTTGCCTATTGTAGATTCACTCTTCCCAGTCTGGTGCAGGTCTACAATACTTTTCCTGGTGTCCTTCGAAAGCTCTTTGGTCTTGGCCATGGCGGAGTTTGGAGTCTGACTGTTTGAGGCTGTGGACAGGTGTCTTTTATACAGATGATGAGTTCAAACAGGTGCCATTCATACAGGTAACGAGTGGGGGACAGAAAAGCTTCTTACAGAAGACGTTACAGGTCTGTGAGAGCCAGAGATTTTCCTTGTTTGAGGTGACCAAATACTTATTTTCCACCCTAATTTACGTATAAATTCTTTACAAATCCTACCATGTGGATTCATGGATTTTTTTTTCACATTCTGTCTCTCACAGTTGAAGTGTACCTCTGGTGCAAATTACTGACCTCTGTCATCATTTTAGGTGGGGGAACTTGCACAATCGGTGGCTGACTAAATACTTTTTTGCCCCACTGTAGCAACAGCTCTTATATGGTGTACACATACTGGAGTGATAAAAGGAGGGACAGATAAACCGACGTGGAATTTGTGGAGAGAAGGCAAAGACGAAGAAGAGGAGGAGCAGAAACAGAAGGTGGAGACGCAAGGATGGCTGGATGGAGAAGTTAATAGGTGGAGGGCTGTTTTATCCTGAGAGAGAAGTGTAAATTCAGCAGGGAGGCAGCAGAAGTGCCAGACCCTGCATCTATCTGCCAACACACACACATACACATGCAGGCTATTAACGCTCCTGATTGGCTAAAAATATACAGCGTATAGACACGTACGGTGAATGAATGTATGCAGGCAGAAAGGATGCATTCAGGGTTGTTTGTGTAAGTGTGTGCTGGCAGCGTCTGGAGGCTGGCAGATGGTCAGAGCTGAGTCTCTCTCCCCTGTGGGTCCCTCATCTCTCTTCATCCCTCCCTCCCTACAGCTCTGCCTCCAGGGGCGCCCCGCCAGCATTAAGCCCCACCAGAACATCCCCCAGCTGGGCACAGATCTCCACCACCTCCTCCCTGCCTGGAACTGAACCCGCTGAACGTTTTTGGATAGAAATCTCACCATTTGCGCTTACTTTTTTTCTTTATCCATTTGAATTGAACATGGATTGAAGGTTAAAGCTGTCTATTAAACAGTAAAGATGTTTCATCACGCTGGGAGCAGCCAAACATTTTCAAATATCCATGGGCATCAGTTTCAAAGGAAGGCTGTTTTCTTTGATTCCTGGTGGATTTGATTCGTGACACGGACTTAGATTTTCATTTTCACAACTGAGCTGAGAGGTGAAAGGAGCTCAGGTGTCACATTCAAGGATATTCAGCTCTTTATAGGGACATTTTGTTGGAATCACACCCACAGACATCTAGAGAATTAAAATTTGTTTTGAACTGTAAAAACTAAAAAGAAGTTTTTAGCTTTTGTTGCGGGTCATTTAGATTGTTTCTCATGTTACAGACTCATAAAAGAAACCAAAACAACATCCAAGGTAGTCCTATTTAGAAAAAAATATTTGCAGCTGCCGAAGGCCACAGACAGCCAGACTAAATACAGCTGTTTGATGATTCTCTCACACTGTTTGTGAGCAATCACAGCATAAAAATAGAATTCTGAACAAACATTCATCTGCTCTAAACCCAAACAGCTCCATTATTGACTAAATGACCTCGACAACAGTTGCAGCAGCCAATGAGCGAGGCGGATAGAAGGTCAGTGACAATTTCAAGATCGAAATGGCTGAACTTCAATAACAACACAAAATAAGCCTTTAATGCAAAAATCACCTCACACTAACATTTTATCTACAACTGTTCAGCTGATACGTGTCCATTTACATTTAGGTCCATAAGTGTGTGGACAATAACACAATTTTTTTGTCATTTGTCATATCACCTCGTTCATACTCTGTTATTGACAGGGACAGGGAGCTAGAGACCCGACATCCAAGTATTCATCCCTGCAAATTTGTGAACATCTCTATCTGGTCTTTGAGTCTGATGTCTTTAGCTGTTTCTGGGTCAAACAAACACTGCGGCATCACTGAGAGCTACAAACTGTCTAAATTCTTTCATCTTTAATAAAATGATCAGCGTTGCTGGCATCCATGAAAACAGAATTTATGAAGTTTAACGGAGTTAGAAATTAGCAGGAAGTTAGTTTCCATTTAAAGATGATATATCATGTTCTGACAGAGATTTCTGAAAAATTAAACGTACAGCTCTGCTAAAACTTCCCACATAAATGAAGACAGAAAACTAAACAGCAGTGACATTTGTAGGGTTACTGAAGTTGGGCTAGCTAGTATGTAATTATGTGGTGGCTAGCGACACAGTTATGTTAGCATAACATAAACAGTGAAGCTGGAGGATGAACGTTAACTTTCCCACTCGATAAAAGTTAACGTGAGGGTTCCCGATGGTTAGGTACAAATGCAGTCGCATGGCAGGATGCTGTAAATGGACCAAACTTCAGTCAGGAGAACAACTGAGATAATCCATCCACAATACGAGGTTAGTCAATAATATACTGCTGCATGGTAAGGATTTAAAAACTGAGCTTTAAAACGTGCTGCCGTTGAACAGTGGTAATAAAAACAGAGAGAGGCCGACAGTGATCATTGACTGTTTTTAGGGGCTTGTTCAGATTAAATAGAACAAAGCATTAAAACATGTTAAAAACACAACTGCCTTAATAAAAGCAGAGTCGTTTGGACCCGGAAGCAGAGTTCATACGTCATAACTTAAAGACCAGATGGGCTCTTATGCTCACTGTTTGATGACATGACCTGAGCAGACCCCAGAGAACCTACAGATGCAGGAAGTTTAAACCCTGTCTTTGTTTCATCCATCCAAACACTTTATTTCAGAAATGTGTAAGTGCTTTTAGGTGAACTGTTTTTTTTTTTTTGTTGTCTTTTGCAGAATCAAATCTGACTTTGCTGGTCTCGAGTGTAATCAGTGGTTTGCTCGTTGTTGTTGTTGTTGTTGTTGTTGTTGTTGTTGTTGTTGTTGTTTTGCACATGCATAAGGCATCTGTGGATTATTGACTTTAGTAATGTGGCTCTAGATCAACTTTCAGGTAGAATTTTTGCATTTTTTAAATGAAAATTGTAAGTAAACAACTGTCGTTAAGGCTGCTTTTATATCCACAAATTAATATTGATTTTCATTCAACATACAATTGAATAAAAAAATTTAGCAGTAATATCCTCTGCTGCTAACTTGAATGGACGGCAGTCCTTGTTCTTGAATGCTGAAGTGAATCTACTCACTCGTGCGCACTAAATGTCAGTTAAGGGTTTTTTTCTCCACATTTGTAATATACAATGCAGTGTTTACAAGCAATTTATTATCCATCTCATCCTCACTTCCGCATCCTCCACCTGGGACACGCGGAATCCCCAGGGGGGGTTAGGCATCATCAAAAAGGTTTGTCAGAGTAAAGAGGAGACTTCAAGGGGACACCACAAAGGTATGAGAGGATTTTTCTACCAACACCCTTTAACTTACAGGTGAAACTGATTCATCAGCTGATCAAACAGGAGAGTTAATAATAAGATGGATGATTACAATACTGTAGCTCAGATAAACTACGTGTGGTTATTAAGTGTGCGTTCAACATGAATGATGAGCGAGTCACAAACAGTCTGTAAATCTTTTTTAACCCCAAATCTTTTCTATTTTTCATCTTCTTTGCTCATCCAGTGAAATACTTCTCGACTCTTTAGACCTCTTGGATGAAAAATGAGTCGCAGCTTCTCCAAATATTTGTCCAACACAGCAGCACTGTTACAGGTACTGTTACTCCTACGCTATCAGTTTGAACCAGAAAAAAGCATTTGTCATTCTACCTGCAGCCTTTTGTTAACAGAATTTATAACTTTTTGAGGATTATCCTGTTATAGTGTGACACAATGATGCTTCAACATATCTGCTGTAAAATCAGTTGCGTTTGTTTGTCTATTTGTTAGCAGTCTAGTGTCCACAGTTTTCAAGATATCATATTGAACTTTTGGGTGATGGTAGATACCAATAAAAGCTGCAGCTGATTTAATTTTGGCAAAAATCGGGTCAAGTCAAGGTCACGCCCTTTAGGGGGCACTGGGCTCTCTGAATGTTGTTGTTTTTAACAGGCAAACTCTTAATCTGCAGATTATAAGACATATACGATGATGAATTTCATATAATCATCTATCAGAATAAGCTGATAGATGAATAATCATCTATTAGCTTTTGCCACTTTCATAGTTTTGACCAGTTCGAGCCTTCCAAGTTGTTGTGTTCATCATTCGTGTTAAATGGTGCTTGCATAGGTCATACGTGTAATAAAACTGTGCATGGCTGGTGTGGCTGTTTGGTTAGATTTGTAAATTTCATGGAATCAGGTTTCCTCAAAGCAGAAAGAATGCTTCAGGAGATTGTAATTTGCAATCTGTCAAACCATTTACTGTATTTCTACATTTAGGAAACGTGAGTGGCATTAATGCTCGAGTTCTGAGACTGTCCTCCCACTGTGAACATTTATATACTTCATTTCATACTTTTATATTCTCTTCATTCCGTCACTGGAGTTAAATACTTTCTAATATTTTGTCTAGAAGCTCCTTTCTGACCTTCATTTAGCTGCAAATACAAGTAAAAATAATACAGACAGATGCCAGAAACAGACTGAGGCCTCTAAGATAACAGATACCAGAGCGAGGCTTCAAGGTCGCCAGCAGAAACCAGACATCATGTTACAGAGTGGAGTCATGTGGCCTGAGCCTTAGACTCCTTTCCAATAAAAAAGTAGAGGCCTTATCTAAAAGTCTTTATTGGGTTTGTATTAAAGTTATTGGACAAACGTCTCTTATCGTGGCGCCTGAAAGCAGAGATGGCACTGTTACGATATCCTGTGGATCTCTATATGCAGATTGTGGTGTAATACTGGGATGGACAATACCAGCAGTGTGTTGAGCAATCAGCAGAGATGACACATACCTTCTGGCCAACATAAATAGAACTGTTGGACAGCTGAATGCTGTTTATCTGGCAGGATTTGGGTAACATTTGGGTGAAATGGCAACAACATGATTAATCATCTCAAAACCTGAAGAAAGTGAGTACTTTTTAACTTTGAACCCAAACCTTATATGACACTGTTGATAACTCAAAGGTGTCTGGATGACTGAATGTTTGTATTCATCAATCAGAGAAGCGCCAGTGGGACCTGTCACTCGGTCAGTCAGACAAGTCTATTTGGTACGAGTCTGATTCATTGTGGGTTACTGTGTCTGTTTGATGGGTGATTTCCTGGTTGACTGATAGTGTTTTGAATGACTGATGAGGTGGAGATTTGGTCGAGTGCGTCTGCGTCCCTGAGGTGATAAACTGAACCCATCCTTAGTTTACAGGCTGAATATCAAATTGGCCTTGTCTCTGGGTTTTGTCACTTCATCCTTTTTCCTTTCTCTTTGAGCTTTTTCCCCTTTTGATAATCTTTCTCATGTCACACTTTCACAGGCTCTGCCTCTGTGCTCGCTGCTGACCTTTGTGACTGTTTCTTGTCAACTTTCCCCTTTAGCTCCATGTCACATTTGCTTTGCCTCTACTTGACACCACTTGTTCTTTTTTCTCACTTTACTTTGTTGTCGGACTTTGTTCTACATTTGACATTTACTTGCAAACAAGATACGGAAATCTTCACTGCACACAAAACTATTTCTACAACGTGTATTCCTTTAACAATACTGTGGACATCAGTTTAACCCTTTAACACCTACCATAGAACCAAGTCCGCCAGAGCTTATATTAGATTTTTACATGCTGTGGAGCCATTTTCAAGTTGATATACATCAATACAACCATTATAGCCCAAAATTTAATAACATGTATGAATTAAGTGCATAGTAATTACATTAATTGCAAAAAAGTGCAATAAACTACAAAAAAATTGAAAATCGTTTTTGTTTTTTTAACATAAGAGGCTTATCCCTCAAAACTGTAAATACAAAAAAGTTGCACAAACTAGTTTCCCACCACAGGAAATTTATTTTGAGTGTCTTCATAGTTTTATTTTCGAAATACACCAATTTTTATATACTGCAGGAAAAACGAAAATAAATATTATAGTGCAAATTTGCAAAAAAGCAGCATATGCATCAAAATAAACTATTTCCAGCAGTGCAATATGAGTCCTAAGCATCCCAGAAACGACACAAAGTCATAAAGTCAAACATAACTTTTAAAAACACCAGTATAGGCTCATAAGGCCCTGATGGTAAAAAACTACATTTCCGCGAAAATGACGTCACTTCCGATTTCGGGCTGGATTCAAAATCACACCAAAAATCAATGTTAACATTATCCCAGTGTTTCCTTTACTTCCTGTAGCAGTACATCTACAACATATATTACAACTGCTTATTACAACCTGAACTTTCAGTGAAAAGTAGTGAAGATGTTGGAGTTACCAGAGCGTAATAGCTGCTCTCAGGCCAAAGGAGCTTTTTCAAACACATGAAAGCTGCAAAATAAAAAGAATGAAAGAGGACTAAAATATCATATCTAGAGGTAATGCTATATTACCAACTGCTGGCCAATTAAGCTGAATCAAGGTGAGCAGTTTCAAGCATGTCCAATCGGGAGAGGAAAGAGAAGATTACTGGAGGAGTTGGCTGAGGGGAGGAAGATTTGAGCATCAGTGCTGAGACTGATGGATCTGTGACCCGATATCAGAGCAAAGAGAGAAAATAAACTGAATTGATTTGTAAGTTTTTTGGAAAACAGAAAATGCTAATGTGCAGAGCAGATGTTCCACGTTATTGTTAATATGTCAGCCCTGCTTGGACGAAAAGAAATAAAATAACTAGGGCCTGACGCAACGCCTTGAAAGAAAACCACAAAAAACAACAGAAAACCGAACCTAGAATCAGTGTAGAAATCATCCGACCTTACCGAGGGTACATACAAGCACAGCATCGCAAGGACAGAATAAAAGAGACAAGGATGGCGTCTATAAATAAGTCCGCTTTGTATTATCCCTTTCTTTTACGGCAGCAAGAGAAGAGACCAAACTATAAATCTCGGGTCATCGCCGTGAGTGTGTTCGTTTTTATAACTGCTCCTTGGAAATCCATTACCTACCTACCTACCACAGCTCTACGGGGAGGATGTTCAATAGAGAGAGGCAGAGATTCAGAGGGGAGAGTGAGAGAGCAGGGCGATGAATCACAGAGGAAGGTCTACTCTGAAATATGTGGCTCTAAATCAAACTGTTAAACTCCGACACGACAGAAAAGGAATAGTGTGAAGATGGATGAGAAAGACAAAGAGAACAAGAGAAAAAGATATAATAGATAGTGATTGTGTCATTAGGTCCATGTTAAGTTCAATCACAGTGCGGCTGCAGTTTAATTTGTCAGAAATTAGACCTAAAATGGTTTCATTTAGTACCAACTGTGGACATTTTCCTGACATTTTAAACCAAATCGTGATACAATTTCTCGGTAATAGAGCAGCCTTATTAACTGCTGTAGAAAAAGATGAAGGGAAATAAAGCTCAAACGTGAACATTACAAAGCAGTTTGACATCAGAACAAACTTATGACATACAAGCAAAAGGACACATTTACACTTTTAGGAAGAAGAAGTGTTGTGGATAGGCATAGCTTTGGGTCACGTGGTGTCGGTAATAGTAATAGTGATTGCTATATCACCTGTTCACGGCCCGAGGGAATTTTTGTGAATGAGTGGGTGATGGGGGAAGTCGACTTTTGCTGACCGCTCAAGCTTAGAATGTTTTTGATCACAGTTTTTCTACGGATTTTAAGAATTTGATAACAAATAAAGGAGTTTTAACCTGGAACTTTGACTTACGTTTTAAACAGCGGGCGCGTCAACAATATTCCCCTATTCAGCTGCTCGGCAACTCAAAGGCTTGACAGTCGCCAATATTTGTCAGCAAAAAAGTGCGGCGGCAATGGAGCCTCCCGCAATCAGCGCTGAATAAACGCCGACGCGAGCCCACACACCGCCGCCACTACACCCATAAAATCGGCTAGTCTGACAGATAAGGAGAAGACGACGGTGGTATGTAAACTGTGTTTGTTTGAACGCAGTTTGGATTCTGACCATACAAAGATGTTTTTGTGACACGCCCACCGCTACGTTTGCTGTTGGATTTGGTGTGTGTGTGTGCTGTGGCTCTGCAGGCGTTCAACTGAGTTTGAAGGAATTGCTGTTGCCTTTGTTTTGGATTTTGGCATGCTGCTTATGTTGAATGCTTAAAATGAGTGGATCGCAGGCTGCATCTGTTGTTAGAAAAACTGAAAAGGATAAAAGATTAATTTCCCACACTGAGAAAGCTCTTGCAAACAAAATTGAAACCATCCAAACAGATCGGAAAAGGCATATAAACAAAATGAAAAATGTTATTATGTCTCTTAAAGAGCTAATGAAAGATGATAAAAATCATTCACAAGTCAAAAAACAGTTTGATGAGTTAACACACCTGTTTAAGGATGCCAGTGCATTGCATGAATCTTTGCTTTCTCTAATCTCATTTGATGAGAAAGATAAACAAAATACATGGCACTCAAGCATCGCTGAATACAATAAAGAGTTTATGGAGGATATTAAGATATGGCTTTCTGAAACTGATAAACGTTCGGGGAGGCCTTCATCTGACAAGGCACAGTCACAGGAAACTTCTCTGGGAGGAGAAGTGGAGGTGCGAGAGCACACTGGAAAAGAACCTCAATCATCTCTTAATCCTCAGAATGATGTTAATGATGACGTGTTGCCATCCGACAGTGTGTCAAATCAAGGCAGTAGGTCAAGCTCAAGAGTATCATCTACTTCATCTGCACGTCTCAGGGCAGAAGCTGAAATGGCCGCCTTGCTCGCACGTCAACATATGCTGAAAGAAAAACACTCTCTTGAAGAACAAGAGGAACAATTGAGGAGAAAGAAAGAACAACTTCAGCTTGAAGCAGATATAGCTGCAACTGTTGCAAAGGTGAACGTGCTGAGAACTGGATCCACTATGCGGAGCGTCGCTTCACGGAAATCTAATGGAATGGAATCATATTTTAAAACAAAGGGAAACAGCCTTGAAATTCTTAATGTGGATGCAGAGACTTTTGTTCCACAGACGCTTACAAAAGGAAATGCAATCACTGGGAATGCAGAGCTTCAAGTAAAAACAGTGCAACAGAATATGAAAAGGGAAAGACCTGCACCCACTCTTATGGGGCCTTCTGACGCTTTTGGATCAATTCCACCTTTGCCTAAGCCACAAGCTGCTCATCCAGTAGCCAATGAAAATCTGTTGTCCATTATGGAAAAACAAAATGAAATAACTTGTATGTTGGTCCATCAGCAAAGTCTTTCTTCACTGCCCAAAAGGGAGATTCAAACCTTGGATGGTTTACCTTTACATTTTCAGGCTTTTATGCGCTCGTTTGAACAGGTCATAGAAGCAAAGACTGGCGATGCTGGCGACTGCCTGCATTATCTTGCACAGTACACCAAGGGGCAGCCCAATGAACTTGTTAAAAGCTGTCAACATATGTCTGGAAGTGCTGGATATGTAAAGGAAAAGACTCTGCTGTATGAGCACTTTGGGAATGGACATGTGATTGCATCTGCTTATTTGAACAAAGTTCACTCATGGCCACTGATTAGATCGGAAGATGGAAAAGCTCTTCAGGCATATTGTTTGTTCTTACGTGGATGCTGCAATGCAATGGAAGAGATTAATGATCTCTCTGAATTAAATACACCTTCCAATATGCTTGCTGTGATTAGGAGACTGCCATATAAGTTAAAGACAAATGGCGAACAGTAGCATGTGACATTCAGGAGAGGCAACATCGCAGAGCGGCATTCATTGACATTGTTTCCTTCCGTGAGCCTCAAGTTTAAATTGCAACAGATCCCGTCTTTGAAAATCTATGTGACGTTCCAGCAACACATCTAGCAGCCAAGGGCAGCAATGGAGGGAAACGTTCTCCACATCTAAGAGCTAAAGGAAGTAGCTTCGCCACAACAGTCTCTGATGTTGAGAGACAGAATCAGACTGGGGCTCAAGATCGTCACAGCACTGTGAAGGCTTGTTTTTTCTGCAAAGGCGGACACACACTGGAGTCATGTGCTCTGCTTGATAAGAAACCTCATAATGAGAAGATTTCTTTTCTTAAAAAGAACAGCATCTGTTTTGGCTGTTTGTGTACTGGGCACATAAGCAAAGAATGCAGAAAACGCCTTTCATGTAAAATCTGTGGTCTCCGACATGCAAGTATACTCCATATTCACCACAAAGAGAAGAATGAAGTCGAACCTAATAATGAGGCAGATAACATTCCTGTTACGATCCAGACTAGTGGTCTTACTGGGGCCGGTGAACAGGACTGTAAGCTTGCCATTGTGCCAGTTAAAGTAAAATCAAAGAGAGGTCAAAGAATAGTGGAAACGTATGCCTTTCTGGACCAAGGGAGTTCAGCATCCTTTTGTACAGTGGGTCTTATGGACAAGCTGAATATTGCTGGGAGGAGGACAAAGATTCTCCTGCGCACCATGGGACAGGAGAAAGTGGTGGACAGCTTCATTGTACCTGAACTTGAAGTTGCTGGATTGGACAGTGACATGTACTGTGATATGCCTAACCTCTTCACTCAGCATAAAATGCCTGTAGATATTGGTAACATCCCAAATCAACAGCACCTGGATGACTGGCCACATTTGAAGCATGTTCATTTGCCAGAAATTAAGGCCAATGTTGAGCTTTTGATTGGCATGAATATGCCCAGAGCTCTAGAACCTTTGGAGGTCATCCGGAGTGTCGGTGATGGACCTTTTGCCATTAGGACTGTGCTTGGCTGGACAGTGAATGGGCCACTTAATCGAGAATGCTGTGGAAGGCCAGGATGTTTGGCAACAGTTACTGTCAACAGAGTTTCTGCTGTCACACTGGACAAGCTATGGAAACAGCAGTTCAAGATGGACTTTCTCTTAAACTCTGTCTTTTGGACGGATGGCACCGCAGTGTTGAAATACATAAACAATGAGACTTCCAGGTTCCGTGCTTTTGTGGCGAACAGAGTGTCAGAAATCCTCAAGGCTTCTAGTGCCTCCCAATGGAGGTATGTGAACACCACACATAACCCTGCGGACCTTGCCTCCAGAGGTATGAAGGCAGAGACCTTTTTACGTGACACTGAATGGATATCTGGTCCTGCATTTCTTACACAGCCAGAGAACAATTGGCCTGTGAACCCAGAAAACTTGCAGGAACTTCCACATGAAGATCCTGAAGTTAAGGTGGCTGCTGCCATCGAGGTCTTACAAGCACACAATGATGATCATCCTCTGACCCTTTTAATCCATCGTGCCTCATCCTGGACTCGTCTCGTCAGGGTGATGGGTTGGATTTTGAGGTTCAACACATTGCTATTGCATCACAAGAAGAAACATTTCCAGTCTGCATCTGATACAATTCAGTCTGAAGATGCTCAACATAAGGTTGATTTCCGGCATGGCTTTCTTTCATTGGGAGAGATTGAAGATGCTGAGATGCAAATAATTAAGTTCTGTCAGAGGAAAAGATATGCCGAAGAAATTTCTCATCTCCAAAGGGGAGAGTCTGTGAAACGAAGCAGCCACATATATAAGTTGAATCCTGTTTTGGAGGATGATGTGCTGCGGGTTGGTGGACATCTCAGTAGGGCTGTCATGTCAGAAGATTCCAAGCATCCTGTCATAATCGCTAAAGAGCTCCACATTTCTAATCTCATTCTACAGCACATTCATAAAGAGGTGGGTCATGGTGGAAGGAATCACATACTCTCAAAGCTGCATCAAAAATACTGGATTCCTGGTGCTGGTACTTTGATTCGAAGCATCATGTCGAGGTGTGTGACCTGCAGAAGGTTTCATGGAGCTGTAGGCCAGCAGCAGATGGCTGAGTTGCCTGAAAGCAGAGTGACCCCTGAGAAACCCCCATTTAGCTTTGTTGGAGTGGACTATTTTGGTCCATTTGAACTGAAGCGTCGGAGAAGTCTTGTGAAGCGGTATGGTGTTATTTTTACTTGTTTGGCAATTAGGGCAGTACATATTGAGGTTGTGTCATGATCCTGGGTCTGTTGACCCAGCGTTTTGAGTTTTAGTTTATGTAAGCCCGTCAGGTTTCCTAAGTTCATTTGTTATCATGCCTAGGTGTTTCTAGTTCTTATTATTTCCCCCTTGTGTTAAATCTCCCCTGCTCTTCATGCGTTTCATGTCTGTGTCTTACGTTGTCAAGTTCGGGTTGTCATGTCTATGTCTCTTTATGTTTCCTGTTTTATTGTGAAGAGGTCTGGTGTTTCTGTGTTCATCGTGTTCAGTTTTACTCTCCCACGGTGACGTCATTATGTTCATGTGTGCCAGCTGTTTCCCCATGTGTTCCCACTTCCCTCATCATCCTGTGTGTATTTAGTCCGTGTGCTTTCAGTCATTTGTGGTCAGGTCGTCTGCTCATCCATGTCTCATCCCCAGGTACCCATGTCAGTTCACTATGGTTAAGGTTTTTCATGTTTTGTTATTAGTTCACCCAGTTTAGGTTATTGTTTAGTTTCACCGATGCCCGATTATTTTTACCCTCATTGCTAGCCTCAATAAACGGCTTGTTTTGTTTATCCACACTACGTTTTGGTCTGCGTTTGAGTCCTCCTCTGCAACACATACGGTCTGCCCCAGCCAGACCGTGACAGGTTGCCTCATCTCTTGACACTGACTCTTTTATTAACGCCTTACGACGTTTCATCGCAAGACGAGGTCAGGTACAAGAACTGCGCTCAGACAATGGGACTAACTTTGTGGGCACAGAGCGCGAGCTGAGACGAGCTATGGAACAGTGGAATCAGGAAAAGATCTCTGATGCTGTGTCTTTGAAGGGAGTGAAATGGATCTTTAATCCTCCAACTGGATTGCATCATGGCGGAGCATGGGAACGGTTGATTCGTTCTGTCAGAAAGGTCCTTAATTCCACTCTCCAAACACAGCATTTGGACGAGGAAGGGCTCCAAACTGCTCTTTGTGAAGTGGAGTCAATCCTTAACAGTAGACCCATTACACTGGAATCCACCGATCCAAATGATTTGGAAGCCTTAACACCAAACCATCTCCTTCTTCTCAAGTCTAACCTGTCTTTACCACCTGGCCTGTTCCGGAGGGACGATCTCTACGCACGTAAACGATGGAGGCAAGTTCAATATATATCTGATCTGTTTTGGAAAAGATGGACTAAAGAGTACTTGCCACAACTTCAGCAGTGCCAGAAATGGGGAAGGATTAAACGCAACGTTGTTCCTGGAGATGTGGTCCTTATAGTGGATGATTCTGCACCTCGTGGTTCCTGGATCATTGGGAGAGTCACCGGAGCTGCACCAGATGAAAAGGGGCTTGTGCCAATAAGAAGAAAGAATTCAATCCTATATTGTGTTGTGACATCATCAACCTTTATGACCAAGGTCACGTTCCCCTACAGGAGACAGAAGAATTTAAATGAGCTTGTCACATTAGTGTGAGGTAAAAACTGGGGAAATCAAATGCTGGTGACTGACAGCAAGCCGTGCAGCCTCGTGTGACTCGCGTTTAATGAGATATGTTGCGTGGCACATCTCACAGAAAAAAACACAACTGTGCTACGGTGAGATTCAAGATTGTGAAATCATCCTTTAAACAAAGGCTTTTATTTCCAACTCAATTCACTTCAGCTGGTGAATTTAATTGTTCCCACCACCAAAATGTTGATGTTCAACCAGGTCAAACATGGGTAGAAACTGCTGGGGCTTTGAAGCAGTGAAAGTCCCCCCTCCTACGCCTCGCAGCGCTTTCATCCACTGCCTAACATCCCCAAACTCTACTTTGCAAAGGTTTGTGTTTGAGACATTTTATCTGTTTGTTCAAGCACTTTATTATTTTTTTAAAAGACTGTCTTTTGCTGTCTGTAAACACTCAAGAACTGCTCGCTAAGCAGGAATGAAACTGTCAAAAGTGCAAGACAAACTGGAAACTGAGACCAGTTTCAAAGGAAAAACGGTGCCTTTTGAAAGGTGTTGGTTGCAGTAAAGTGTGCAGTGCACTGTTTAATTGAACTGTTTATAATAGCTAAACTTTACTCTTTACCAGCATCCTGTATGACAATGATAATAACCCAACTTTTTGTCCTTTGCTCATTTTGCTCAATGAAAAAGTTTGAACATGTTTTATTTCTTCCTGCCATGTCAGGAGCATCGTGATAACACGGCAAAAAATATTACACGTCAAACAAGGTCAAACGTTGTTTGGAAATATCCGGCCCGTTCTCACTCCCGAGGTGTAATATCGAGATGATTTGTCAAGTCCTGAGGCACTCCTGAGGAACGCGAAAGGTGACCTCCCTCGTTCTTATGCTACGCGCCGGGTTATGGATGAAATCCAGTGGTATTACACGTTCCAGCCATGTATTCCAGTCATAACCATAACCTTATCCCTAACCTTAACCAGCACTTTAATGACATTAGACAGTGTTTTCCAAAGCAATTTAAGTAAAACAAACAAACGTGCAGATTCATTCCAAATGGTTCTCATGTTTTATTCATTTTTCTGATCTCGTAATATAGGGACCTGTTGGATGCTCAGAAACGTAATATATTGAGTTTTCAATTAAAAATGTTCCACTTTGGGGGTGGGAACGTGTTGAAATATCGACAACAACTCTGCACTATGTCCTGTTTAACTGTTACCTGGGCTGAAGTAAGAAATAAATTTTTTTTAGCTCCAATGTAAATATCATTAAAAAAAAACAGGCGATGCTCCTCATGACAAAATCTTAAGATCAGAAACTTTCTCAGTTCTGTTTGGATCAAAATCTTGAAATCATGAGAATCAAAACAAGAGACTTTTCCCAAACACAGAGAAGAGTGTGACGATGAATCTGGAGGAGCTTGTTTCCTCTTGAGGAATGAAGGCGCAGTAATAAACAGAGAGCACAGAGACAGAAACAGCGGCGAGGCCGACGAGCAGGGCATTATCATGAAAATGAGACATTTGCATTGACAGAGAAAAGACATCAGCCATAATAATAATAATAATAACATCTGTAATAATAATAATTATCACAATAACCAGACTTCTGTTTGTATTCGGCTGTTTGCGGCTCTGTTGTGAATTACCAAAGATGGAATCAGTGGAGAACGTGATGAATGTGAATTTGCTGGACAGCTGCATAGAAATAAAAAGGGTTCCCTACTAAATCAGCGGCGCACAAACAGTTCGGCTCATGAATACTTTTACCATTTCATATTCAATGCAAACATGTCCAATTGCTGTTGATGTGTCTGTGGAGCTGCTGCACATAAAAGATGGTTTTCATGAAGACTGAAGCGTTTTATGTATAAAAGAAAAAGAAGACAAGAACCAAAACAAGCTGAGCTTCCACACTTGATATCTTTTAGTCAAGGACAGTGAAAGCTAACTGATTTCTACAAAGAGAGAAAAATAATGGTGGTTTTCTAAAGTAGCGATGTAAGGAGTATTAAGGGTTTATTAATAGTTTCAGATTAAAACAATAAAAATAACAAGCATCCATGACTTTGTTCTCTAGCGCTTTTTAAAATGTGCTTGAAATAAACTGAATATATAATTATATATATATATATAATTTCAGATTCCACTAACATTTAGCACTGTATAATTGCACACTTACATTGTAAATAAGTAAGTAGTTACATTGTTTCTTTTTTAAGTGATGGAACTGCAAAAATCTGCATCGGTTAAAAAAAAAAGGTAAACAGAAATGTAAAAAACGCCAACACAATCCCAACACACCAATATGGATCCATGCATGTGCTTCAACTGTGATTATGTGCATCTTACATGGGACTCATGTAAGTGATCAGCAAATGTAGGCATTTGACTGAAAACATCCTGAGTCAGTAATCATGAGTGTGAGCAATCGATCTGAAAAATAGATCGCGGTCAAAAGCCACAGCAACAAATGAGAGCATGAAAGACCTCTGAGGGGATGTGCACTAGATTAACTGTGAAGATGTATGACTATTGATTCTGTTTCAATACTACAAGAGGTTGAAAAGATAATCAACAGATTATCCATTAAAGTGACCAATCACATTAGGACCCCATCTCCTTTTGGGCTTCGCCTCCGAGCAGGATTTCTGCCCGAGCGCAGAGAGCGACTCACGTGAGCATGAAACAGCAGCAGCTTGTGCAAAGCATGACACTCTTGCTTGCACATTTCTTATGACATAAATATTATTCCATAAAAAATCATCATAACAGCGGCCTGCAGTTACAGTTTCAAACCTTTCTTTCTTTATAAGTGGTATTTATTTCAAATATACACAATAAAAGTGCATTAACTATTTTGATTAATCTGGTATAATTGTATCGTTCTGTCTTTGTTTTGTTTTTTTGCAGTTTTTGCACACTCGTACTTTCGGTAGTCCTGTGTTGATGGTCTTTTATATGTAGAATCGTGGAGGAACGTTGTCTCGTTTCACCGTGTACTGTACCACTGCACATGGCTGGAATGACAATAAAGCCACTTGACTTGACTTGATATATATATCATGACATAAAAGTCCCTGTGTTGCCTTCATCTGAACAGCTTCAGCACGAAATAAACCCAAATCACTAACAGCACAAAAGCCATTTGCATCATGAAACTATACAACAAACTTCTGAAGGCGCAACTGACATTTGTCTGACATTTAATCCAGAGCAACTCTCCACTGATGCCAAAACTCACTATGAGGTAAAAGGGAAAAAATGAAATGACATTCATCAGTACTGTGTGCCAGGCAGCCAGTGCTGCTGGAGACAAAGGATCAGGAGGGCCATGTCGTCTAAAATATTCCTGTAATATTACAAACTGAAGTGCAGTAATAGAACTTAAGAGAGAATAAGGTCAAAAGGATTGTCTTTTCACAATTCAAAATACGTTTTTATTAGAGGATATGGAGCCGGGTGATATTGATGGATGGGAGCACGCCACTGTCAAATTTACACCATGGAGATAATGAGAGCAGCGTTAGGGCCAATATATCAGACAGACAATGGATGTTTATTTAATATCAGCCTGTCACAGTTCTCCAGGTGCTGAAGCTTTGACAGCACATTTACAATCCTTAAATACACTGACAGTGATTATCGTTGCAAACACCGCCCACTCGTTTTGAATAATTCTTCCGTTAAAACTGCATTACTTAATTATCAGGTTAGTTAGAGGATAATAAACTCCAAATGATACCATTATATCCTCCTCTTATATGTGAAGTGACAAAAACCTCTTAACACCCGACCCACTGTCACATGTGGGGCGTTAAATGCTTATCACAAGGTAATGTTACACACCAAGGAAAAAGAAACAAAAAACCATGTGAGGTAGCAGGAGGGTGCCGCCAATCAGGGAATTTGTGTTAAGAGCTCATGGTCCATACAAGGATTTAAATGAACCTTGTTGTGTTATCACCTATTGACAGTGGTGTAGTCCAGCAATACCTCTCTGTTCACGATCTGGTTTGGTCTTCACAAAATTCACAGAAAACGAAATGTCTCTTGGGCTGTTTAAGCTTCATTATCTCTACTCCGTACAGCTGATGTTTGGGACTAAGCACAGTCGAAGTATCCTTACATCAGACCCAAATTTGTTTAAACACAGCCTAATAAAATAATTACTACTATTTACTTGGAATATTAGAAACATACATCCAAAATAAATGGCAGAAACGGTCTGAGTTCAGACAGTCACACCCTTTAAACTGATGTGTTTCTAAACAGAAGTAAAGGACTGGAAGACATTAGCTGATACAAACATGAAATATTATTCTCCCTGTATACGGGAGGAAACAGGACTGGACAACCGTGAATAGGAAGGTTAACAACAAACCTCCAAAACAACTGAATGTGAAACTGCAGAACAGATTTGCTCCACTATCAAAGGACCCTGGATCTATATCGGACAACCATCCATCTAAAAGCAGCGAAATAAGGTCTGAAAATCTGTTGAAAAGTGAAAGACCACAGGGAAAGCTAAAGGCTAGGCCTGAAACTCTGATTGTGGGTGACTCTGCCGTAAAGGATGTACAAAGGATGTGCGGTAAGAACACTAAAGTCCTCTGCTTTCCTAAGGATATGGTCAACAACCTGAAGGAGAGAATTCTTCAAATTGCAGATGAATATCCAACTGTGACAAACATTGTTCTGCATACAGGGTCAAACGATGTGTCCAAACAACAGTCGGAGGTTCTGAAACGGGACTTTACTGGATTATTAAATACTGTAAACTCTCTGAATGCAGCTGTATTCATCAGTGGACCTGTACCGCCGGTCAGAGGAGGAGACGAGAGATTCAGCAGGTTGTTTACACTGAATAAATGGCTTATATCAGCATGTGCTGACCACTCAGTGCATTTTATCGACAACTTTAATATTTTTTGGGAACGCAGGCATCTGTTCAAAGCAAATGGATTTAATTTTAACAAGTCAGGGGTGAAACTGTTCACCTCCAACTTGTTTTATTCCATACGTCATCCATCCGTGCTTGGTGCCAAGGCTGAGATAAACGAGGAGTTATCTCATAAAGAGGAACAAACAGTACTCCAAGAACAGACAAAGCCCAGCAGAAACCTTGAGGAGGAGCTCCATTTGCCCCCACCCGGGAAGAGCCTCAGAAAGGAGAGACATCCATGGCATCTGAGGAAGAGCCTCAGAAAGGAGAGACATCTAAGGCAAGAAGAGGGGTCCCTATTTGCCTCCAACTCTCTCAACAACACCAACGACCAGGACAAGGGACCACGACCTTCCCCAGTCCCCCAAACCCCTGACAGGCCATCACCCTCCTCCCCCTCCCTTTCTCCCTCCTCCCCACACCTGAAATTCACTGAGGAGATGATGGAGCGGGTCAATGCTGGGCTCAGATCTACCCCCCGTCCCAATCCCTTTTTGTCCCCCATAAACCCCCCACCAGAGCGGCCAAAGGTTCGCCATCGAGCCCCACCCTCAACAGAGCAATCGAAGTCACATTGCCCAGCCTCGCCCCCCTTAGTTCCTCTTCATGCCCTGTCTCCGCAGTCTGATGTGTGATGTGTGGAGGGTCCGGGCTGTGAGGATTATGGCAGTGATGACTTTTCCCAGGAGAAGCTGGGACCCTGTTTACTAGAAGGTTTTAAAATTTCTGTACTTTTAGGTGACAGGAGACATGTGGCCTGGTCAAAACACAGAGAGCTGCACTCTAAAAGATCTTTAAACATAGTAAACATACCTTGTGTGCCACAGACTGCTCCCAAACATGAGGGGACAAGTAATACCTCTAAAACACTTAAGTTGGCTTTGTTAAACGTTAGATCTTTAGCTGGGAAAACATTTTTAATTAATGATTTAATCACTGAGCACAGCCTTGATTTTATGTTTTTAACTGAAACTTGGTTGGACCAAAGTAACAGTGGAGCTGTTCTCATCGAGACGACCCCTCCTAACTACAGTTTTATCAGTGAGGTCAGGGCGAGCAGGAGAGGAGGAGGGGTTGCTGTCTTATTTAATGAATCATTTCAATGTAAGCAGCTATCTCCTGGAAGTTTTCAGTCTTTTGAATATGTGGCTTTACAGCTGAAGGCCCCATCCAAAGTTGTGTTTCTTAATGTTTACAGGCCTCCCAAATACTGCACAGACTTTTTTAATGACCTCAGTGAACTGCTGTCTGTGATCTGTGTTGATTTCGACTGTGTAATTATTGTTGGGGATTTTAACATTCATGTGGACAACCCTCAGGACAAAGGGACTAAAGACCTGAGTAACACTCTGGGCAACTTTGGGCTGACTCAGCATGTAACAGAGGCCACACATAATAGAGGACACACTCTTGACCTACTGATCTCCAAAGGCCTGAGCATTTCAAAGGTTACTGTGTCTGATGTGGGCCTGTCTGATCATTACTGTGTTTTCTTTGAAAGTAAAATCTCAGCCCACACAAATATATCAACAACAGTGATCACAAAACGGTGTATAACTGAACACAGTAGTGAGATCTTTAACCAGGTCTTCCCATTAACACCTGACCTGTCCAGAGGGTCAGTCAATGAGCTCGTCAATAGCTTCAATGCTAACATGTTAAATGTAATGGACACTATTGCTCCCATTAAGGTGAAGGTTATCTCTGGAAGGAAAAAGTCTCCATGGAGAAACTCCACACTGGTGAAAAATGAAAAAAGAGAGTGTAGGAAAGCTGAGCGCAGATGGAGAAAAACAAACCTCCATGTTCATTATGACATTTATAAAGAGAAACTTCACAATTATAATTTACAGCTGAGGAGTGCAAGAAGGTCCTACTTCTCTGACATCATCACTAAAAACAGCCATAATGCTCGGGTCTTATTTTCTACAGTTGACAGGCTAACAAACCCTCCTGTGTCAGTGGCAGCTGAACTTCATTCGACCATGGCCTGCAATGACTTTGCCAAATTCTTCACTTAAAAAATCCAAAAAATTAGACAAGCAATTGGTACATCAACAGCAGATCCAGGATATGTACTGTGTCCACCAAAAAACTGTTTAAACACCATGAAACAGTTTCAACCTATTAACAGCAAAGACCTGGAGGACATCTTAGGTCAACTGAACTCCTCCTCCTGCTGTTTAGATGTCCTGCCAACAAGTTTTTTCAAAAAGGTCTCAAAGACTTTGGAGTCAGACCTGTTACAGATCGTCAACTTTTCCTTAATGTCAGGTGTGTTTCCAGAACCACTAAAAACTGCTGTAATCAAACCTATACTGAAAAAGGACAATCTTGACAAGACACAAATGAACAACTACAGGCCGATCTCAAATCTCCCGTTTTTAAGTAAGATCATTGAAAAAGCAGTTTCTCAACAGCTCAGTTACTTCTTAAAACAGAATAATTGCTACGATGCCTTCCAGTCAGGTTTTAGACAGAACCACAGCACTGAAACCGCTCTGACCAAAGTGTTTAATGACATATGTCTGAATACAGACAGTGGAAAAATGTCAGTCCTAGTTTTACTGGATCTCAGTGCAGCATTTGATACAGTTGACCACAACATATTACTCAAACGACTGGAGAACTGGACAGGTCTTTCAGGAACTGTACTAAACTGGTTCAAAACATACTTAGAAAACAGGAAATACTTTGTATCAATAGGTAACTTCACATCTGAGCAGACAAGTATCACATGTGGAGTTCCCCAAGGTTCCATCTTGGGACCCCTTCTATTTAACATCTACATGCTCCCACTGGCACAGATTATAAAGAACAACAAAATAAACTACCACAGCTATGCAGATGACACACAAATATATATCACAATGTCACCAGGAGACCGAGGCCCTGTACAGGCTCTTGGTAAATGCATTGAGGAAATCAATGACTGGTTGTGCCACAATTTTCTCCAGCTAAACAAAAACAAAACTGAGGTAATAGTCTTTGGCGCCAAAGAAAAACGATTACAGGTCACCAGAGAACTTCAATCTATACATCTAAAAACCACAAACCAGGCGAGAAATTTGGGTGTAGTGATGGATGCAGACCTAAACTTAGAAAAACACATTAAGACAATAACAAAGTCAGCTTACTATCACCTCAAGAATATATCAAGGATAAAAGATCTGATGTCTCAACAGGACCTGGAAAAACTAGTCCATGCATTCATCTTTAGTAGGCTTGATTACTGTAACAGCATCTTTACAGGTCTACCTAAAAATCAGTCAGACAACTACAGCTCATTCAGAACTCTGCTGCTCGAGTCCTCACTAAGACCAAAAAAGTGGACCACATTAGTCCAGCTCTGAGGTCCTTACACTGGCTGCCTGTCCGTCAGAGGATAGACTTTAAAGTTCTGATGCTGGCCTATAAAGCTCTGAATGGTTTAGGACCAAAATACATCAGTGACCTCCTAACCCAGTATGAACCTTCCAGATCCCTCAGGTCATCTGGATCCGGTCTTTTATCAGTTCCCAGAGTCAGAACCAGACACGGAGAAGCTGCATTCAGCTTTTATGCTCCTTATATCTGGAACAAACTCCCAGAAAGCCTCAGATCAGGTGAAACACTCAGTTTATTTAAATCCAGGTTGAAGACTCACCTGTTCTCAGCTGCATTTGAATAAAGCACCAAATCCACACTTTAAGCTTAAATTTCAAAACTTACATTTAACTACTGATTTTATCTACTGTTCTGATTTTATCTGTTTTGATTTTATATACTGTTGTTTGTTTGTTAATTAGTTAGTTAGTTTATTTGCTTGTTTTATTCAATTTTAAACCATGCTTTTTATTTGTTCTTGTTTCTAATGTCTCTGTAAAGCACTTTGAATCACCTTGTTGTTGAATTGTGCTATACAAATAAACTTGCCTTGCCTTGCCTTGCCTTCTGAGGTTCACGTTTCACTGCAGATGGTCTGAAGAAACACTTCAGCAGAGCTAGCTGAGGTCTAAAAACATACATCCTCTACTAGAATACTAATGATTTCTAAATCAGGACCTTTAGAAAACTACTCTTTGGAATTATTTTGGACTTAATGCAGTCCATTTTCAAAGGTCTACAAAAATACTTTCAGTACTCAGCACTGGTGGGAGCACACAGCAATTGAAATTAATGAGAAAAATAAATTACCCCTGTGTGGAGAGGTTATGGGTGTACTCACATCCTCATCAATATTTATACAACACTTATTAATTCACAAAACCTACATGGTTCGATTATCATTGAAGAGGGGCCTTGGGTTTTTAAATTTAAGACTTTTCTTCTGTGTATGTGAATGCTGGATATATCTGTCTGTTTTCCCACCTTGGACAAGGCTCAGCTGGCCCGACACACCGAGGAGCGCTCAGACCTCTACATCGGAGAAACCGACCCAAACACATGGAATAGAAGAGCCACCTCGACAGGAAACACTCAGCTGTACAAGCTCCAGTCATGTCTTCTGTCTCACAAATTATCATTCTGATACACTAGATCTATGTCATTTTCTATTTATTGTTTATGCAATCAATAGCAATAATGTGGAAAAGAAAAGAATTAGACCCACGTTTAAAACACTCCTCCATCCATGGAGAGGAGAAAAATTTGGTAGGTGGAGGAACAAGCAATCCGTGTGCAGTCGGGAAGGAAGCTGAAGGTGGATAATCAGGATTTGACTCCTCTGCTGTGCTGTTAAAGATGAAATCGTGGAGGATGGTTACAGAATCCTGGTTTGTGTGTGTGACAAACAGATTATTCAGATGATACCCGACTTCCAGCCTGCAGGTGTAAGTGTATATGCGGTTATTTATCCTTGGACGGTGTATCTATGATGTGTACATCTTGTAGTCCTCCCACACTCCACGGATCACTGGACAAGTTTCCAATATTGCACTCTCTGAGATTATTGATCGAAGTCGTCCTTTCCCTTTCATCTTCACCCTCTGTCTGTCTTACATCTCTGTCACTGTCATGCAAATGTCCTCTATCAGGCTCGCCTGTCCTTGTCCGTTGTTTCTTCTCTTTCATGTGTGCTCTCTGATCAGCCTTTTCCACTTATTACATCTGATTTTCTCCACGTAATCACACATTTGTGATTCTAATTTCTCATCAGCTTACATTTAAATACCAAAACAGGAACTTCACCCAGGAGACTGGCATTAGTGGTCTAATGTGAGACCATTAATTATAAGCATAGCTGGAAAAGACTTAATGAATAACATGGTAGAAAAAAGTGCATGTTTGCATATAGGTGGTGAAAGAGTTTATACTAGCACATAAGCATCACCCATGCAATATTTTTAACATGCCTATATTATCCATGGTTACGTGACACCTCCCAGCACCGCCTCCTCATGCTGTCACAGAAGCAATAAAAGCTGAAACAACAGCTTCTGCTCATTCAGAGATGAATCCGTTTCTTCTGTTGTCTAGCTTGATGGGAACTAGATTTCCTAAATATAAAACAGATATTGGCTAAACTACAAGACTGAAGTAGCTACCTCACAGAAGCTTGTATTCTTCTTTCCATTTTCACTCCTTCAAATCTACCAAATTATGGGAGCCGCAGCTCCGACAAGTGAAGTAAATCAGTGTAAGTGGAGCATAATGTTGTGCTATAGACACATTTCTGTTGGAGTGCCTGTCCGATAACTGATTAGCACTCTTTCTAACATTTAGCTCAATTACTGATTTCAGCTTCATAGTGCTCACAGTAAATCTCCAACTTCAAGTACTGGTGTGATAATCTTTGCCTCACGATTTCTGTGTTCTTCCAATATGGATGGTATACTCTGAGTGGAGGTTTTTTTCGTCCTGGTGAGGCTTCAATCTGTTACCAACATGGCGGCCCAACCTCGCTTGTCCCCTCACCATCTAAATCTCTCAAAAGCCAGAGTGAAGCCTGAACTTCCCAGCACGCTGAGGGTATTGGAAGCAGCATGGCATTACTTCTTTGCAATTCTCTTTTTCTGCTGGAGCCCAGATGGAGACGGAGCCCAAATCAAATACCCAGTATCCCCCGGGTGGGGAGAGGTGGTCTGGTGCTGTTAGATTAGATGTAGCTGTGTCAATAATACAGAACTCGCATTGGCATTCACCAGGAAAATAAATCTGCTCACCCGCTGCAGGTGATAACAATGGTCGATGAAGTATTACAGAAGCACATATATTCTTTTTATAAAGCATCTTATAAAACCGAATCGCGCACAGAAGAGAAGCGGCTCAAAAAACTTTAAATTCTTCCGTCGGTTCGGCAGAGACGACTAAAATACCAAACACCCGCAGTGCCAACAGAAATACATGTATTCAGACAAAGACGTGGTCAAAGGAAAAGAGAATGAGAGATTTAGGATAAAAAGAAAATGAGCTGGAAAAAAACATTGAAGACAGAGCCATAAATTCAGATCAACAAGCCCCCGAGGAGGCTCGAGGAGGCGAAAAAAATTAAATGAAAAGGTTCGCTGGCAAAAAATATAAGAACAGCAAGAAGCAGAGTGAAGAAAAAAACATCTTTTTTCTGTTGCATTCATGTATTAGATCACGACAAGGAGGAGAGAATGAAAATCTGAGGGCATTCATTTCAGAAATAGAAAACAACATGGCGACAGGTAGATGTGGAATGGGAGAGAATAATGGAGGACATAATGAGGGAGGAAGGTAGAAGGCAGGCGGAGAGCCGAGGCAGAGAGATGAAGGACAGAGTCCCTTTGTTTTTGGTTGATATTTTTATCTCTGTGGTGATGAAAATGCTGCTGAAATCTTCAAAAAATGAATAAGTGTTTCTTTTTCAACCTGTGCATAAAACTTTGAAAGCCGACGTAAACTACTTTTCTTTTTTTTCCAGCCATGAACTCAACTTCTAGAAATTAGGGCATCAAGTTTTACCTTCCTCACATCGCTGCTTCCACAAAATGTCTGAGAAGGTTTAAGTCTCAGGTTTGAGCAGAGTTGGTAGCTGGTTGGCATCTCTCGGGTTTGTCAGTTCAGTCATTAAATATTAACAGTTGTGCTATGGTGCGTGGCACCAATTAAGAAGTAACTTAGCCATAAAATCGATCGGGACGAGTTAAATCTCGAGTTATCTTTAAAAAAACCTGAGACTGGAACATGTGCCACTGTAGCCATGACAGTTTAACACGTCTGACCACATTAAATTTGGACTTTTGGGGGTCTTTGAATACACGTTCACTTCGATTTATATTAAACTTTCACGGAAAAAAAGATAAGAAGTAAACACACTTAAACTGTTTTAACAGCAGTTTAACCAACGAGAATAACTGTGGCCAAACTGCTCTTGAAAATAATCAAGCACATGACCAAAGCACCAAGGGTTTTGTTGATTAAAAAAAACTGAGACAACTGATATTATAAAAAAAAAAAGAGCTAATTTAGGCGCTGCTCAAACTTAAAATGATAATGGGATGCTTCACGGATCCTCACAGGGTATTCCTGACTTGACTTTCCATTGCACAGTGAGGTCAGAGGTCAGGATCACCCTGAGAATAAATCCCCTGGTTGGAATTTGAAGTCAAGGATAATGCAGCTGGGTGGAGTGCACTGCATCACCCTGCGACTATGAGCTGTCAGCACAACTGTCCGAGGTTTGTGACTGGAACCACACAGATATTGACAACGCCCCGAGACCAAGCTTGGAGTGATGTTTTGGTGAGGCTTCAGTTATAAAAGCTTTGCGCCACGGTCCCTGGGATTGGTTGTGTTGTTGATCTCTGGATTGTTGGTTTGTGTTTTATTGCTGCTTTTGTGTTTGGAGTGCTTGATTTTTGTGTTAACATTTGGATTTCTTTATTATTTTTGAAGACTGCAACTTTGTGATCTCAATGTTAAGTCTTTTGCTGAATCTATTTCATAGTTCATTCAGTCATGACTTTCAGTTTGCAATCGTGGTTCATCTCTTGGTTTTTATTACTGGTTTCCCTGTCGGCTCCTCTCTCTGTTAGTCCCTCGTTCCTTTTTTGTGTCAAACTTATGATGTACAAAATGTTTTCCTATTCAAATATATGTTTGAATACGTTTTTTTTAAAATGACATTTGTCAAATAGAACAAAACCAACAAACATCCTAGAAATATTTACATGAATAACTGCAACTCTAAAACAAGCAGATGTTGTGGATTTTGTTTTTAGTAAAGCTAAAAAAAGGAAATATCTTTGTGTCAGCTGGGTGGACACAAAGCCTTACGTTCTGTTTACATCACTTTCCTTTCATCCAGTAAACACATATCTTACATATCATTGCATTTGTGAATACATCATCCTTTTTGCATTTCATGCTCAGTTTACATGGTACCCTGGGACTTGGCTCCATGGACACATGTGACAAAAAAAAGCAGCATCCAGAAAGTAAATGAAGTGTGTTGACGTTAGATGGAAACGAAAAATAAAACAATGCTGCACAAAAAATGAATGAATACATATTCACCAAATTAGCTAATGCAAACAATTCCAGTAACGCTCAGATGTTGCGTAATGTGCACAAATGTAAGCGTGTGTGTCTTGTGTGCTATGATACGCTGATGATGCTGTTGTTTTTAAGTGTGGGTCCGTGGAGATGCTGCAGGAAAAATAGCCTGAAGATGAAAAGAGGAGGTGCAAATAAAGAGCGAGTTACCAGAGGAGGCAGAGATAGCACGATAACTCGATGGATGGAGAGATGCAGGGACGGTGGTGAAAGAAAGAGAGTAAACGATGGCAAAGAGAAGGGACAGCAGGGGAGGGATTGTGGGAATAATACTGGTCTGTTCCACTCAATATTTTAACAGATGGCAGCCTCTCACACACACTCTTACACCCACACTCTCACACACAGACACGTTCTGTCTCCAACACGTGCACATGAATACACTCAAGCTGTGCTCACCAAAATAAGCAAACACACACACACACACACACACACACACACACACACACACACACACACACACACACACACACACACACACACAGACTGGTTGGAAAACTGGGCTATGGTTCAGGAGAAGATGGACAGTCTGTGTGTGTGTGTGTGTGTGTTTAAACCTGTAGTGGATTTACCACTACTTTCTGTCTTTTGCTGTGGATTAAAAAGTAGGGAAAGGCAAATACAGAGAATCACTTAAAAGATAAATTTATTGCATTTAGACAGTTTCAGGTCACAAACTTAAAGGTGTTAAGAAGGCAGGGATCAAGGATAGAAAAATCATTATGTGCACAACACTCACAGTAAACATACCGACGCACACCCGCTCAGATATTGTTGGTATTTCGCACCACTTGTCAAAATTCATTGTAAGGAAAAGCTTTTGTGTATATTAACATCATCACTTCACCCGTTCAATTTATAAACTGCTTATCCAATTCAGGGCTGGAGGCTGTGCCAGCTGGTGCCAGTGCATTGGCAGGACAGGTCACCAGTCTACTGTAGGGCGTGTATAACAACATTTTAACTTAAAGTATACTGGTGAGCGACATATCCAGTTCACTTAAAGGAATCATGGTTCAGTTTACTGGAGATGCCAACAGACCTCTGTGTGTGCTGGCATGTGGTTGGCTGCAATGCCACATATAGAGCATGGCTGACTGAACTCAATATAAACATCTACTCAACATGCAGCTCCCAGTGGACATAACAGTCTGTTCTGACTCCCTGCCAGCTGACTCTGACTGTCTGTGAAAGTACAATAGCACTGTTATAGAGTTCATGGCATAGCATTAGTGTGGTCATTATTCCTTTTATGTAGTGCTGTGGGATCTGGTCTCAAGTGTTTGTGTGGGCAAGCATACTACAAAGGCCATCGTGATTAAGACTCCTGTGGTGAGTAATGACTCCATGTCACTGTAACATATAAAATTATATGAAGCTTTTACTTTGCAATGCAATAATAAGCCAACGTCATCTCACTAAGTGCAGCACGCTAAAAAAGTAGCTTTAGCTTTTTGGATCATTTGCAAAGTACCGTATTTTCCGCACTATAAGCCACACTTATAAACATCGACAGTGTGTCTTATAATCCGGTGCGCCGTATTGCCAGAAAAATACGGTAATGTAGATTTTATTTATCAATATTTTAAGTAAAGACAACTTTTTAAATTTGTCAAAGGACACTGAATGCTTGACCTTGATAAGTAGATGCAAATGCCCGACTCACTAACAGCACAGAGGGATGTGTTTTCAGTCCAGTCATATGATAATGGCTTATAGTGAACACCAGCAACCACAGTTCATCAGTACTAATGGTGAGTTATTGCCTGGGTCAGTGTGCCCTCATCACCTTATCTTAGATATGCTGTATGTAAGATGCTAAATAATACTGATATTCTTTACTATTATTTTTGACAAAAAATACAGTGAAGATCAACAGAACGTGTCGAAAAGGAGACATGAGACGAGAGGTAGGGAGGAAGGCGGAGCTGACGAGAGAGCGAGAGAGATACTTGGCAGGCAGAGCAAAACACTTTGACACCTTGTCATACTCGGCCCCAAGACACTGGCACATCACAGCCTGTGTGTGTGTGTGTGTGTGTGTGTGTGTGTGTGAGAGAGAGAGAGAGAGAGAGAGCGATGAGGCTGCTGCCACCAACAGGCTAATCTACTGTGATTCAACAGATGGCACCAGCTGTGTGTGTGTGTGTTTAAGTGCACGTGCATGTTTATTTTTACATTCTTGTGTGTGAACATGTATTGGCATGTGTGAGTGTTAATGTACTGACCCACACACAGACATCAGTTATGTGCAAAACAACAAAGCACACAACATCTAAACTATGTGCACAGATTGTGCAGTAAAAGGTAAATGTTACACAGTTTCTTCTTTTAGGTGCGGGAGACAACGTGTGCTCAGACTGAAAAATAAATGATGTACTTCAATGAGTTTAACTGTTGATGTAACTTAAATAAAACCATGTAGCATTCATTCCAACAAGCTTCCTTCTGTATCTGTCTCCATATCTTTCTAGCTCTGCCTCTGCCTTTTCTCCTGTTTCCTCCATCTGTCCACATGAATATTAGACTAACCAGTGATTCTATTTGGGTTGTAGCTGCGAGATGGATAAAGGTTCGAGTGTTGTTAGCTAACGGCAGGCAGCTTGGGAACCAAGCTGGACTTATAAACTGTACTCTACCTCCAATGCACAGACACACAGTGGAGAGGTCCAGGGCAGTGACTCGGGTACATGAAGCTGTAGCTTAGCAGAGAGCTACAGGACACTTTGTACTTTTTTCCTGGAAAGGCCTGTAAATATACTTTTCAAAGGTACAAAAGCACTACATTAGTATAACTGCCTCGTAAGTGCATAATAAAGTATTTCATCTTCTGTGTGGCTGACATTGCTCTGTAAACAGCTCCCTGAGGTGTTTGCACTCAGCTCTTCTGATGGTTATAAGGCGGCTTCAAACTACTTCAAAATTTCATGCAGTCACCAGTATGAGTGCCATTAATACCAGTTACAGCAATGACACAATCTCACTGCTCTTTTAGGTCATAATAGGATCATACACTGAAACACAGAACAGACAAAGGGAATCAGAGTCATTCATTTCTATTACTTACAATTATGCTTCATTTTTTTCCTTCATCATGATTAATAGTGATGCAACAGACACGCAACAACATTAAAGAAAGTAAATGTTTCTAATCAGTGTAGAACACCCATTATAACCAGTACTGCTGCTGGTATTTGTCCCAGTAATTCACACTGAGCTGTGGAGTCATGCACAGAAGTTAAAAGTTGTTTTAATGATATATGAAAGTAAGGCAAGGCAAGTTTATTTGTATAGCACAATTCAACAACAAGGTGATTCAAAGTGCTTTACAGAGACATTAGAAACAAGAACAAATAAAAAGCATGATTTAAAATTGAATAAAACAAGCAAATAAACTAACTAAGTAACTTCCACCATAACAAAGTCGAGTGGTGGAAATGGATTCATCTCTTATCCCTGAACTTAGAAACAGAAACAGAGCTTTAATAAAGCATGTGAGCTAATCATGCTGACCCACATTCATCACGTTCACACAGACTTTTGCTCCTTCCTCAGCTTGAAGTTCTCTCTGAGTTACATTAAAAAAACCCACAAAGTTGTGTCCCAAACACAGCAAACAGACATCAGCTACTTTTAAACGGTTACTTTGATCTTCTGGAAGAAGCATGTTCTCGGCTTGTTGACCGGATGCGTTTTAATATCACGATCGATGTGAAATCACGAGGAGCAACTCTGCACACAGATTCACCGAAGAAATGCGTATGTCTGTTCTTAGGACGTTTGCGCCACAGCGCTGAGAGTTCAGAGGTTCACTGCAGCATTTGACACAATAAAATGGATCGTTGCATTACTGTGGGCTGTGTATCGTGCAGTATTAAACACAGTGAGGGGGTTGTTGTGCTTTGGTGCTATATAAATAAAATCTTAGTGCAGCTCAAAAACACAAAAGGCTTTTCGGCTCCCTAACTACAACAACAACATGCACACTTTAAATTTAAACAAGTAACTAATGTAAAACTAGGTCTGGGACATATCATCACATTTTTTAATATTAGAAGACTTTGTAAATATCAAAACTTTATTTCTTTTAAGTTTAAAAACAAATGGAAACGAGTCGCACTCATAGAGCCTGTTTAAGCAGCTGTTTGGGACTGCTGTCTCTTACTTTCTGCTGGTCCTGCATGTTAAATTCATTCAGACGATGCTCACGTGTGCAGCACGCGTTGAACTCTAGGTCTTTGTCCTTTAAGGCGTGCAGCACGTTTTCTGGATATGCAATGAAATCGAGCCTTATTCTGCAACATTTGTTCAACTTTTTGCTGTCTTTCAAGCGTTCAGACAAACGCTCGCCTGATGTTTCCAGGTGAGCGTTTGTCTGTCTGTTCATTTACATTCTGCAGGTCGACACAAACCCAAATAAGAGAGTAGTGTGAGAGTGTGCTGGATGTGGACATACAAAACAGCCCCCCTGTTGCACTGGGCCCAAGCAGCATAGCCAAAAGAAACGGGGAAAAAAGTCCCACAGCGCTAATAAATAGCTTTAGCATTAGCTCACAGTAGTAAAATATGTCTTTCTTTTCAAACCTCATCAGCTGTCTGAACTTGTTTTTGGCAGCTGACATCATTCCAGTGGATATTACCAGCTGATGTGATGTTCCAGATTAGAATAGCAATAAAAATCCACATTTGGAGGCTGTGGAGGTTTGAGAAGTGTCTCTTGGACTATTTGAAAGTTCATAATAATTTCAGTGTGGATGAGAAGTGAAAAGACCATGAATCCAGTCTTTTACACACATTCAATATATTAACATTTCGTGCTGATACACAGTGCACTAACAAGCCTCGACAAAACTATTTTGTCATAATTATCATTTTGAAAAAGTCTGAGAAGAAAATGTTCTTCAGACACCGGAAGAAGGAGGAGTGGGCTGGCATAGCAACGAATACTAAATTGCAGTGGACAGAAGTGGTGGGATGCTGCAATCAACATCACAAGATCACGTCAGCAGGCTAATTCTCATCACATCCTTCTCACACTAAATCAACGTGCAGGAGACAGGAAGACAGGGAAGGGGGGAAAGAGAGAGGGTGAAACATCTAAAATGATAAATTATGACTGACAGGAAGGGTGGGATGTCGCAATCGCATTAAAGCAACATCAGCTCCATCTTTTCTTCATATCAAATCGTTCTTTTGGTAAATAAACAAATAAATACAAAGACAGAGCGAGAGAGGGAGAGAAAGAGGAGGATGGAGGGAGAGAGGAACGGATAAAGTGATGAATTGTGACTGACAGAAGTGGTGGGATGCTGCAATCAGAGATCGCATCAGCAACACCACAGCTTCATGTTGGAGCTTCACCTAAAGTAAATAAGATGGAGAGTGGGGGAAACAGATGGGAGAAAGATAGATGGTGTGGGGGTGGGGGTGGATGGTGAGGCGGTTGTCATCGAGTAGCGATACGTTTGGAGAGATGGAAGTGGCAGGATACCGTAATCAGCATTTACGACACATCGCGTCCCACACAGGATCGCTGTTAGCCCTCCTCCCTCCCGCTCCTCCTCCTCTTGTCGCATTTACATATTCAGACTGTGAAGATCTTTTCTGCTGTAACCACACTGATGTGTAAATAACATATCAGATGGCAAGATGTCATCATATTCTGCGACATGATGCCAACATTGTGCTGCCAGCCTTTATGTAAAAATCTGAAGGAGTGTTTGTGTGAGACTAAAAAAGCTAGATAGCTTCCCAGATTCACAAGCCAGCAAGGCAATTTTAATGTCAATACCACATAACTGCTAGCTGTCAAGAAAACACACTAATCCATCGCACTTTTCCTATAAGGTGCCGGACATAGTGTGTTAACCGACAGTATCGGCCACTTACATGTATGCAGAGGGCTGGTGTGATGGAGAAGGATGCTAGGGATGAAGCGAGATGGGGGCAGATGGTCTGTTGTGGTGACCCTCGAAGAGAACAGCCGGAAGAAGAAGAATGAAGACTGTGCACCCAGTGTGTTTCGCAAAAGCAGGCAGGCCGAAGGCATAGACACCAACTCAGTTTAATTCAGTGTAATTATATAAGTGCCAAATCACAACAACAGCCACCTCAAGGCGACTAAGGTAAAGAGAAAACCACACAATCCCCTATAAACAAGAACTTGGCAACAGTGGGAAGGAAAAACTCCCTTTTACCAGCTACCAGGCTCAGGGAGCAGACATTTTCTGTGACTGGCTGTGGGGTGTGGGACAGAAGACGAGCTGTGGAAGAGAAAGCGGACAAAAAAAAAAAAAGAAACCAGAGGAACTTGAAGGTGAGGAGAAGGAGCCACCTTCAAATATCACAGGCTGACAAGCTCTTAAAGGCTCTCAGTGAGCTTTCGAGGAGTTATGACGGAGCCGAATACTGGTACAGAACACGTTGGGTTTTCAAAATAAGAGAGAGATCTGAGAAATCAGCATGCTGACCTATTAGTTCTCTGCAAAATAAAATCACTGTCCCTGGAAAAATCTCTGCCACTCTGCTGCCAGTGACCCATCAGTGTTTGTGATCGCTCATGTTCTGTGCTCATAGCTACCCTGGGCGCTGACTCACCAAATTAAAAACTACGTCTGTGAGCGCGATTTCCAATGTTAGCACTTTTTCCAGCAGTTTCAGAGTCTGTGTGATAAAAACTTTTTTTTCTTGTTTAAGAATATAACTGACAATAACCATGTCCAACGAACTCTACTAACGAACTCAGAACGTGATGACTTTAGACTTTAGTGTGCCCGGTAGCTCTTTAAATCCCCTAACTCCTAGTGTACTGTATTTGATAGATTCGTTTTTGAGATTGATGTAGCACAAATTATACAAATTACAATTCATTTTTGGAAACTGATATTTAATTATTAGAAAAAAAATGTCAGATGGTTGAATAAACCCTCCATTTTCAAAAAAATTGAAAATGATTTTATGGTTTAGGTTGTAAAGAGTTAAAGAATCCTTTAAAAAGTAACAGTTTAATACTTTCATCATAACAAGCAGTTATATCTTATAAAACATACAATAAGCTGCAGAGAGACTGCAGGCAGTGTGTTGGCAACAGAAGCAACAGGTTGTCTCATTTCCTTTGTGTTTAACTCAGAAAGTGCTGAGCGAGTTTGCCAAAAACAAGTTTACAAACAGCTTTATTCATCAAAATTCACTTGAAGCCACAGAAATGATGAAAGCAATGAGCTGTTTTTACTTTACTCATCACAGCATAAGGCTACCTGTTGGTTGGATGTGCCATGTTTGGCCAACGCAGCACAATGACTGCTATTGTTTTTGTTGTAGCAGATCCATGAATCCATCTTTTACTGCCAAAACTTTGCTTTCATGATCGGTTCTCTGTGATACGACAGCCTGGCACAGTCAGCACATCCCCTCAAACTTTGCTCTCTTTTTGCTCCGTTCAAGAGCAAGAACTCGAGATACTTTGTGCTTATTTTGTTGAAGTCATAAAATCTTCTATCCTCACCCACCTATTGACCCAAATACTTAACCTTTATCACTACCTGTATCACAAGTACTGTGCCAGGAAACCGTGCACGTATACGTTTCCTTCTTTCCTTCTGGCCACTGATCCACTGTGGTGCAACACTTAAAAGAAAACAGAGAAATTTCTGTTGGTCTCTACAGCCTTAACCCCTGCTCTCTCTCTCTCTCTCTCTCTCACACACACACACAAACACACACGCACACACACACACACACCCTGATCTGTACGCACCTCATTTTCACTGACTTCCCAGCACAGGAAAAAGAAGTTCCCGGCGGACTACCCACAGGGTATGAGTACATTCAGCCCAGCACTCCCCAGACAGAGCTCTGATAGGTCCCTGAGGATTACATACTGCAAAGGCTTTAGCCAATAGGAACAGGCCATTATCTCAGATGCAGTAAACACACATATAATGAAGGAGCGGAGGAAACTGAATTGCTATTGCATCTGAAGTGTGTGTACGTGTGCGTGCGATCTAAAGTATCATATATCTTCCCAGGCAACAAGGGTCGATAATAAAGCTGGCTCTGTGCTACAGCTTTGGGAAGTGTACTGGGATCTACTGGGGAAGCTTTACTGGTTTCAGCCTTGAGCAAGGCCCTGTGGTGTTGGGTTTCCTCAGAGATAAAGGCAATCCTGCCTGTCTGCAGTGATATACAAGCTTACAAGTCCTTGGCCTTATCTGCTCTCTCCTTGCTGCCTGATTTAAGCTCTACGAGTCAGGAGGAAGACGAGCAACTGGAGAAGAATGGGAAAATTAAGAAAGAAGGGATAAGTGCGCACAGGAAGGAATGAAAGAAATTTCAATGAACAAACCAATAAACATGCGTGGTGCTGCTGGCTTTGCTCCTGTGATGTGTGGGGCCTACATTTAAGTCTATCTCACCATTAATGTTGTCCAAGTGATTTTCACAGTGTCGAGTTAAAGCAACCTTTACACGTAATTATGCTAATTTATATCCTGCTGCATATGTAAAACAGAAACTGCAGTTAGTCACCAAGCGAGGAGCATGGCAGACAAGATGGTAAAAATAAATAAATAAACTGGTTTAAAATGCTGTAACGCCAAATTCACTAGAAATAAGTTGGAATTTCAGTCAAATAGTAGTTAAGTTCATTCTCCATCGCTTTCTTTTGATGCCAGTATTGAAAACAATGCCGCCGTTATGTGAAGTAGAGAGCTTGTGGATGACTACATCAGCAGATTATAGTTTGAAAGCTCTCCCTGACTTGCAGTTTGGCTCTTGTTAAGTGATCTAAATCATCCTGTTGTTTGCCATTTATTTCAAGGAGATTTTAAGTGAAACAAAAATCAGACACCACTTCAACCGCGTGATAAAAGACTCGAGATAAATCATGAATAGAGACTTCAGTTTCAGTCGAACTGATGTTTCATTGGGAGAGAAAAATGCATGAAAGAGGTCGGGGTGGATGATAGTATGTGTAAGATTCCAGAACTGCACTGTCATAAGCACAACATCAGATTAAAAGCTTTGAAACTTTTCTTCTACCAGTGAAATACAATAAACACTGCAGTTTACATCAGGTTGGAGAATCTTTACAGTCCAAGTGTCAGAAAGAAAACAGTAGCATCGCCACTAGTCCCAGTGCTACTGGTACGAGTGTGAACCATTCACCAGGCAATACCAGCATGAGAACCTCATACATATAAATGAGTGAATGATTGATCCTGCAGCTACTGGTGACCATACAGTAAACAAACACCAACAACAATGTAAAGTCATCTCATCTGCGCTCAGATCTTTTGGATTTTTCCTTTTCTTTGGATCACAGCTCTGCTTCCTTACACAGTCTGTTGTTATGTTTCCTTCACCGCGCCGTCCCCACACACAGCTGAGACCTTCACCAACATACGCGCACGCCCAGCGAAACAAAAGTTCAGCAGAGGAGACAAACAAGCCTCTCTGCAAACACCGTTACATTAAATCAAATCAACAGGCAGCAGCACTCTCCTTCTGTTTTCTGCTGCTTTGAGCTCCTGCCTCATTCGTTTATCTGAAGGAGTGAAGAGGACCAAGCACACATCTGCACTTGGTATGACAACCTCGTACATACGAGTACTAGTATGTGATACTATTTAGGATAGCAAACAGCTGATTATTTCAGTGATACAACTATGGTAGTCTCTATCTGAAGATAAGTGAATATCTATAGAATCTGCAGGTAAGGAAGTGATTATTGATATTGTTGCTCAGGAAGAGAGGGCTGTCTAAACATTTGATGATAAGTCAAATGTTTAGACAGCCCTCTCTGGAATGTCAGTGGTTCCAACAATTCATCCAGTGCGCTGTTCGGGAAAGATACTGGACCCCAAACTGTCCCCAGTGCCTCCCTGTGAGTGTATGGAAGTGAAAAAAGAATAACTCACTGTTTAACCACTAAGCTAAAGGTAAAAATGAATAAATAAATAAATTACCACTTACTTGTACTTACAATAACTTACTTACTCTCTGACCAGATATTGTCTGCTATGATCGCATCAAAATATGACCCAAGTCATCATTTATATCATCTCCATTACTCTGTTCTAAATTCTTCTTTGTCCAACACTGGCGATGTTCTTCCTGTTACTCTGAGCTCGAGGTGAGTTTGGCCTTTGGCTGGAGGCTGAGGGCGCCTCGCTTAAATTAGGGCCTGATTGGGTCAGCGTCACTTCACTGCCCTCCATGCTCCCAACGAGACAGTGCAGTCAGCAAACGCCACTAACCTCAGCTGCTCACACACTAAAACCATCAGGATTTAGAATACACAGATAGGCAATCGTATCTAAGCTACATATGCATGCAAGGAGGAAACACATTTACTGAAATGCATCATCAGTTTTGGAAGCCTTTTTATATACTACGCTTCTTAAGTACATTTGTAAACAATGAGTGGGCCTTGAATTGCGATCCACCCGCTGGATATCAAGGCTACACCGGAAGTCTTGGAAAACCCGCCACTGCAGCTGATTTAAACTCCAGTCACACAGAGACTTCTATGTTACCTTTTCACTTTGTATCTGAGGCCAGCAAAAGAATGATACAGTGGATTGAAATTCTTCATTAAGCCTTAGTTTGTAAGCGGCAGATCCAAGTGCATCCCCTGTGAAGAAACGCACTGCTCACATCCTCCCTTTAATGAGGTGTGCTCAGAGGTGAAGGGGGAAAAGAAAATGAGCTGCTCCCGGGTTTGCATTGGCTGGCAAACCTTGCAATACATCCTCGTCAGTCAGACATGTAACAGACTTGCCAGACCACACAGTGTGAAATCCAGACAGCCTCTCAGTGCCGCAACACAGTTAGCTCACCATTTGCTATATGTCAATGTTTGCCTCACTTCCAAAACCCTGGATGTTCATCCAGAACTCTGAGTGCTGGTGTGTGTCTGAGCCTGTCTGAGTCAGCGTGCCGCTGCTCGTAAAGGCCGTAATACCAGTGGATTTGGATTTACAAGTCATGTACACTTTTCTTTAAAGCCCAAACGAGAACAGCTTCTTTACACATCCGTCTGCACAATTAGGATTTGATCAAATCGGTTCATCCTGTCAAAAAAGCACTTATAGCTCCTTTCACTTTTAACCCCAAATTAACTGCACCTAACAGTGTGAAGGGTTAAACAGCCAGTGGGTGGAGTCTCAGTATGCCTGACGACTATATAAGGAAATCCCTTCTGACATAACACACATTTTTTTTTACATACACTGATGTCACTTTTGGAAACCTTTGGCCAGATTTAATATCAGTATCCACCAGCAGTGTACACTACATATGGAAGAAAACAAGTGAAGCATAACAGGACATCTAATTGTATTGAAATAATGAGTTTCAGCACTAAATTTGTAAAAGAAGTAGCATTCTGGACAAGACCTACATCACGTAAGAAATTTCATGACACAAGACTGTTCTGTTATCTGCTGCTGAAAACACTGCTCAGCGGTACAAATTAAAGATGTTGCCCGTGGCTCGATAAGACTGGGACTCCAACTTTAACAAATGACCCATCTTTTTGTGTCCACCAAAGCACAATATCCCTTTGCCCTTAGATCCACTGCGACACGGCGCAGAGCTGACTGTGCATCGTCAGCTGTGGCTGAGAGCAGGAGCTCAGTGTTTTTGAGTCAGCAGCGGGAAGACGCACAAAGATTTACTTCAGATCCACATTTAATTAAACTCTGCAAACTAGACTACGAGATTAGAGCTCAAATCCCACTAAAGGTCTTTACTTGAGTTTGATTCAGAGCAAGAGTCTCGATACTTGAAGCAAGAGTTTGAAAGGGAAAATTACAAAAATAAAAATCAATTAAAACAAACAAAAACAAAGCAACATTTGAAGGATGGCGCAGTTATGTTTCATGGTTTTATATATTTCACATGTGTATTTATAGGACTGCTATTTGCTGATAAAGGCCCTGTGGGTTCATAATAGATTACCTGCATATAAGATGGCATTTACAGTTACCAGTGGCTAAAATCAGCTTTGCACTGGAGAAATGTTTTTAAAAAAAAGGGTGATAAAGCTTTGAGGTTTGAAACAGGTCAGTTAGCTCTCTGGAACAAGGATGTGGAAGATAAATGAGAAGAGAAAAAAAGGTAATTGGCAAGATTTTTATTTGAGAATTTTGTTAGAACGAGACAGGCTTCAGTTTCAGAGAAACCTGGTGTGGAATAGAATTAGAATAGAATTCAACTTTATTGTCATTGCACATGCACAGGTACAGGGCAACGAAATGCAGTTTGCATCCATCCAGAAGTGCTTTAGTGATATAGATATATTACAATATATATTAGCAATAATATAGATATGTGAGTATGAACGCATCATTCAATCAGAGCTCCCTGACCTGCTGTCCATCTACACCAAGCGGTGCAAGTCCAAAGCTAGGAAGATTATGATGGACCTCTCCCATCCCAACAATGGACTCTTCTCACTGTTGAGGTCTGGGAAGCGCTTCCGCTCCCTTAAGGCCAAAACAGAGAGAATGAAGAGGAGCTTCTTCCCCCAGGCTATTCGGGGCCTGAACCAGGTGTAGGACTGGACTCTCCCAAACACGTCACTATAAGACTGGACTCTCACACACGTCACCACACGCACCACCACACATTTCCTATAATTCTATAATTCCTATAATTTATAATCCTTATCTTTATAATCTCTTCTGCTATTTGCACATTCTTTACTGTAAATTCCTAAGTTAATTTGTAAATCTTTGTAGTAAATTGTAAATATTGTAAAACTTTTCTTCTGTCATTTAATGGTCGGGCATTGTACAGCTACAAGCATTTCACCCCCATGTCATACTGTGTATGGTTGTGCGTGTGTGACAAATAAAATTTGAATTTGAATTTGAATTTGTATATTACAGAAATGGGTCTATTATGGTATGTTATAATGTACACGGTATGAAGTATGTTGTGAATATTCTATAACTATAGGTATGTACAGGCTGTAGTGAGTACAAGCTATGTACAGGCTATGAACAGGATATAAATATGAAAAACTATACAGAATATGAAATAAATAACTTTACAGAAATCTGAGATATACAGCTATACAGAAATGGGAACTATGCAAGTTGTAAACAGTTGTAGGATTAAAAATTATCGAATGTACAGAATGATTATTTACACAGAGCTATACAGTAGTGCAGTTAAGATAAGTGAGGGTGTAGATAGTTTCTACAGAGGCTATATAAAGTGCTAGTGGTTGTGAGTGGTGGTTCAGTCCATGTTATTATTGTGTGTTTGAGGGTACAGTTGTCCATTGTGTGTGTGTGTGTGTATGTTCAGTCCATGTGTTAACGTGGGTCAGACGTCAGGAGGCAGAGTTCAGGAGTCTGACAGCTGTGGGGAAGAAGCTGTTCCGGTACCTGGTGGTCTTAGTCCAAAGGCTCCTGTAGACGCCTTTGGAAGTAAAGCAAAGGGATTTGTGCAGATTTCATGGCTTTTTCATGCTTTGGGGTTGGTCCCACACAGATCCTATGGATGGCTGTGCAGGCTGTCATTCACATGCTGTAGCCGTTTACTGTCATCAGGGGGCGATGTCACAAACAACAGCTCTGTGGGCTGCTTTTGCTTGTGGTGCTAAAATAAAAAGTCAGTTGAAGCCACTTTCTGTGCTTTGCTCGAGTCTGAAGCACAACAGCTCGAAAGTGAAGGGCTCCCTGCAGATTCATCCGCACTGAGCTGCATGCCTTTGGTTTTCTGGAGCACCGCACACAAGCATCCTCGCTAAGGCTGTAATCTTACGCAAAGTGACACAAACACATATCTGTAAAATAGGCTTTACATCGATCAGCACACTTCCTGAGATAATTTCATTTGGGCAACGTTATATATGCCACAGCTCTGCTGCACGCGCTCAGTGGGATATTAACCTGTCCAGGGTGACATACTATGTTCTTCTTTTCTTTATCAAGGTGACTTACTATATTTAATTCCCCTCTTGCATTGAGCAGCATATACTTGTAAAGCCTATTTGTTAAACGGACACTGATATCCCATTGTCTGTGGCTGGTGTTGAATTTCCTTCAGTTTACTGTTTAAAATCAAGACGACTCTCATCTGTCGCCCTCACACACTTTCATTCCATTTCTTTCGCTTGTTTTTCTGGTTTCATACAGGAAAAAAAAGAACAGAAAAAAATGAAAATGAGAAAATCTGACCCTCATTTGAATTAGCAAACCTCTGGAATGTTATCAGCGTGAAGCTGAATGAAACTAATTAAGCTGTCCAACAATATTTTCTGTGATCACTGTGGAAATCAGATCCCACTGTGGCAAATTATCCCTGTCACTGTACGACCACCAAAGTGTAAAGCCACCACGAGCTCACACCCGCGACCTCATATCAGTGTTCAGCACAGTGAAGCAGTCTTAAGCTCAACAGTTGGAAAACGCCTCTCATTCATCAAGAACCACTGCACACAGGAGCGAACTGAGGAAAGTGAGTAGGAGTGAGGTTTGTGAAGTGCAGAATGCAAACGTGAAAATGCGACTGGAGCTTTTTAACAAATAAATGTGGTGTCCGAATCTGAAACCAAAAAGCTTGGAAAACAAATAAGAGCCACTGGAAGCTCAAACATGCTGTGAAGCTGCGCACGAGGGAAAAAAGAGCAACCAGTGAGTGAAAAACACCCACCAACAGGTGAAGTGTGCTTACTGACAAAATGGTGATAACATTGTGACCACCAACAATTGTTTTAGTTTTACAAACATGCACATCTTTAGGGGACATTTCAACCATCAGCTAATACGAAGAGCTAATACGAAGAGTGCCTCAAAGAGTTCCTGCATGCTTTATGGTGATTTAATGACAGCAAACAGTGAAGTGAGGCTCCTTACATCACAGGCATTCTGAAACTGAAGACTGCATATCAGACTCTGACTGCCCCAATTTAATACATTTTGCAGAAGTTATTAATCAGTATCAAAGCAGCTGTGGATAATAGATAATCTATCAACTATCTTCAACTATCTGGAATCCATCAGTTATCAAGAGGAACCTTTTTTCTTTCTTGGCCTCTAGTGAAACGTACGGTTATCCTGATAACATGCAGTTGATATCTGTGCCAAGGCTTCCCATGAGTGCAGATAAATTAGAAAATGCCAATAAAAAGCTAAAGTGTTGGCAGCTTGAGATTACGTTTCAGAAAATGGATTCCTCTCTACGCTCCACGCAGACTGTTCATGTAGCCCAGCCCTGCTTGGATTTAACCGCTGCAGCTTTTGTCTTGATGCATGCTCAATCATCCAGGTAAGAAAACCCCCAAATTAGTTGATGGTTAATGATAAAGGAAGTGACCTCGCAGCACATTGTTTGTCAGTGGTGCTAGTTTCAGTCATTGTGCAAACGTTTTGTTTTAAAAAGGATGGTTGAAGCTGCAGGTAGCTGAGGGTGAAGAAGTCCTCTGGATGAGTGAGGAAATGTTCCTCCCACTGAAAACGCTACGTCCAGATGAACACAATCAATGTTTGGAGATTTATCAGCTTTTAAATCATTTTAAATTTCTGCTGACTGTTGACAAATTACAACTAATCGCTTTTTTCCAAATAAACATTTTTTCAGTAATTGCGTTCATTTCACCTCACTGGGGAAGCCTCCAGCAGCCCAGGCCCACTGCAGTGTAACTAAAGGAGGGTTTAGCAACAACTTACAGAGCCCTGTCACTGCTCATTTAGCATTTAATTTTCTCCAAAATGTAGGAAATTAGGGGTTAGGGTGATGGCTACTTCTCAGGAATTATAATTTAGACATCAGAGGGTTCACTGGCCAGTACTCGGACTTCACATATTCAAATATAAGCATCATTACAAGCAGAACTCAAAACTCGTTCAGGGGCAACAAGGGGGTTTTGGAGGTTTCCTGTGTCATCAGCAGATGTCGAGAAAGCATATTGCTTAAAAGATTTGCATTTACATTTGGAGATTTGTTACATTTGGAGATTTGTTACATTTGGAGATTTGTTACATTTGTCACGGCCCTGGCTGGGTTAGGGCCTGTGTGGGCGAGTGTTTGGCAACGAATCCTTTTTAGTTACTTTTCAGTTTACTGACCAACGCTTGTTTTGTTTTGTTTCTTTAAATGGTGATAGCAGCTTGTCCGTCTCTTTTAGTTGAGTTATTAATAGAAACTTTAATAAAACTCTTTAATTTAACCATTTTGCCTCTCTGTCTCGTTTTTCTGACCCAGACACTTTTTGTTACTTTTCCTAATCGCCTGGACCCTTTCAGAGCAACGTAACACATTCAATTCCTATTTCTACAGATTTTGTAAAGATGGCTTTGCTTGGTTGAGTGATGTGGGCCTAACTGAGACACACAGCATGGATGAGAACAGTCTGTACACTTAATTACAGGATTCATATTCTCCACTGCTCTCCCTGACACTCGTCTTTAAACTGTTTTAAGTCTTTCTTCAAGTTCTGTTTCGTTGTATTCCCGTTGTTTTCATTACATGATCATATATGAGCTGGACTGAAGATTTAGTGAACTTTTATCCTGCCTGCTGTGTTTGGCACTGGATTTCTTTCTGGACTGTTTCATAACTTAAAGCCTGACCATCAATACACCAAAACATATAAATACGTTTTAATGCATTAAAGTTTGAGGCATTTTAACAGGGCTGTGGGGACAACTCACTTTTGAAGCCAGCCTCAGGTGGCATCCAGAGGAACTCCAGTTTTATCCACATCGGCTTCATTTTCATGCAACTTGTTTAGTTTAAAACATGCTGACACTTCTGACTCTGAGTCTGGATTATATTTTTATCAAGTTACATTATTCAAACCAAAATATTAAATGTTTTTATCAATATACAACCAGCATGTGGTACAATCCATGTGAGATTCTCCTGAGTGTCTTAGAGTAGGACAGATGTAGAAATTCTCTCTCAGGAAGAATAACTGAAAAAAGCCAGATCACATTCTTCTGGTCAGGACGTACAAAAGAAATGTGCACAGATGAACCACTGTCTGATGAAATCTCAGCAGATATAGATAGGCGAAGTATATAACTCCATCCTTTTAGGGATAAAGTGTAAAATTACCATGACATTCACATTCACTGAGCCACCACACACAGACCTGCTGGGGCTCCTCAGGGGGGCATTAGCACACAAAAGCAAAGCCAAGCAGCAGATCAGGCTGCTGTTACTGCCAAACAGTCAGGCCTCAGGAATTCATTTTGGCACAGATGAAGAATGAAAAATTGCTCTGACATTTACAGCACACATCCCGCTGCAGCAGAGTCGACAAACAGTGGGAGACAGCCACAAAACTAGGTTAAGATTTTTGCCATTATTAAGTTATCCTCACTAATTCGTAAGATTAGGACTGAGATCCCACATTAGAACCAAATTTCTCTGAGCTTTCATTGCAGCGTGCAAATCCAGGGATGCTAAGACGACCACAGATTCTAGTTGCGTGAACGAATTAGCTGAGAAGCTAACTATAAAACCTGTCATGTTTATATAGTGTAAGACGACCAGAGCTCAGTTGGTGTTTCAGTGGTGAACCAAAATAATTTCACCTACTCACTGGGTGCACAGAGAGAAAACTGAATAGAACAGAAAATAGACCTTAAGGAAATGTAAACCTGGCAGAAAAGAAACAACTTCTCCAGTTAAGTTTAATAAAAGACACAGAAACTAAATGGAAACTTAGAGCTGGAATTGGGTTGCAGAGTGGCTTGCAGGCATCATTTTAATACTAGTCAAACCTCTTGAGAGGTATGCAACCCTCCGTGGCATGAAGTTTTTTACGCAAATATTGACATGTGGGGTATCCACAGAAACCTTAGAATCTAAACGCTCATATAAACCATTTCTACAACAACCAAACACAGTGAGAACAAGCAATGATTAAAAGAGCAGTTACGTAATTGTGCAAAAGTCTTCTAAACACACACAACGGAGCCACGAACTCTCCCGACTTCATGTAAAAAGGGAACCAAAGCCTGGTTAGCTAGCTGGGCTCTCACAGATCCCCAAACTCCAAGTTTCAACACGCTCCGACCAAAATCCAGTGAACCAGCCACAAAAGAAGACCACCATGGAATCATAAATCTTGGCACAGATGATGTTTAAATGTTGATTACTGACTATCTGTGTTCTAGCCTCAGTAACTTTGACACAGTAACAACTGCTGCAGTATTTAAACCTCTGATGAAATCTGTTAGCTTTATTTTGATACCAAGATTGTTTACACAGAGTTTGTGATTGCAGAGAAATACTCCATGCAGGAGGCTCAGAAAGCCCTTTGGGGCTCACCAGAACAGCACCTTTTGAGTTGCAAGGGTTTCCCGCCTAAGAAACACCTTTCATAAACAGCTTTCCACTCTTTTCTTTTCCCCTTTTTTTTCACCGGTGGTCTCACCAGTGTTACCAGTGTCTGCCTCTGAGACAGCTTAGCTGAACTCTCTTTAATCAGGAATAATTAACTAGAGATGGACCGATCCGATATTACGTATCGGTATCGGTCCGATACTGACCTAAATTACTGGATCGGATATCGGAGAAAAATAAAAAATGTAATCCGATCCATTAAATATCACGAAAGCACCTCACAAAACTTGCAACACGCCGTAACTCACCTCAGAACGTTAGCACGTCGGAGCAGTATGCATCACGTGATAGAGCAGCTGTGGCATGCCGGACCTGTCAGTGGTCTGGATAGCATGTGGAGCTTCGCTAGCAACCTGGCATTTCATCTCCGACAAAGTTATCCCCGAGAGAAGTAAAGCAAGTGTGTAAGTCCATCTCTGAATGTTTGTAAAGCATTCCCACGTTAAGCTTAACAAGCGACTGCCTCTCCTGCTGCTACTTCAATCGTGAAACTGCTTAATGATCAGCTGATCGGCTTTTCTGTCGCGAGTCCGTGTCTCTTGTTTGTTTTTGGCCCACTTTGCACCAGAAAGAGGAAACCAGCGGCTGAACAACAGCAGCACGTTTAAGCTTGATAAGCTGTTGTTAGAATTTATTTAATATTACTTTCTACACCAGGATCTTTTTCTACGTAGCTGACGCTGGTAACTGTGCAGGGGCGGATCTAGCAAAGTTTAGCCAGGGGGGCCGATAGGGCATGAACAGGGAAAAGGGGGCACAAAGACATACTTTTCTTTCTTATTCTCATTTAAAATGTCGAGCTTTTAATAAATAATTATCTGACACCCAAAGTTTTAATTTGATGTAAAATGAATAGAAGTCAATTACTGTATATAGTAACTATTAAGTCTAATATATATACCCTAGTAAGCTATAGTACTTTTTCCTTTGGGAAGGTACCATCTGTGCAGTCTGCAATTTTGTTGAAGAAAGATGTTGAATCTATTTAATATTTCTTGAAAAATAATTGATTTCTGTGCATTTTTTTTCACACTGCATCAAATTAAGGTTGATTATGTCGATTAAGCATCATGAGGTGGAGCGTGAGGGGTGGTTCCCTATTTTTTATTTATTTATTTTTGTTGCTGGGAGTTGGAACCCTATTAGTTAGGTTGCTTAATATTTACGCTAAGTACTCTTTAAAATACCAGAATAGGGAGGATGGTGTAGGTCTAAGTTTATTAGATTGATCAGTATTGCTGAACTATGAAATATTTTTTTTGTATACAGGTATAACAGAATAGCTTTAGTGTAGTTGTTGTTTTAAACTTGAGTATGAACTTGCAGAGTTGCAAAATGCAGCAAGATATTTTAAAAAACAGTTTTGTTGATTAAAAAACACTATATCGGATTCATATCGGTATCGGCAGATATCCAAATTTATGATATTGGTATCGGTATCGGACATAAAAAAGTGGTATCGTGCCATCTCTATAATTAACCTTGTGAATTGAAAACAGTGTAGAATTATCATCTCTGCTGCCACGAATTCATATTTGACAATGAATGCTTTGAGTGAAAGATAAAGAAAATATTAACCACACTGAGAAACTGAGACTCTTTTTAATTGAGAACAGTGTGAAAAAACCTTGAAATAAACATGATTATCTCTAACAAACTAAACAACGAGGAGGTGGGAACCAAACAGAAGCTACACAAAGCTTATCCACTGTTTGAGCAGCTCTGATACCTCCGCAATAAATCAGCCATTGTGAAGAAATGCTTTGAAATAATAAGAGTGTGATGTTTTATGGGACTGATACCGCAGTGAGACAAAACAATTGCATGCAAATAAGAAACAGAAATTAGAAGGCAGATATTGAAAATGAAACACAGAAATAAAAACATGAAAATGTTAAATAAATACTAAAAATAGAGCACAAACTAATGGATGAAGTATCGAGATAGGTATGACGAACCTGCGATGTTACAGAAATATAATAATCGAAAAATGGGCATTCGGATTTGTGAAAAAAGTCCCGCCCAGCGAGCATGCCGGGATCTCTTTGTACTGATGGTGCCTTACATCTTGTTGCCCCATCCAGTATATTTTCTCCTGAGAGGTTTCGTCTTTAGGTTCAGAAGTACCTAAAAGGTAGTGAAGGGTTTCTTGCTTTGGCAATGAATCACTAACAAACCTAACATACATGCCTTTGGTCTCTGGGCAGAGCGGGGTACCTGAAGGAAATTCATGGATGCACAAGAAGAACATGAAAACTTGACACAGACACAGAGAAGGCCGACACACTCTGAAATGTAACATAGGTTTACGAATAGAATGAACAAACTGATGAAAGTGATGAAACTAACACAGAAACGTGAAGCTGAACAAGAAATGGAGTTTGGGTTTGACCGTTTCTGGTTTTGTGGCACAACGTCAAGCCAGTTATAGCTTACCCAGTTTGGTGTGGAACTGGAGTGAAACCTTAAACAGAGCCAGCTAAACAAAAAACACAAACAAAACAAGTCAAAGCCACAAAACATCGCAGAAGAAAGCAGCAGCAGCTATCAGAAATGTATTCAAAGTGCTCATTGTGTTTTCTTAACTGCTAGTTGTTTTTTTTTAACTGAACTCTGGCTCATTTTCCCCTTGGTGTGGTTCTCTGGTGCACACAGTGATCGCACTCGGGTACAGACCAAAACAAGGTCTCAGTGCAGTTCCAAATGAACTCCAGAGTGGTTGATGGGAATGATGGGAATGTGATCCAACCTCCATCTGAACCAACACCAGGGGTACATTCCAAGTTTTAGCTAAAAACATATGCTTTGTATTTTGGGATTCAACGAGGTACTACAGATGTGCAAAAATCTATACGGGCTACATACTAGCTGTGAAATGAACATAAATTCTTCATGTTCTCCAATAGTGCAGAACACCTTCTTCCTGGCAAACGAATGACTGAACATTCTTACGTGACGCATTTTGGTTCACTTGGAGTTCACATGGAACTCCAGCATAAACCATGAACTCCAGGCAATGCCCCAAGTCACTCTGCAGGGAAGATATGATGCCCACACTGTGGAGGACAGAGGAACAGCCTCTGGAATTAAGATTTGAACTACCGTCAGTTCTGGTCACCTAAATTCAACTACATACAGATCTATGGAACTGGAGTTCTTAAAAGTGTCTTCTGTCCATCCATCCAGATGTTGTTGCACCAGACGTCTACTTTGAAATGTTGGACTAAAATAGTATCTAGTCTTAAATCCTCGATTGCCTGTGGGGGTCTGAAGGGCTAAAATAATAACAGCATCCGTAAGCACATATTCCCCTGATTTCCCCAAACAAAACTAAAACAACTGCTGACTCAGCACAACTATTGAATAATAACACCAATGAGCCTTGTGCCTTTAGAAATAAACTCCATCATCATAACATCATTTGTGCAACATTTTGGGTTCACAGTCTTGCTGTGCAAGAGCATCAGGAATTCTTCAAAGTTCTCACACGGCTGTAAAATGTGGATGCTCACTCAGCCTCCTGCGCGCCTGCTCTTTGCTAACAACACCTCCGGAGAAGATGAAGGGTTGTGGGTGGGGGTGGGGTGATGTGCGGAGGAGAGGTAGAGCCCATTCGAGGCATTTTATTTGCTACTCTATCATCAAAAGTGGATGTGTGTTATTGCTGAAGAAGCACCATTATAATTGACAAACCGTAGCTTTGTTTGACAGTCCAACTCGTAGCCAAAGTTTTTTTTTGCACAGCCAGCAGGAAATGCACAGCCAAAGCCTTGAAGCTGCTGACATTAAATAATATGACAAGTCAGAAAAGAGCAGGGACTTTAATGTTAATTGTGCTCACATTTAGAAGTGCCAGCGTGTCGGATTACTGATTCAAATATCAGAGGTGAAACAGAAGTAACGAGCACACATTTAAAAGGTGTTTTAAACTGGCCAGCTTTACAGAAGAGATAAATGTTGAGAGGTACATCTAAAAAAAAAAACACCTTTATGGATATTTTACATTTTCACATGAACTGTTTGTTTTTGTATCTCATCCACCAGGATACTGGTTGTCAGGGGCGTGGCTTCTTTGATTGATACAGGCAGCTTGAGCCAAAGGCTACCTGCTAGATCTCAGCTCCATCTGAGTCGACCGCTGATTTTTTTTAACCAAATTTAATAAAAGCTAATAAATAATTTGGCTTGTCCTGTGGTTAATTGTACAAACACAAACGTTATGCTTCATCTTTGGTGATTTTGCAGCATTTTATCAGTGTGTTACTGAGCACTTATTAGCAGGAATGTGTTTCTGAATGCAGCGTGTTAACCAAGCTTTCTAATATAAGCTTATGAGCTCACTCTGACTCCACACACTAACAATGGCATCCAAAACGCTAACGCTCAGCCCTCAAATGACAGAATCCAGAAACTATAGCACTGTGATTACTTCTTCTCTGCTAGATTAGATTTTTTCTGCATTATTTCTCAATATACATATAATTTTGTTGAGAATAAAACCTCATTTTGCTCCTCTGTGCCCATCACTGTAGAGGCGTTGCTGCACCTCTTCCACTGAATGACCATGAAAGAAACACAGCGGTATACAGGGTGCACTGTAATAGGCCTGTCTGCTCCACTGCTTTGTCCAGATCAATAAAGTTATAAAGCGACACAGAGAGGGAGCCAGTAAGGCCAAGCAGCCTGTCGGCAGCCGGATGTGTCCTCGGTCCCTTGGCTGAGTCCACCGCTCCTGTCAGGACTGTAATATGTCTGTTGACCTTGAGTTTACAGCGAAGGGAAGAGGGAGCGCCACACACATTAAGAGCTATTCTGCTTCCAAAAGTGTTTTCAAAGTTCAACAGCAGCAACAGTATGTTTACATTTATGGGTATATTTATGGCATTTGCCTGAAACTCTTCGCAAGCTCAGTATTCATGGAGCTTTGGCCAGACAGCTCCAGGGAGCGGACAGCCCTTTTCCCAGTCTTCTTTATATTTACAGCATCTGAATGGCTGGACTTTAGGTACCTTGATGCAGCAGTGATGTACTAAAAGTTTCTATAAAATAAATTGTTTGCATTATTTTATAGAAAAGCTGAGGGGACGGAGGCTAAAAAAAGCTTATCACTGCAAAGAAATATTCAGCATTCAAAGGAAGCACGGCGTGACTTTTGATACTGAATTATGATCAAAACATTTAAATATTAACAATTTTGCACGTTTGTAGCTCTCCACTCTTCTCTCATAACTCATTCTGAGTTTGATAAGATGGCATTTTTTTAATATAACTGAGTCTGGAGTATAAAAGCTTCACTTCCTTAACAGGTAAAGGAGTGAAGATGTGAATATAATTATTGCATGGCCTCCACCTAATTGAAGGATATCTGCCTGAAATCCATCGTGCTGCAGTTTGTGTCCGTAACACGGCGGGCAGTACCAGCTTTTTATTCATTGGTAGATCGCTATAGTCGAAGCACTCTTGGTCAACATGAACCCCACATTACTCCAGACACATCCATTACTGTTTATGTATGAATGTGATACGCAGGCCGCGGTGTGATAACGACAATGTATGGAAAACGATGACGTTTGACCAGAACCGCATCCAACTCCACAGCAAAGAAGCTGAGATATCCCCAGATGAGTGAAAACAGTTGACCCAGTGAAGCAGTTCTCATAATTATGAACCTGGAATCATTTTAAACTGCACAAAGAAAGATGGACAACGGTTTAACTATGTTTCGTAAAACTGACGCAGCAGCCTCTGAACTTTTCTTTTCACAGAGGATACTGAGATTTATATCATGCATCATCATTAAGTATATTGGGATATGAATCTTGTATAACCAGACCTCAGTAATTTCAGCTCTACGGAGACTGCAGTAGCCTCAAGTTTGAGTGTGACCACTTTATCATTGCAATTGTGGCCGTGGTAGTTACAGGCCCATTACAGCCAAACTCCCAAAGCTGCTCTTTCTGCTGCGAGGGCATTTCAAACTGCAACCTCTGTCTGAGTCGCAGGTCGAATTGGTGGGTTTCCTAATGACTGTCCTGGTGTGGTGTGCAGACAACACCAACACATCATACAAGTGCTTAATTAATAGCAACCAACATATCAGCAAGAAATGCTAGTTTGGGCAAACAAATCTCAACAACTTTACTTTTTCTCTGTTCCATTTAAATTGTCCATGAGACAGTCGTATCTGTAGGACTTCCTCTAAAACCGCAGTGCAGCCTGTTGGCCACCGAGCAGGTTCAAGAGTTTGGTCTTGGGCTCAAGCAATGGTAATGACTAGCAGAAACGAACAACCTCTCGTCTCAAACACAATTCTCTGATCTTTGAGCCTCTGTGACGCATCAGAAAACGCCTCTGTCAGTGCGCCCCAGGGCAGCTGTGGCTACAATGTAGCTTGCCATCGCCAGTGTGTGAATGTGTGTGTGAATGGGTGAATGACTGAATGTAGTGTGAAGCGCTTTGGGGTCCTTAGGGACTAGAAAAGCGCTATACAAATGCAGGCCATTTACAAATGTCAAGGCTCTGTTGTCATACTCATTGTATTTCTCTTTGTCAACACGCTTACGCCTCCATTAATGCATTTTTAATATTAATATGTTATAACTTGTGCACAGCTTCATAAATCTTACATGTTAATAATATTAATAAGGGCAATGTGTAAACTTTTGTGACATTGTGCAGATGACACTGCTGAGTACACGTTGTGACCTACAGTGGCCTTTAAAACCATTAAACAGCATCTTTAAAGGCAGGAAGTTCAAACAAATGTTGTTATTGCCACTGTAGCCTTTGTTTCATTCTCATTTACTCAGCTTTACCATTTTTTGCTCACTTTTTTCTTAAAGTCTGTATTTTTAAACCAGTGCTCTTTAGTCGAACTGTTGGTTGGTTTAGGAGAAGATCGAGTTTAGGCTGAAATAAAACATTTCTAGCACCTGTTTAAAAGCTTTAAATTTTCTTCTGGTGGGATTCTAGCATGACGAGTCCCCATTCTTCTACACGACATGGAAAATTTAGGGCTTTCTTGATTTTACAGTTTTTCATTTCTGAGCCTGGGCTCGCAGATGTATGTGAAAACTGAATAAAACAACAGTATAATGGTTGGACTTTTACTTTATGTAACCCCTGAAGGTTTGTCATACCACAGTGCGATTAGACAAGGTTAACACCTGACCATGGCGAACAGTTGCGGACATTGCAGGTCAACCCAGTATCACAGCAAAGCGCGTAACAGACCTGCTGGTCCATCTTGTGGAAGTCTCTCCTAGGCTTGAAGTGCCTTGCAGTACCAGCAGAGGGCGATAATTCAAAGCCAACATAAAAACAGCAATGGGCTTTCAAAGAAAGCCAGCTTTTGTCCCTCTTTTGGGGGGAAACTCCCACTGGGTTTAAATCTGGGACTCTCCACCATTTGACCTTAGAACTGAAGAAGCTTCTCGGATGAGAGGTGAAACGTCTTCAAGCAACTTAAAGAAGTCCAGACGCTTTTCTTTCCAAGCTCCTTAGCTTTCAAAGAAACATTCCCCAATACAGATCAGCAATCTAGCTTAACCTTACCTGGCATAAAGGGTCAATAACGACTTGTTGGTTTTAATTCACTGTAGCTCTCTGCTGCAACTTAAACATTTCACGCTTATGGGAGGTAAAGCATGACACCCACATGATGGACCAGTGGGTCTATTATATGCTTTGCTGTAATATTGGGTTGCACAGAATGCTAAAATTTTGCACTGAAAATGGCAAAAGATTGTTGAGTTTCCTGTTCCGAGCCCAAACTGGGATACATCTGCCCATAAACGAAAACGAGTTAAATGCCACTGCCCCATTTCCACACACTGGACCATTAAGACCACAACCTCAGGGATGTGTAACCAGCAACACGCATTCACAAACCTGTTTAGTCAGACAGCACGTGATGAGACTAGCATATGAAGCTAATGAGGGATTCTGCAGTCTGCAGCTCATTCCAGCACCGAGGGGAATTTGCATAATGGTGGGAAATAACTATAGTAATGATTTAAGAAAAACTTTTGCTGTCACACTAATGCCAAACTGTTGCATTCACATGGTAACTGAGCGCAAACTGCTCTGCAGGTATCAGCTCAAACACGGAAGCTTCACTGCTAATGATGACTATTTATGAGTCCGTTATCTTGTCACACAGCAGAACTCAACAGCACAAACAAGTGAGAGGTGGAGAGGGAAGCCTCTTCAGTATGTAGGCCACGCTTTCATGACTAAACTTAAACTTCAAAACTTTTTTTTCACGTTACTTAATCAGACAGAGCTGAATATTCAGTAAAGAAACCTTCAGATGTGTAAAATCTTGAGATGACGTCCCCAAAAACAACAGCAGCCACCTTCTCCTGCCGTGGCTCTGTTGTTTTCCCGACTCGTCTCACAGCCTTCACTCTCATTATTGCTGCTCTCATCCTGTGTCTGTACTTCTTATTATTCTGCTTGTGACCATTAGGCCTGCTCATCTCATTACTGTAATTCTGATTCAAGGTCCACACCTGCCATTACTGTGAGCACTCTGTCTCATTAGGAAAGTCCTGTCACTGCAGCAGTGAATGCGGCAGCAGCAAATTAGTTGTGATAGAAAAGCCTTCAATGACACGCGGAGTGGCAGTGGGAAAAAAGATGCGACTCTGTGTGCGTGTTTGTGTGTGTTAATTAATCAGAGAGACAAACTGCATCTGCACATTGTTGTGCATCTTGCATTTTGTGAGAACAGAAGAAGTGAAGTGTGCAGGTGAATGCAGGTTTGCTGTACTCAGGGGCCCATTTCAGCGTGTGTTATGAGATCTATAGCTACCTAATGGACCTATTTGCTTGTCCAAGTTGCTTCAAACGATTCAGCCGGAGCAAGAAACTAATGTGGCTATTAAGGCTGCATTACCCTAAGTCAGTGTTTCTCTGCACCACGCTCTCGCACAAACACACACGCACTTTAATTGCGAACTCTTTGTAATGTTTTCTTCTATTACCAGTTTGTGTAATTCCCTTCAGTGCGGTCACCCTCGGGCTGCTGAACTCATTGCAACTTGCCACAGATTGATGAGCGTTAACCTTTAAAAATGACTTTTAAATCTTGTTTTCTGCTTTTAAAAAAAGAACTGGATTATTTTTTTGAGTCTTTTAAACCGTTTTAAATGCATCTTGCAGGAAAGCAGGACTGTCATCCGGTGCATAAAACTCATTTATCTACCTCCTTTTTTAACCCAGTGGAGTAAACTGTCTGATGTCATGTTTGATGTCAAGGTAACATACAGCGGGTTTGTGTCTGCACCGTTTCATTGATTTTCACATTCTCTAGTGGGTAGAAACTTCAGCTGAAAAGGAAACAGCGAGAGCGGCAACGGTAACTCAACCTTTCATCCTGTTAATATTGCACGACTTTGCAACTCCTGTTATCATTTCATTTCATAGTTAAAATCAATCCTTATTGGAATAACACAAAAATAACTGCACACAATAAGTGAACAAATGACTTCTGCAGCACTGAAATCAGTAACAACGCTCGGCTCCATTATTTTTAGAATACGACAAAGTGAAATATGCAAATGTAGCAGTGGATAGAAGACGCTTTACTACAGCAGTCTCAGAGTTAAACTCTCCAGCAAGCCATAACTTTATTCTTTATTATTCTCTGTGGGCTATTCTTTCTTCCACAAGCAGATATGAGTTATTAGTACAGTTCCAGCTTAAATGCCAGTATCGTAGTTTCTTATTCCTAGCACACAACATATGTCCACAAACACTAGACTCTCAGACACAATCACATATTTCCAACAGATTTTCTGCAACATCCAAAAGAAGCAAACTGCTCAGCAACTCAGTAGGAGGTGTGAGCGTGAAGCCCATCAAGTTCTGAGTTCTTTAAAAAATCTGATGGTTTGCAGGGTTTAAATGCAGCCAGTTTCATTGCCATCATGTTGAGCACCTTTTGCTTCCAGTACAGCTTCTACAGTACGGATCACTGAGTCTCTCACTCCAGTATTTTACGTTGCTAACGTGCAGAGAGCGTTAACATCAGCTCTGCTCACATGGTTCAATTTTAATGAATTCACAAAGCTCGTCCTCATTATCATTATTGCTCTGGAGGCGATAGTCAGAGACACTCACACTGCACCTGGTTTCAGGAGTTTTCCGATTCACAGAAATGTGGAGGGACTGCACTGTTTGTCAATGTAAATATGAATAAGAATAACTTCATTGATCCCAGAGAGAAATTCATGTCTGACTTAGCTCACCTGCTATTTGAATGAGACTTGAAAAGCCTGATGGCTGTGGGTGCGAATGATTTTCTGTATCTCTGCATTATGCAATGGAGAGGTAGGTTTTTTGTTTTTTTGTTCTGTAAGGATGTTATAAAGTAGGTCACCAAAGCTGTTCTGGATGGCTTCCAACATCTTTATTGTGCATCTTTCAGCCACCTCCCCCAGTGTGTCCAGTCAGGCTCCAGTTACAGAGCCAGCTTTCCTTACTAGTTTGTTCAGTCTCCTTGCATCCTTGTTTCTGATTCTTCCTCCCCAGCAGACTGCAGCATAGAACAGCACAAGAAATCTCAGTTTTCTTAACAAAAAGAAGCAACTTACAGGATCCAATTTAAACTCTTACTTTTTGTTTTAAAGGCACTTAACAGCTGAGCTCCTTCTTACTGGTCAGAGCTCCTATTTATTTGTGCTCCAGAGAAAACCACGAGGTCCAGTTCAAAACTAATGTTATCCATTCCATGTGGCGACAGAGCCTTCTCTGTGGCAGGTCCCAGACTTTGGAATAGTCTTCCCCTAAATATTGCATCTGCACAAACACATTTTAAATCGTTACTGAAGACACATTTTTATGGTCTGGCATTCAACACACTTAACATTAACATTTTGGTTTTAACAGCCTTAGTTGTTCTTTTAGTTGTTTTTATTGACTTATTTATTTTTTTCTATATTTTACTGCATCATTGTTTTACATTTATTTGCTTTAGAGGCATTTTGCATTGTTAAGCACTTTGTGGAGCTGTGGACTGTTTGGAAATGTGCTATATAAATAAACTTGACCTAACTGTGCCCCTTTTAGCATAGCTTGTCTGTATTGAGGACCAATCTAGTTTGCTATCTAGGTGTAAGCCTAGATATTTATATTTTGTTACTACCTCTTTGTCCACCCCACTTTCACAGGATGGCGGGGAGGCCTGAATCATTGCAAATCTACTATCATTTCCTTCGTCTCCGAGGTGTTCAATATGAGGTCATTTTTGTGTTATTTCTAATTTCTAATATTTCTAACATTTTGAGTTATTTTCCAGTGTTAGAAAATCAGCACTGCTCAGTGTTAGCCATTGTTAATCTTCAAAACTGACTAGGTTACTTTTAAACATATAACACTGTCAAAAGTGTTAATTTAACACTCAACAGTGTTGTATTTAACACTCAGAGGTGTGGACCCATATAGACACTCTCCAGTGTTAATTTAACACTGGAGATTTTGCTGTGTACAAATTCTGAGAATGCATGAATTTATTGATGAGAATACAGAGATTCTGACCTGGGACTGAAATAAACACAAAGCTGTCCTTCTTTTTAATCACAAAGAAAGCTGCATGAGAAGAAAAAAAGTTGGAATACTTACATTTTTATAGATAATGTAAATCTGCAGCCTGCCTCTCCTCCAGAAACGTCTCACTGTCCTGAATTTTAAATGTCCACCCTCATTCAAAACCATGTAGGTCGTGTTTTCATACCATTTCATTCCATGTCGTCAGAAAAAAGGACAGAGTTTATATAACTGAGTGTTTTTCCTGTAGGTGTGTGCTGATGTAGAGTAGCTGTCAGTTTCATATGACTGGATTACTTTAAGACAATAGAGTTAAATGTAATTATGTAAACTAAATTAAAGGCAACCACAGTCAGTGCCAGCAGTGTCACACTGAGCAGCAGCTTAACTCTTTACCAGGGAGGGGGGCCGTCCTCTTCTTACAGGGTTTATCGCAGCGATGGTGCTCATCCGGGTTCACGGGCTCATCCGTGTGGTGCACACGCCCTCGTAAATCGGACTGGAGGACCCAGCAGGCGCTCGTTAAAAGTCCTGTAAGTCTATCATTGGCTCAGCCACCTGCCCGTCAAAGTCTGCCAAGTTTGCCTGCACAGAAAGATCAGAAGGAGAGAAGAAGTTAAAAGTTGAACAGATGGAGGGTGGAACAGGAGGTGGCTGGTGCCATTGGGCTTCTTATCTTATCAGTGACACAGTGATGGAGCTCATTTTGACTGCTTATTAATCAGTCAGTGCTCAATTACAAACATTTCACTTCGGCTACAAACAAGTCATGTTTTGGAAAGATGTCTTTCATCATCTAACTTCTAAAAGTAATGAAACCCAGTGTCAGCATCATGCTAAGGTGGTCTGCCAAAGCCTTAGCCAATGACAGGGTCTGACTCACTCACAAGAAAGACTTATGGTTGAAGGCTAATAGCATTACTAAATCTGACCCCAGCATTGACTCTGCATATTATATACAATTTCATTTAGTGTTCAACATTTGTTTGTATTTAAAACTACTTAAAATTGAACCTCGTGCCAGCTGAGAATCCCCCAAAACTGCTGTGGCATATTTAATACTGATTTTAAACATCTGGGGACGTCCCCACCACCTGATGTACCAAACATGTCTGATCATTAGGGCTGCACTCTCAGGTTCAGTTGGTTCAGTCGGTTTAGCCGTTATCCTCTGATTCAACCAAGAAGTTACTGGTCTCACAGTTGTGCTGATTGTTTAAGGAGAAAAGTGTTATCAGTTATCAGTACTCTTTCAGGCTCGCTTAGAATTATTTGACAGCAGGAGGGACGGACTGCCTGCGTACACATTTGCAGAACCATGGACTCGGTCAACCCTAATGGCGATGGCACAATTACGTTTGGATTTTCTGAACTTGTAATCAAATTTGGCTCGAAAAAAATTAGCACCACATCAAACGAGTCATGGGCGTGGCTACATTTTGTAAAAACTGTTGCATGTCACTGTTCATATGGCATATCAGCTAAAAATGGTGACTCGTGTCTCCATGATTATGTTCCACTAAAGGGTTTGAGCGTGGATATATCCCAGTTTTTATATATTTGCCCCAGTAATGGCTTTATAAAGGCAGGATTATCCAACCACAGCTTAACTGGTCAACATCTACAGATGGGAAATCTCCATGCTCATAAAAAGATATCAAAGATTTTCACTGGTTTATACACTTTCTGTATAAGATTAACCACGGGTTCAGCAACATCAACTGTGTGACTCCACTTATCTGGACCATCATATTAATGTTTACATTTGAGAAGGTGATCAGTTCCCTTTAACCTTTACTCTTAGCTGCTTTGTGCTATACATGTAAGCACTGTAATGTGTCCCAAGAGTTACATGTTATTATTCTGAGACACTTTAAAGACACAATTACCAACAGATGGCTCCTGCCTGAGTTATTTTCTCCAAACCACATAAAAAAAACGGAGCAAAGAAGAAAAAACAGGTTCTCTGCTTCACACATTTACTTTCATTGTTGTTTATGCAATCAGCAGCACAGAAGGAAGTCATCTTTTACCAATCAGTGGTCTGATTAAACCTTAAATCCGGAAACAATCAAGATTTTCTAAGGGGAATATCATGTTTTAGAGGCAACATGATGATACTGAGTTTGGCTCTGTTTTCTATCACAGGGTTTGACTTAAATGAAAACAAAGGCACACGTTTGATGACACAGCTACCATGTTTTATACAGTAAGCATAGTGTGGCTACTGTGGCTGCCTCAAGCAAGTTTTAAAAATCATCAGCTGTTCTTCTCAGGCTTCAGGCTTTGTCACTGTCTTAATGTGATCACGGCCATGGCAGTGAAACAGATGCTCCTTCTTTAAACAGATTCTGTATCGATGTCATGTTTTTTGTACACTGCATGAAAACACCACCAGATGGCAGTATGCACCGCTAAACAATATGCTGAGCTCAGTGAGCTGTGAAAGACAATGACTGGAGAGAGAAGACAACATAAAACTCAGAGACGCACACGGTCAAAGATTTTGACAGGTTACTACACATGTAACCCAACAAGATTTAGATTTAAAAACTGCTCAGGACACAAATACTATCACCAAAACATACAAAGCAACAGTTTGTGGGTTTTAGCTATGAGGCCATGTGTGATTGGATCTTATCATTCATGCTGTTCAGTTGTATTTTGGGAATCTATAGTTTTCAGTCACGTGACCGACTACTCGGGCAAGCAAAATATTGTTAGATCGTGCCAGCCAATAGTGGACAGTTGGTAGTACTGCAGGACAAAAGTTTCTTTGATTGCTCCAAATCTTCTTTTTTTTTTGTATTTCAAGGCTACTTGGATCATCCAGTTGTCCCCAACCTTTGTTGCGCCACGGACACGGTCTATATTCGACAATATTTTCACAGATCGGCCTTTAAGGTGTCCTGGATAAATACAACAAAACAAAACCAGTACTGGTACCAAAAAAAGAAGAGTTATTCATAACACACGAGAAAAGACCCAGGGACACCGAGTTAACGAAAAAAAGATTTAAAAAAAATAACGATAAAAACCATAAATTTCACACCCGAGCCTCAACTCTTGCGGCCCGGTACCAAATGACTCACAGACCGGTAACGGCCCGACTGTTTAAGAGTATTACCTCTTATGGTAAAGCACAGAGGCCCAAATAAAGCCAAGCGGGATAATTCTTCAATTCTGTGTAATTTTATTTATAAAATGCCAAATCCAAACAGGCACTTGTAAGGTAAATCTGTCTCACCTTTTCTCACCTCTCCATTGTAGGAATATATATGAATTTGAATGTACTTGACCTGGTTCTATGTATTTGCTCCCCTTATTGATGCTGATTGATTTTACGTGTGGATGAAGTGGACCTTCACAGCTTTTCAGCATTGACACACTGACCAAACAAACCTTTGAACACAGTATACTGTAGCAAAGAGGAACAGTTAGAAATCAAAAGACCAAAAACAAACTGTCAGAAAGAAGCTGGCACTGACAATAAATGATACAATTCCAGTGGATTGGGCAGATTTGCAGATGCTTCTCAGCTGGAAGCATTTTTTGATTCCCAGCCCCAGTGTGTAGCCTGTTCACTAAGTACAGCTCTTTTTCTTTCAGAAAGTTTGTGCATTTCATTTGGCCCACTTATGTTTCCACAAAGATCCACTGAGACTGAAGTGGAAAAGACTAAATAAGTGACTGCAGGAAAAGGTCTAGGTTTCTAAGAACATTTTCTGGTTGGGAACTGTCAGCGCTTCTGTAGAAATAATGCTGGGAGCCATCTTCCTGCTGCCCCGACTCGAATCACCCCACTTTGGCAGCTACTCTTCTTTGTCCACTGTCCTCCTTTTCCCCACCCTGAGGACTTTGTAGTTATTAAAGGAAGAATACCGTCTAAAACTCAAAGCCAAAACAAGGATTGTTTTTTCTAATAATTTTCAGCATTTGCATAATTGTTAGGTGTTTTTGACTTATCAGAAATATTCTAGAAGTAGAAAACAGGATGTCACATGCTGTTACTTCCTACAGAAACAAAAAAAATCAGCTTTTGGTCTCAGTTGTCAGCTTCATCTCCTTGTAGGGTCTTTAACTTACAATATAAAGCACTTTAAGGCGACTTTTGACATGATTTGGATCTTTTTAAATAATAATATAATTGATCTTTGTTACACAACAAGTCAAGGTGATATGCAGGGATGAACTTACCTAAAACAACAACAACATCAAAAAGAAAACTGTACACCACAGGAGAAAAAGAAAATGCAGTGGCATCAGTTACCTGATTGTAAGAAATGAAAGGAAATATTTCATGTTTGGAACATCATCATGGAAATGCGCAATGCCAAAATGTATATGACTCAACTTGATTTATAACGTCTTCAGATTTAAAAAAAATGGTGATGTACCATGTGGCTAAAACAAGACCCAGCCTTAGGCCTCATCCGAGATGGACTGTCACTGTACGGATATTTAAAGGTTCAACTGAGAGAAGATGAAGTTTCAGTAAATGTAAAAAGACAAATATAGTAAATTTAGATTCGATTTAGTGCAATGCCACAGTCCTAAAGATGCGCCGCTGAGAACGCCACAAGAGCAGCACAGAAAGCCTGCCTTCAACTGTGGATGTTTCCTGGGGATGGGGCATTATATCTTATCCACTGGCATTCATCACTGATGCTCTCTGCTCTTTATTTCATGAATCTGAATCTGAATCTGAACCAAACAATACATGCCTGTGGAAAGCACTGCTTGGTTCTGGTAAGTGTTCTGAAGGCGGGCATTTTCCAATATTTGTGACAGGAGCTGTCTTTTATGAACAACTGGTCTATTCTGCCCTGAAGTCTTAAGTGCACGAGATGTTGTGCAGTGTTTGGCTCAGCCAGCCGTTTTCCCAGCGACAATGAAAAGAAATTGCTTTCTGCTGGTGTTCACTCTCGTTTCCCTGTCAGGCCAGCGGAGCTCTGATCACAAAGCTCACTTCTAGTTGCTGTGAGTTTATACTAATTTACTGTTGAACGTGCTATGAATGACAGAATACTTCACAACAAAATAACTTAAATTGATCAGAGAGATACAAACATGTCTATTGATTGTCATATCTCTGACCATGGTAAATGGCCTGTATTTATATAGCGCTTTACTAGTCCCTAAGGACCCCAAAGCGCTTTACATATCCAGTCATCCACCCATTCACACACACAATCACACACTGATGATGGCAAGCTACATTGTAGCCACAGCCACCCTGGGGCGCACTGACAGAGGCGAGGCTGCCGAACACTGGCGCCACCGGGCCCTCTGACCACCACCAGTAGGCAACGGGTGAAGTGTCTTGCCCAAGGACACAACGACCGAGACTGTCCGAGCCGGGGCTCGAACCGGCAACCTTCCGATTACAAGGCGAACTCCCAACTCTTGAGCCACGATCGCCCATCTTTAACAGTATTGATCCAACCTAATCTTAAAATAGTGCAGATACCTTAATTCAGGATAAAGTCGTCATTTTCTCACTTTCAACAGTCTAACTTACTTTTCAACATATGGCATTCCTAAAAACCAATTCCCAATTTTCTTTAATGTAAATTCAGATCTGTGAAACCTGCTGACTTATCCCACTCTAAACAGCTTCTCTCTTATGAGCCTTTTTTTCACCTTTTTTTCCTGAAATGGCTCCAAATATATTTGAGGTCAAACTTACAACAAACTGACTCCAAGCTGTCTGAATACCTGTCATCGTGTTCCTGGAGGAGACAACCTCCTTTTGAAGCTGATAGCATCTGAATGGCCAAAGAGAAAGAAGCTTTTACTTCACCTCACACACCTCGCTTTATCCTGACAACCTTAACGCGCTCTGCCATCTCGAAAATAAACAAACTCCCCGCTCTACCTGATGGCTCCATCTGTTTCTCCAACCTGGCAACTTCACACTACATTAATAAAACCCCTCCTCTGCCACCATGCATCAAAAACAGTCCTTGCAGCACTATCATCAACACCCAAAGTGTATAGCATCATACTGCTTCAAACAGGCAGTCAATCTGGCAACAAAAGTCTCTCTCGGTGTACAGACTCAAGCCAAATAACGATTCAGTCCCTCTAATACCGCTGCTCAAAATATTGTTCAGGGTCATAAGCTACAGAAATCAGACCTGGCAAATCTACTACCGCTTCACAAGCAAAATAAAAAAACCTCTGAGGTTTTCATTAAAGCAGAAACACAGACATCAACCTCTTTGCTTCCTTTGTGTGGTATCAGCCAAATGGCTTGTGGTGGTCGGGCACAACTGTCACACAAAAGAAGCATGAAAACAGTATTTAAAGCCATTTGACATTACAAAGGGTCATCACTACATCCTAATCAGCCAGCAACATTTTTAGTGAACACAACACAAATAGGCCTGATTTAACTTTGGCTCATCTCCAGCATTTGTCTTTCTCTTACTGATTGAAGAGAAACATTCAATTTGATTAAAATTGATTGAATCAGATCTCATCATTCCACAGCTAAGATGCATTATAAAATAACCATGCACTACAAAGTTGTGGAAAGGTCAATCAAAATGAATGTTGCTGAACATGAAATCACTGCAGAGTTGCAGCTGTGTTTCACGTGTATCATCCAGCCCCGTCGTGGTTGCCTGGTGCCGCTGCTCTGACACGCTGATGACCTGCTTCGTGTCAGAGTGACAAAACATGTCCTCAGCTTGAACTTTCTCCCTGTCACTGAATCATCAAATGCCTCCCTGAGCCAAATAACCCTCCTGCGTGTCGGATACCCCCTCCAATTCTCCACGTCTCACTTTGAGCTTAAAAATCCTTCCATCAATCTAACCTGGCAACTTCTCATTGCATCAGTGAAACTGATGAATGCAGTACCCGAGGCTGTCCCCCCTTTAGTCCGAAATTTTTCTGTTCATTTCCTTCTCTCTTTATATGTATTTGGACTCTACTAGAGTAACTTTTCCTTATCTTTTTTCACCTCGACCCTTATCTGACATATCAACCCCTCTGTCTGAAACAAGCATCATCTCTCCTCTCCCTCCCTTTAAGCTAGATTTCACCAGGCTGGTGTCACAAACAGAAGATTCAAGCAGCAGGTGATTGGACCAATCAAAGAGTAGAAAACCCATCGATAACCACATGTTTAAAGAACTCTGATGCCTGAGCTTTTGGCTTACAGATACATTACATGCACTGACCTCATTATTTGAGTCTTTGAATTTGTTTAGTACAACCCAACTCCAAAAAAGTTGAATGCAATGAAACATTTTATTAAACTGGATAAATAATTTTGAATTTGATGGTTTTCCACTTTTCCAATGAGCTTTGGTCCAGAGAAGATGGCAGCGTTTCTGGATCATGTTTTCCTTTGCATCACAGACCTTTGACCTGCATTTATGTTCACAGTGATCCCTGGAAGAGACCATGCACTGATGTCCATCACTGAATTAAAGCGCTGTCTGAGGGTTTGGCGATCAGTTTTTGATTTTGGCCTTAAAGACTTTTCCACGTTCTTGGAAACTTTTGATAATTCTATGTTTTTGCAGATTGGTGATACTCTGTAAAGATTTCCTCTGTAACATGCTCTTAGACACAGTCTTATTATTGACATGTTCCTAATTCATCTAATTAATTGCAAAATGTTCTTTCAGCTGTTTTTTCAAGCACCTCTCACTTTTGTTGCCTTAAATTTGAGGCATGTTTCTGACATCAATTTTCATTTGTTTAAACATTTCACATGGTTTCTATGTTTTATTCATGAGCTCTGCAAATAATGGCAGAGCACGAATAAAAACAGAGCACTGTTTTTCTTATTAAATTTGATAAATATTTTCTATAAAGAAGCTGTTTGAATCACGATTGTATGAACGCTGATGTTGGAGCATACTGAGGATAGGAAACAAGCAGACTAGGTTCACTTGGAGACATTAATGTGAAATTGAGACTGATAACAGATGAGTGGATATGTAGATCCACTAATTCAAAGACTGGATATATCATTAGTGGTGAACGGGCTAACATTGGCTTCCTTAGATGCTCTGGCCTCATTTGGCTTTGTATAAAATTATCAAGCTAAAGCAAACTGGCAGCACAGTCCTTACTACTTTCTGTGAATGTAATGACTCAGTTTCAAGTACTTGAAGTGTCAAATGCACCACACATTAGTAGAGCTGAATTAATGATCAACTCCACAATCATACATGCCGAAGAGAAATCTCCTTCTAATACCTGACAGGGCTCTACTTGTCTTCTTTATTCTTTTGAGCTGTTACACCTCATCAAAGAAAATCATCAATAATGTTACAAATCCATGTCAACAGTGCCCTGGTTTTCCTGCCTGACGTGGCCCTTGTTAGCCAATAACAGACAGAGCAGGTTGTGCAAAGCCTGAAAGACCTTACGTTTTTTAAAAATGCACTGAAGGCATCGCTCTCCTGGGTATGTTGTACAATACGCAAAAAACTGGAGGCCATCATAATAAACTTCTATGAGCACAAGTGAGGTCATGTGACCAGGACTGCGTGGAACGTGACTGTCTGTGAGGGGCAAACTGATGATTATACTTATGCAGGTTTCTGGCCTTGCAGCTCGTATCTGCAGACATCACCATTTCATTTTTAATATATAATATTTAATATCTAGATAGAAGAAAACAAAATTAAAAAATGAGTAAAACACTGTGAAGTCATTTGCAGGTTAAGAGACTCACTGGAGAAGCAGTTGATGACATCGCCGAGTTATTTATGTGTCACACAGTAATTGGAAAAATAAAGCATTTTTAGAAATGTAGAAATGCTATTATTTAAACACAACATTGGAGAAAGTGTGCACACCTCCCTTTATCTGTGTGCATGGTAACTCACAGACATGTACGCACCTTTAACCCAAAGAGATTAAAATCCAGTGGAGAGCAGGTAGAGACCCTGTGTGTTTTTATTTAGACTATTATCTGGCTACAGATCACACAACTCGAGCCATTCTTCAATACCAAGATTCCCAAAGTGTGCAAACTGGGCCCAAGGCCAAAAGTAACATTTTAACAGCTGTGGACACATAGCTGTTATAGACTGATGATAATGCATAATGAGACCAGGGGAGTCATTTTCTTCAGGTCATCTGTCTTGTCATCAAATGAAACTGACATTGCGATGAAGACACCCCAGTCTAGGCCTCTGCAAAGCCCCCTCACTTACCTTTGCTACTATGAAACTCAAACATTTTCAGTGCTTTCTTTGCAAACTCTCAGTCCTGTCAAGGCACAGTGTGCTTTAAACAAGTCGATATCTCCAAAATTACCCTGTCCACCTCACTCCCTTAACAAAATGAGACCAACATGGCAACTGTCCCTGTTCTCCATTAACCTTTGTACCTGTTAACCATCCTGGCAACAGCTGCCTCCACATGTTTCCCCACTTTCACCAGCTTAAAACACTTACCGACCTGGCAACTTCTGCCCCACATCAAAGTGAGCCACTTCACTTCTGAAGAGTCTGACATGGCAGTGGGATTCTTTCCACTGCGCTCCCTCCAAATCCACTCACCTCCTCCTCTTAAAAATCACTCCAACATGGCAACTGTGTGCCGCTTGTAAACCTCTCTGCAACCTGGCAACTGCAGCAGGTGCAGCGCTCTGTGGCGAGATAAGCCGAGAAGGACAAACTCTCCTCATCCTCCCTACCTCCTCCCTGCTCATCCTCCTCTCCTCTGTATCACTGCAGCTTTGTTCAGCCTGCATATCAGCCTCTTTAGCTACACTGTGAATACTCACGTGTACACAGTGACTCTTGCAAACATGTTCACAATGTGGAGAAACTGTGTTTTACACCATGTGTGTGTAACTGAAGGTCAACAAATCATTTTGATGGAGGCAGAAAAGAAGGGGCGTGGTCATCTGAACCATGTGTTAAATGATGTGATATTATGAGACTGTCCCTGGGGTACATTTGAGCATTGTTGTCCACAGCCACAAGCATAATCTAATCATAAAGTATACCTTAAATATACCAATCTGATGGGAAGACGTATTCTTAAAATAACATTTGACATGAAGTCTTAGTCTACCTACAGCAGGCTTCTCCTGTCTTATTATGTATTTAATCAACATTTCACATCTTGTACTGCTCGTCTGTTTTGCATTTCGGTTATTGCAGTTTTGAGGGTTTACTTATTGATAATTAAGCCTTCTTATCAATGCAGGAAACGTAAATGACTGATTCATGGGACAGAACACTCTCTGAGCTGACAGTGCAGCAGTTCAGCTAAGCAGTAGGTCACGACAAGTATGTTGTGATTATATCAGAGCTGAGGGGCAACATTCCCCATAGCTGTGATATAATCATAACATACAGCGACCTGTGTGAGCTATTGAATTTCTGAAACAGTTTCAAGCTATAGCCATATGGAAGTTATGGTTCTTAGGCATTTTTTTTTATTATTAAAATGTTCATAAAGGATTCAAAAAGTTATGTTCTTATAAAGAAAGAGCCACTTATGGCCATTGGAGGCAACGACTCATCTTCATAACGATTTAGGGAATACTCCCTTTTCCAGCTCAGACTTGGAAGTGCCATTTCTCAATCTAGCTGCAAAGTGTCCAAAAAAGCAAAGATGCGAAGAGTCCTGAACTAGGCACCTGAATTCTGTCCATATAAGTTATAAACAGACACACAACAAACTGACTATAAACTCTGGTTCCCACTATCAGGGTATCAGCAGTGGATCGTCAAACTGACTAACACCACCTCGTTTACTGCATCTTCAGCACTTTGAATTCATGGGCAGCTAACTTGCCTTTGAACATGGAACACAGAGTAACATAAAAAGAAACTGCTCAGGCTGCTTTGTAAGCAATTGAAACATTGGTTTTATCCACCAGGAATCATTATTCTCAAGTATTTAGTTCTTAAACTGTCATTTTTCAATTTTCATAGAAATTAAAAGACAACATTCCCATAAACCAATCATTTCCAAATATTTGGTGAGCAGCCTCTACCTCATTTGAACTGAATCATGGTGTTGCCAGTTTACTCCACACAGGGAAGTGCTGTGCTCTCCCCTTATTAACCTCGCCACTATCACTCAGGGCCTTTGATGTGTCATGTCTCATAATTTGCAGCATTTGCCGATTACACGAGCACGGCCGGACTTGACTCTGGCAGGATGCTTTTGAAGGACTCAGCGAATGAGTTCAGTCACAACTTTTTGTGTAGTCGTACATGGCAATGACAAATTTCCACAACACACATTGATTTTCATCACATTACACTTTTTCCTAAGCGCTGCCATAAAACTGATGAGGCTGACTGGAAAGCTCTTCCTCTTTATCATAATTTTCATTGTTTCTGCCAGTTTATTACAAGCCCCGCCCTCCCACACAACCACACTGAACACAAACATATTTTGTAACTGTTTTTTAGCCATTAGCTACAAATAATAAGCCCATTTTTACCTTCAGCTATTCACTTGATATATGTCCCCTTATGTTCACTAATTGCAGCAGGTTAAAGTATGCATCACTTTATGGGAACAAGGTTAATGGTAATTCAGTACTCCCTTGCTGGTATTGCCTTCTGATTTGGAAAATGGATCAGTCTGCCTTGTTCCTAAAATAGCACGGCCTTAAAGATGCAGGGGCATTGTGTGATCTAAATGTGTAACGCAAGGAACTATAGGAACACTGTGTGCTAGAAATTCTCACTCTGCTGTGACTCCAATGATTTAAGACCCATCCGAACTGAATTTAGGACAGTAAATGTTTATTTAAGACAAAAAGACATTTTCATTTCCTGTATGAACAAAACTGATCGTTATCTTAATAATTTTACACTAACTAAAAAATCAATGCTTTTAATTGGGCTTTTAATGGGAAAATAAACATTTGTAAGTGATGCGCTGCACTGCTTTGACATTACACATTTCTCTGCCGTCGTTACATCAGAGCAGATATGAAAATCAATACACGTTTAAAGGACACAGAGGATGAAAAAAATAAATCGATCGAATGACTGGAACCATAATCTGTGAGCTAACGTTTGTGCGTTTGTATGTGTGTGAGTGTCCAGCGACACAGATGACCTCAAGCACTTATCGTCACCGTGAGTTGAGTTGATTACAGCCCGTAATAACCATACGGGCGCAGTGGGTGGTAATGGAATAACATCGCTGGCACCGGTAACCCGCGAGAGTGTCGGTTTGTCTGTGTTTGTGTGCGTCAGGATGCGCTTTTGTGTGTGCGTGCGTGTGAAAAGAGGGCTTCTGACCCCGTCATCACACAGTGGTGTGTTCATCTTTCAGCCTCTCTCTGGCCTTCTGTCTCCCTGTCGCCAATCAATTCTCATTGCCATGGCGACCATGGAATCCAATTAGAGCTGCCTCGTCACTAAAGGCGCCACGTGTGCTCGCACACCTGTCTGTGTGTGTGTGGGTGTTTACTTGTGTTGAAGCTTTCGTGAAAATGTATCAGGAAGCAAAACTGGAACATTTCGAAACGCGGCTACGGCTTGAGAGAAAGAAAGGGGGGAACTAAAGACAAGAAATGGGAGGATGGAGGGAGAAGAAAGATAAAAAAGAGAGAGTGGGACATTAAAGAAAAAGTTGCTTTCATCATTCAGAATGAGCACGTTGTCCTCAATAATATCCTGTGTATATTTTGCCGTCTTACACTGTTGTCTCATCAGTGCAGTGTACTTTAACTCAAGTCTATAGCCAGTCTTTCTTTGCATTCATTTGCTGTTTATGCATTTTTGCAGTACTAAATGAATATAAACTCCCAGGATGATACAATGATACACTCTACTCTTCTATAATTTTACTATACGACTTCCTTCTGCAGCATTAGTAAGATATCTTAGGAGAAAGATTTTTATTATAGTCAGGGTGGCGTGCCATTTACTTAATGAAGAAGAAAAGAAATAAAGCAAAAATGAATAAACGTTTGTACAATAAGGCATCACAAAACCATTGCACAAAGTATATCAAAGTATATTTGGGGACTTGAGAGAAAACAGGTGTTGCACTGAATGAGCTATGAGAAAGAAAAAAATTGTGAAAAAAGGTTCCAGACAGTTGATGCACATTCACTTTTACTGCTGTTTGTCAGTCACTGCTTAAACTTTCTGCAGTGCAATTACAAACTCGTGCAAATCCAGCACTTGAACTGAAAAGTGAAAAACACTTAACTTACCTCCACACGCTACCATCCTGCCCACCAAACCACACACACAGCCACTAAGCTGCAGCAGCCCCCTTTTGAAGTTTGACTCGATTTAGTCACAGAGCCAAAAATCCCATTATCAAAGAGAAGGAGAGGCGAGAGGGTGGGGGGGTGGGAGAAAATAAAATGCAATCCTCCGGTCCTGAGCTCCCTGCTCCTCTGATTAGGACGACGGTCCGAAGAACCAAGCACGCTGTTGCTTTCAACACCACCACTTCCTCCATATTCTTTTCATTTTACACAACAATTTATATTTACCAGCAACTTTCACACAAAGAGGAGTCACACTGCAGGTGCTTCCTACTCACTGACACTGTGACTGAACATGCAGGGACCAGCAGGAATCAGTGCACTTTACTCTTACAGACGATCAACATTAAAACTGTTTTTGATGTCCGTCACTCGCTCATCTTGAACAATTATTAAAATTCTGTTTTATCTGATAGACTTAAAAAGGGCCTTAATAGCACAGAATGGACTGATCGTTCCACTGAGGACGGGGGTCCATTTAGACTCGAGTCATGTCGGAGTACGGCTGAACGATATCGGCCAAAATGATCATATCTTTGTCCTTTTAGGTGGAAAAGCTATACTTTGTATAAGTTTTACTTTTTACAAAGTGGGCTAAATGTGCTGTAGTGGAGTGAAAACAACACAATTCACAAAGATGCATCAATGTCACTTTTAATATAAAAGACTAATTAAAACAAATACAATAATGCAAGCACCTTGACCTAAATAAAAACACCGGTTTCCACTTTTCACTGTTTTAATCCTTTGGGAAGTTTCATTTCTTTGATGTGGGGATACATGAGATGTCAATTCAGAGGCAGGTGGTGGTCAGAACACCCGGGCAGACTGCAGCAGCGGTCCCCAACCCCTGGGCCACGGACCAGTACCGGTCCATGAGTCGTTTGGTACCGGGCTGCAAGAGTTGAGGCTTGGTGTGAAATTTATGGTTTTCAGGGTTTTTAACGGTTTTTATCGTTATTTTTTATCCTCTTTATCATTAACTCGGTTTCCCTGGGTCTTTTCCCGTGTGTTATGAATAAATCTTTTATTTTTGCTACCGGTACTGGTTTTTTTGTTTGTTTTTTTGTATTTAACCGCAACACCTTAGAGGCCGGTCCATGAAAATATTGTCAGACATAAACCGGTCTGTGGTGCAAGAAAGGTTGGGGACAGCTGGACTGGAGGACTGACCAACACCAGTCATTTATTTCAGTGTGGGGATCAGGAGCAATATTTTGTACTACCTAAAAAAAGTTGCAGAATGTTTTTCCCTACTTTAGCTTCCTTTCCAGAGGAGAACTCCGGCTCTCATACTGCAGAACACATGAGTCACTTGTCCGTCATTGCTTGAACTGTTTATTTGTTTTACAGTGTGACCATGGGGTCAACTGTTCCCCTATATTGTAAGGTCAAACTACTGTTTGAAGTCCTGTGGCTCTTGATGTTTTCTTGATGGTTGCCACATCGCATTCAGTAAGTAGTGAGTAAAAGAAGTGCTTTAAGCACTGACCAAAACGGGTTAGATGTTTATCAAAAATAACTGTATTGTCTTTTCGTAGGACGTCTTTAAAAGTTTATTTGTGCATTTTAAAAAGTCAACATGCCGCCGCGTTTTATTTTGGAGACAACCTCAGGACAGATTGTCAAAATCTGTCACCTCCATGTCGAGGGAGCTTCCCTAACTCGCCTTCCAGTGTGGCCGAGATTACCTTTATGTTCTAAAGCCATGCAGATACTGTGATTCTCAGTGCCGTGAATACCAGAGACCACAGAAAGTAAATGATATTTTATGACTTCAAGCGACTGCAGAAGAAAGTAGCTGCTAAGGATTCATCCGATAAACTTTTAGCTGAGCGACTGAAGACACTACTAATGAGTGAATACCACTGATTAACATATGACCTGCTAACAAACACATTAGAGGGTCACTTAGGCAACTGGAGCCTGGAAAGCTCACAAGTGACCAGCTGGCAGCTTCAAAGTGATGCACGACGAGCGAATTGCCTCCAGTGTGTATACGATGGAGGACAGAGGACAGCCAGAAAACAACCAAAACAATGAGAGTGAGGAAAAGAAGAGGCCAAATTAAACAGAGGAGAAAAAAGTTATCACTCAATTACAGAAGGAATAGTTGAAAGATAAAGTGAAGACAGTACTTGAGAGTTTTCAGCTGAGTAGAGTCTGAAGGATGTGAAGGATTCTTCACTTAAACATAATGTGACGATGAACCATTTGATTTAGCAAAGAAGAAAAAGAAGACGAAGAATAATGATCAGGATGTGGCTCCGCAAAGCCTCAGCAGCCTCTTGTGTCCTCCTCCTGCTTTGCTTTCATCAGGGTAAGACTCATATCACCATCCTCACAATGCTTCTCATTCCTTTTCTGATTTTGCTTTCTCGCTCATCACACAGGACAGTCCTTTCCATCTTCTCTCATCCAGGTTGTTTCTCTTGTTTTCATCACTCTTCCAAACATCTCTTCCAAAACTTGCTGGACACGTCAGCTCCATCTCCTTCACTCGTCTTCAGAATCAATACTTTAATAATCACTAAGGAAGTGATGTGGTTACAGTTGCTCCAAGACAATAACAGTAACAGACTGAACTCATTAATATATTACAACGTTTACAAAAGGCTCTAATATATACACAAATAGCTCAATTATTATACATATCCAGACTATTACAGATGTCAAATATATGTATGACATCATCTCATTATGTCCTCACTTATTGTTTTTGTCTCTGATTCTTTATTAATCATATTCTTGTATCTTGCGTTTCATATTTTTACTTCCTACCTTTTTGATTGGTTTCTACATTTCTATGTAATGGCTCTACGCGTGCTTTGGAGATGGGTAACATAACGATTTTTGCTTTGTTTTTCTTATAGAAATCACATACCAGGTGAGCCACTTCCTTCCTGTTTCCCTTTTTCATTGACAGATTCCAGTGCAGGAAGCTTTGGGATGCCAGACACAACCATAATGTAGCCTTTCATTAAGTTACTGTTGACATTTCGGGTTATTAGTGTCAGTGCGATCAGTCTGCATTAGACCATTCAAGCCCCATAGGCACTACGACTTACTGGATTCATATCAATTTTGTTTAGAAAATGGACTCAGTAAGTGTATTTTAGTTGGACATCCCCACTCAATCCCCCTCCCTCCACCCTCCCAATGATAGAACAAAAATAAAAAACAGCTTTTCTTCACCACAAATTGTCTTTCAGTTCAATTCAATTCAATTTTATTTACACAGCTCCAAATCCCAACAACAGTCGCCTCAAGGCGCTTTATATTGTACAGTAGATCGTACAATAATACTTACAGAGAAAAACCCAACAATCATATGACCCCCTATGAGCAAGCACTTAGGTGACAGTGGGAAGGAAAAACTCCCTTTTAACAGGAAGAAACCTCCTGCAGAACCAGGCTCAGGGAGGGGCGGGGCCATCTGCTGCGACCGGTTGGGGTGACCAGTTCAGGATAAACAAAAGAAAAGCAGTGGAGTGACATACAGGGACAAACAGAAATAAGCTAAGGTTACTCAGGCCCTGGTCAGGGAGGACATACAGTCCGCTTGGGTCCGACGTTTGGGTTGTTTTCACGGGAAGCAACATAAAAAATGGGGCATAGCCACCATGAATGGTTTTAGTCAAAACACTTTACAGCGTTAGGGACAGTGATGTAGAGATGTCCAGCATGACTTTTTCCACTATTGACATCTGCTGTGTATTCAAAGTGTACCTTTGATTTTTTTGGCACTCTATATCCAGATGGATGTATAAAACAACCTCTGCCTATAGTATATACATCATAAATGGACCTTTTTAAACTCCGCATCTACGTTCATGGCTGTGAAAGTAACCATGACAGTTGTTCAGGTTAGATTTGCTGTGTAATTCAACTGAATCCATTTACTAGCGGAGTTCATTACTTTTAAAACTTTTCTGTCCTTAGGTAAAAGAATATTGATTTATCAAACACACTTTTATTCATCTTGAAGCACCTGCATAGAAAATAAATGTCCTGTTGCCAGTGATCATTATAGAGCTCAAAGAATAAATATATATGAACGGAAAAAAATGAAGTGTGGTGTAACACAAGTCTGAGTGCAGACAGGGGAGTTTGTTCCACTAGTCAGAGATCAAAGTCGTCTTTCTCCCACCGGTTCGCTGGGAAATTGTGTTTTTCTCTCCGGAGTAAAAGAGAATTTCTGATCAGCAATTATGCTTGACATCTCAATTTAAATAAGCGAACATGGCCAATGAGTCCATGAGTAGACTCTGCGTAGTCTTCTCTCCTCCAGCCTCGTTTGAATAAAACCTCTCAGTCGATTTATCAAAATGTGTTACCTCGCGTAACATTCGAAAAGCAGTAATTTACATTCCCAAGAGTCTGTCTGTCTGCTGCTTAGTGACATTAGACCCCGAAATATTAGCTAACAGTGTAACCATAGCAAGTGTGGGATGGAGATGGAATACCACTAATTTTACTGCCACCAGTCTGTCTGGCTGCTGCGCAGTAATGTTGGGTAGACTGGGTTATATGCACAACGTAAAACATGGGCCTCTTCTTTGCTTCACCTGTTTTATTTATAAAGTCAATGTTCATGAGGTTATCAGGTTAAGGTTTGTAGCAGTATGCGGCATGTCTGTGAAACTAGAGACTGCAGTTTAGCTGTGTGCAACCAATTAACTTCTAATTTTCCACCTGGAAAAACATGCAAGCCTACCCACCAAACACTAGTAGATCAATATAAGATGAGAAAAAAGGTGGAAGGTGTCTACTAGTCTTATTCAAAGCACTTTGCAACTTGTTCCCTAATGTGTGCCTTATTTTTGTTTCTATTCTTCTCTTTGCTATTCATTCCTGCTGTCAACTATTTATATTTTACTGTGGCACAGTTGATGTGAAGCACCCACAATTTAATTGCACATGTACAATGATAATAAAGGGCTATTCTATTCTATTCTATTCTATTCTATTCTATTCTATTCTATTCTATTGTAATGTGAGGAGGCAGTCGAGTACATGGCTTCATTGTTTAAAAATAATTGAACACTTTAATGGCTTGAGTTTAACAAGTGGCACAGTGAAAAAAGATGCTAAGACAGACATGCAATCAGCTAAAAGTGACATTTAATCAGTGAAAAATCTCTAACGGCTAACACAGCGGCTATTTGTATGTTTTTAGACAATTTAAGGGTTGTTGGGATTACTTGCTGATTTGACTCAACTATGATCAGCGGTGGTTTTTTCAAGATGTTTTTCAAGATATATTATTTTGGTAATGTGGTTTGTACAGGAAGACCCTGTGACACCCTCTAACTGGTTTTTAAGATGTGCTTCTTGTACTAATGTAATTATTATTCTATGGAATGTTCAACAAAATGGTATTTTTATCCATAAATGGCTATCCCGGCATACATAAAATTTAACATATAAAAATAAAGTTTAAATAAAAATGCATCAACGATCGATCCAAACATCTAGGATTAGTGTTGTCAAGCAGCATTCTTGCCATTTTAGTTAGTCCCCCAGTCAATTATCCAATCAGTCATTCAATATAACTGGTCAGTAAGTCAATAGGCGCCACTGAGCTCGTACACGGGTCAGGCAATTGGTCCATATTTCATTCTGCCAGAGAGGAAACAGCTCAGAGGTTTTGTCACTGAGAAACCACAAAAGGATATTTTCAACAAGCAGCAACGATTACTGCAATCAATAATTAACTCCGGCATCAAAGTACACACACATAAACACACAACTGATTGACCCGGATGGACCTCTTTACCTCCATTATCTCTTGTGCGTTAATCAGATGAAGATTACAGAGGGAGGACATGAGAGGGTGTCACACAAGCATACAGAGAGGACAAGATGTTGAGATAAATACAGAGAAACATCAACACAAATAGAGAGAGAGAATGAAAGAAGAAGAACAAAAGAAAGCAAGCCCAGCAATGGATGGAAAGTAAAAATGGCTGCTGCTTGGATAATGACATGACGAGTGCTCTTTGTAGTGTTCTTAACTGCTGCTGAGAGCCGGTTAGTTGAGGTGGAAACACTTCTGCTTATAACTGTGAAGGACTCCCATTTATAGTCGACTCGCTGCGTCGCACTCGCTTCCACCTACCTCTGTAGTTCTGATTGAAATTGTTTGATATACTGTACATTCATATTTTAAGATCTTTTACAGAAAATATAGACATTAAGGTATAATTCGTCATCATTTAGATCATTTTTAAGTACGTTTGGTGTTGCAGCGTGCAGGGTGATGCCATGCGGTACCTGGTCTTCCATGATAGTTCCTGTTCTTGCTCCTCTTCTTTCTTGTGTTTCTTATGCCCAAGGTATTCACTAAGCACACGGTCAGTTGTGACCATCTTCCTGATGACGAGTCCTCTACCTTCTTCATTTCACTTGCCGTACAGTCTCAGGGTCCTGGACTTGAGGTTAAACCCTCCATACATGGTAAGGGGCTTTCTTGTCTTGATGTCAATGGCTTCTAGCTCCTCTTTTGGGCAGGTGATTATCCCAGCAGGGCACCTGGTCACCGGCAGGGCGTAGGTGTCGATTGCCAAGATCTTGTTCCTCCCATTCAGCTGACTCTTCAGGACTTGCCTTAATCTCTGCAGGGATTTGGTAGCTGCAGCTTTCCTAGTGGCCTCTTCGTGGTTCACATTTTCTCGTGGGATTCCCAGGTACTTGTAGCAATCCTCAATGCCTGCAATTTTGCCTTCTGGTAGTAGAGTCCCTCAGTTTAAATAATTTCCCTCTCTTTGTTACCATCTGACCACACTTCTCCAATCCAAATGATGTTCCGATGTCATTGCTGTAGATCCCGGTGGTGTGGATCAGTGAATCAATGTCTTGTTCAGTCTTGGCATACAGCTTGATGTCGTCCATGCAGAGGAGGTAGCTAACAACTGCTCCATTCCTTAGTCGTTATCCATAGCCAGTCTTGTCAATGATCTCACTGAGGGGGTTCAGGCCTATGCAGATCAGCAGTGGGGACACAGCAGTTGTGTAATTGGCTTGAAGTTGGTCTCTAATGTTGTTCGCCACATCCCCATCAAAATCCTGATGAGGATTCTTAGCGTCCTGTTGATCCTGTACAGTTCAAGACAGGATGCATATGTGAGGCACTAAACCACAGCCTTCTTTTGTAGTCAATCCAGGCCCTGCACAGGTTGATCAATCTCATCTTACAGTCTTCAGCAACTGCTCTTTCTACAGTAGTTGGTGTTTTACATTGAAGCGGTTTGACGTGCAGACTGTGAGCATTGTAGTCGTTGCCATCTGGGTGCTTTGAAACCAGATGTGACAACGAGTGGTTGTCACATGGTCACTGGTGAACACTTATCACTCACAATCTACAACCTAATTAGAATAATCGTTATCCTAAAACAATCCACACAGAAAGGGTCCCAGCTATCCACGAAGTTCGAACAAGGAGAATATTTGCCTTAAAGCAGGACGTAATGTTCCTTTTTCCAATCTTGCGTTCATGTCATGCTGTGTTCTCATTCTCAGCATTACAGAATCATCCTTTACTGAACAGGCTTGATTCTGCGTTTTCCTACATTTAAGCAAAGTAGCTACTGATCCAAACTAAGCTGGGGTAAGATCATTTCATTATTCACAGTTCCAACAGCACGTAGAAATATTACAATATTTAAAAAGGAGAATTTTGTATATTAAAGTAGATCACACTGATTGTTGTGCTGGTAATTATCCTCTCATAATCCTGAAAGAACAACCAGCGCAAAGAACCTGACATTACATGTTGAAAGAAGTATTACATTACCACATCTTTAAATGAGTCGTTTCATCATTTGAGTCTTTAAGCCTTAATTAGTTTGAGCGTTTCAGACTATTAAAGGAACAGCTTATAATGTGTATTTCAGTAGAACTGAAGCACGTAGGGTCATTCCTGCACCATGATGTTTGGTAAAATCCAGAACCATCATCAGCCTGTTCCTGTAGTAGAAACAACAACTGAGTTCAACACAAACAAGCCCTTAAGATGTAACACAAAGTGCAAAAGTACATGACCTGCTGGAGTGCCAAGAAACACGCAACCAAACAGGAATGTGACGTTTTCAGAAATATTGCTCAAGGTTTCAAAAAACTAATATCAACACCAGCTGTCAGCACTGTGTCCACTCACCAGCTGCCACCAGCAAACAGATCGTTTCATGACATAACCTCCAAGTACGTCAGCTTCACTGTGTATTACACCACAGAGTAAAATGCAGGTTAGAAATGAATCTCTTGCTCTTCCTCCTCCTCTAACGGTCATGGCAGATGGCCACCGCTCCCTCTGGTTGTACCAGAGCTTTCTTCCTGTTAAAAGGTGGTTTTTCTTTGCCACTGTTGCCAGGTGCTTGCAGCATCAACCGGTTGGGAGTGAGGTGAGGGAGACGGGAAAAAAAGCATGGTGTGAAAGAGAGCCAAATATAGCAATAACTCACGATTAAATGTTGTGTGCTCGTTTCTCTGAGCAGGCTCTATAGGTTTTCCTCGTGGAATGATCTGACCATCTCTGATTCGGTGTTTACTGAAGGACAGACCGATCGATGCTTCTGCAGCCAGTAGTTTATCTTCTCAGATTTAGTTTGAAGAAGTTTCTTGATATTTCCTGTTTGGGCGAGTGTTGGTAACACATTTAACTGACAGATTTATCCATCACACAGACCTAGCTAAGCTAACACTACCTAATTACTTCTTAAACAACAAACATAAGTCATTAGAGACTCAAGGTTTCATCAACACAACACGAGTATCTTCACTCAACTGTGACTTGCTCAAGAGGTTTAACAGGAAATCCCAACATGAGCCTCTGACACACTAAACACACACAAGGAGCCCAAGCTGATCCTAATTATTTGGTGTAAAATTAAGGTAATCCAAATTTTAATTAAATGGCTGCACTCTGGAGTGATAAATGGAACAGCAGTCAGACAACCTCAAACAGCTATTTTGTCTAAATGAAGCCGCTACACCTCGAGGGTGTGGAGCTCGAGTCCATGTAGTGACATCGCACTGAACAGGGAGCCAGTGTTAACACAGCTAATCCACATTTAAATCTAAAGCAATGTTTTCAGTAAAGATTGTCCCTGGGAGTCTGTGCCTTTCTCTGTTGGGCGATATTCTGCTTTTTTTCCTTGCATATTTTTTTTCATGCAAATAAAATTTCCAGATCTGGATGAAAAACAATGGGATGTTTTCAATCAAAAAGCAACACAAAACAAAAACAAAAGACCCTTTACTAAATATTTTTGTTCACAAAAGCAGAAGTGACGCAAAAGTCTTAAATGTATACATACTGTAGCTATGTTTGCACAAGCACCAAGACCAAGGTCGAGCTAAAGTGAAGACTACAGAGCTTTGAGAACAGAACGCTCGTCTCGACTTTAAGGATTCTTGAACCAGTTTTTATACGTATGAGGAAATGTGGAGATTGTGAAGATTAGAAGAAACTCATTGTTTATACTGTGTTATATATGTTCGTGTCAACACTACTGCATTTGTATTTAAATCCTTTAAATAAGTACATTGTGCACATTAATTAAATAAAACCTAGTGAATGACTGCAGACTGTGACACCATCAGCTCTTTACTGGGCTAAATGAGGTCTGACTCCTGTGGGAATTAATAAGGCAATGTTTTCCTTGCAGGGCAGCGATAAGGCTGAAAATTACCTGTTTGTCACGTCTCAGCTTCTCATTTAATTCACACTTTTCTTTCCTTTTCCTATAATCAAGCTGTGAGTGACAGGAAGACAAGCCTGTGTCACACACTCACACTATATGGCTTCTGGAAAGTAGTTAGTAGAAACTAGAAAGTAGTTCTGGGAAAAAATAACAACAAAAATGTTAAATAAATGCACGAGATAATATATTGGACTGTTACAATAATTAATTTAACTGTCAGTTAAGTTCTTGCTATTTTCCAATTATTTTTTTTAATTAAGCATTTAAGAGGCTAACGTTATCTGTCACATTTCTTCCCACAGGCTACAGAATCGTATTGCTTGTGCTCTTTCTTTGATATTTTTTTATTTGTTTCATTATTAGAAATCAGTCACATTGGCTGGTGAATTAAGCCCACATGTAACAGCCACTCACCAAACAGACAGAGCCAGACCAACTCTGCCATGCAGATTGCACATGGCAGACTGAGCTCGCCACTGTTTGGTGCACATGTGTTTCTCAACTCTGAAAGCTGAACATTACTGTTATTGGAAATGTAGCCTGCTTCTTTATTGATCTTGGTGTTTGTTAAAGGTGTGCACACTTTATTTACATCGTAACTCCTTGTTCACTTAACTATCTGACAGACCTCTGCTGGAACGTAAAAATGCTGTCAATAGCTCATTTAACACTTAACACAGCTCCACATTTTCCACCGTTTATTTGATCGCTTCCTTCTCCTGGTGACAGTATGTACTAAATAAATCATAAGTGAGGAGCTCAGTTTACTATATTTTCTGTCAGATTTTTACAAAATTGACAGCTTTATACTGTAGAAAGGAAAATAAGGTGCAGCAGCAGTTTGTACCAGTGCTCTTTAGTGTAAGTGTGCGGGACACAATGTGGATTTTGTGTGTCTGTTAGGTGGACTGCCTTTAGCTGTGAAACTATGCACTTGGAGACCATTAAAAATGCATTGAGAAGGCAACCCTAAGCACTTCTCTGTGATTGTATCGATTTCCTGAGCGGGGCGGCTAAGACTAATATCTGATGGTATTAATGCTTGTTAAATATTCATGATGGCTATCACTTTACATACCCGAGGACCTATTGAGGTACTAACCATCATGCACAAACACATTTTCTATAGTTAGTTATTCTATAGTGTTCTGAGGCTTTGTGTAGGCACAGCAGTAGTTCAGATAATTGTTAATATGAGAATATTATCATGCTCACAATGAAATTATATGCTGAGCTGCTAATATGCCAAGACAGACCTAAAAGAGCGTGAGGGCATTTGATTATTTGCTCATTTGCACCAAACACAAAGAAGCTGCAGAAAGCAGCTGAGGCTGATGTTAGTTGGACAAATTCACATTTTGGCCTGTTGATAGCAGACGATCAAAGTCAGTGGATGAAATTTATAAATTTGTCATTTGTAACTGGCAGGTTGACTGGACAGAGGCAGTGTTGCCTTATTGTTACTACACCAAATCCCAGATACAGTAACAATGCCATACATCTGTTTGGCTTATTGTCACACTGGTATGGAAGGTACAAAAGTATAACAAGTGCAGAAATGTAGAAAACTCATTAAAGTCCAGCAAGAGTGTAGAATGTGCCAGCGCTACAGGCTACATAACAAATGAAAAGATAAACAGTCTACTCCAAACCATCACTGACTGCACAGTAAGTACAGGGTGGGCCATTTAGATGGAATAACATGGGGCTGGTTGGTGATATTAAAGTCCTGTTTGTGGCACATTAGTATATGTGAGGGGGCAAACTCCTCAAGATGGGTGGTGACCGTGGTGGCCATTTAGAAGTCGGCCCTCTTGGATACAACTTTTGTTTGAAGAGACTGAACAGGCTGATCTGGAGGGCCAGCTCTGTTCTAGGATGCCCTCCACCCAGTGGAGGTGGTGAGTGACAGGAGAATGGTGGCTAAGCTCAACAAACCAAAGTTACGTTGAAACCAAGCACACCATTGTTTTTCTTGTGACATTACCAGTAAGTTTGATGTGTCACATGGCCCTCTTCCTATTGAAAAAACAAAAGTTGTATCCAAGGTGGCCGACTTCTAAATGGCCACCACGGTCACTGCCCATCTTGAGGAGTTTGCCCCCTCACATATACTAATGTGCCACCAACCAGTCCCATGTTATTACAGTGTATCCATATAAACCCTGTACAATGGCACAACAGACGAGCTCTGTTTTTCTTTTTGATTGTTACTTTTGTGTATTTCTGCAAAGAGCCTTCCTCCTCTTCAGTCATCCTAGGAGCCTCTAACTCTACAGACACACTGAGCTACTGTCTCCAAAATTATCTTGAGCTTGGCTGTTTTTTCAAAGGGCCTCCTGACAGTGTGGGTGTTTGACTGCTCCATTATGAAACTGCATGACTCAAATTTTCTCAAGAGTATAAAGTATTTTAATGTATTTACCTTTTCTTTTTTAATGTTTTTGTGCCACAAAGAATTTAACTAAAGGGTTACAGTGAGCTTTTCAGACAGTGACTTACATACATACATATGTCAATTAGAAAACATTACTTATTTGTCTGCAGACACTCTTGTGGGTGTGTACGTGTGTGTGTCATTTCACAGCATGTGAATGGAAAGACAGAAACAAAGGCATGAGCATGAATTAATGTCACACTGCATGTAGGAAAGTGTGACTGAATAAAATCTATGAGATTGAGCACATGAAGCTGCCCAGTGTGAAGCTCAGATGCTGGCTGCATGTCAATAATATCACATTCTGTCTACATCATGAGTCTCTGTATACGTTTCTACTCTGGACAGGATGAGCATGACAAATTAAAAGAATATCTCAATGCCTGTTATTAACATTTGCATTATATTTTGTAACAATAGAGTGGAATATTAATGCTTTAACATATAAATGGAAACATGTATGAATGTAGGTCTGTTCTCCCAAATACAACCATACTAATACCAAGAAGTACAAATAAGAAATAAATAAATATAATCCTCAAAAATGTAGTGAAGATTTTAAAATCTATTGAGCACAGGCTGTACAGAGGGCCTGTTACATTTGTAACCGCATCTTCCCTTTTAGGGTGCTCAGTGGGTGAAGGGTGAGGTGTACCGAGGTGTGCTTGCTTAATCCCTCAGTCTACTCCTTCATCGCTGGAATGATCCGTCAGCGAGACTCTGCAAATTTATAACTTTATTTGAAAAAGTCTGTTGCTCAAACAACAAGATTCTGTTTTGTGGTATGGCGGTGTGACTGAATCATCCCGACACTGTTATGATGTTTTTGTGGGCTTGTCACAGCTGGAAGCATGCAAGCATGCTCACTGTACTCTTGCTTCCTTGTGCAAGAACACGTTGAAACGACACGTTTTTCCTGATTTACCTGCAAATCAAATCTGAAATTAAACAAAAAACAATCAATTCCCTGCACAGTAGAATAAATTAATTTGTTTTTCTTTTTTTTTTACTGGCAAGAACAACCATTTCAATCATATCTATCTGAATCTGCTGTTTCTGTAAGGTTGTTCAGCGTGTAGAAAGCAGCGTAAACGTAAAACGTCCTGTAAAACAAAACAAACTAATTTTACTCAATTTAAGCAGAAAAACATACATAAAACCACGTGTCTGTAGATGTTTCTGATTTGGTGAGTAAGCAGTTCATTATACAGAGGGCCTGGTGGCGCCAGTGTCCGGCAGCCTCGCCTCTGTCAGTGCGCCCCAGGGTGGCTGTGGCTACAATGTAGCTGCCATCACCAGTGTGTGAATGGGTGGATGACTGGATATGTAAAGCGCTTTGGGGTCCTTAGGGACTAGTAAAGCGCTATATAAATACAGGCCATTTACCATTTACCATTTTTTCCTTTAAGTGGATCTCTTGTTGTTTCAGAATGTGTTTGGATGGCAAAATGAGTCGATTGAGCTGTGAGTGTGTGCTATAAATGCATTTCAGAGCAAACAAATGTTAAGACTGTTTGGTGTGAGACTTTGAAATATTCCTGCTAAAACAGTTGCTTTGAAACATACATATACAGAACATATATACGTATATGTACATATATATGTTCTGTTCTGCTGTCTTTCTTGTTCTAAGCACTCAGTCACAGCATTGCCTCAACATCTGAGTTCATAGCTCGGTTCCTTCTTCTCTTCTTCAGGACGACACATAAAGATTATTATTATTAACAATATATTTCTCTCTGCAGTTGTCCTGATAACACACACCCATAGCTTAATGAATACCTCCTATTTGGCATTTTGCTCAACCAAACACACAAAAAGCACTCGTGAACAGATGGGCGCTCTCCTGGATCCTTAGCATGCTGTCCTGCTTTTGTTTCCAAACACTTTCAAGATTATAACCAAGCTACTGAAGAGATGCCAAATCAGAACACACAAAATATAAACGGAGATGAATGTGAACACAGACACGCACCCAGAATTCCAGTTGTCCAGCTGCTCCCTAATTAGGATGATTTAGCAGGTGGAGCCAATGAATGCTTTTGTTTTTGTGTTCTTATGATGAAACTATTTTAAAAAAGTATCACAGCAACAGGAGCTCATATCGCTGAGAACATGTTAGAGGCCTCGATCATTTTTATTTTGCAATTAAACACTGAGAAATTTTCACAAGATTGTTATTTCTGTGCTATACAAAAAAATCTGAGGGGAAAATAAAAACTGGTATGTAGGTAATGAATGTGACTGTGCTGTGAATCACAGGGTGCCAGTGAAGTCCAGCAGGGATGGATGTGGTCTGCTCTCTGAATCTGGTAAAAGTCTGGCGGTGGAGCTTTAGAGACGGACTTAGAGGGAACAATAGTCCAAAAGCATAGATGACCTTTTCCACGTCCACTTTAGATAAAAGCAATACAATAACATAATAAATTTTCTTATATTTATCATTTGAATAAAGCACGAGTGTATTTGCAGCTCAGACACCCTCACCATTTGTTCTGGGAGCAGTTCATTAGTTCAGGAGCAAAATGTCTTCCATTTATTTATTTATTTATTTTTTCAATTTCCAACCAACTGTGGGAGCTAACGAGTTACAGCAACGACCCGCAGAGTCACGTGACTGCTTTAAGTCATTCTGGCTGACTGTACGTCTACTCAGGCTGAAGGTGGGCGGAGTTAAGTTGGCAGTTTTGCACGGTCACCAAATTCAATGTCATTGTTCTCCCTCAAACGACTCATTCTTCTGTGTGATTTCTATTAAAACAACATTCTTAACTCATTTTAGAAAGCTGCACGCATTCATCAAATTGGATTACAAGCAGGAAATCTGGCACCAGGACCCAGAAGGCCTGCGGTCTAAGATCAGCTTTAGCCTACGGTCATTTTGGAAGCATGAAGAAACGTAAAACTCTTAAGCAATGCCTTTATAAGCACAGATTGATTGTGGATAGTATCCTGCCCAGAGGTTTTATTTTGGTGCCCACAACATGAAACCATCACAGAAAGCTCAGCTTCGTTTTTGCATATCCTTCTGTCTTTAGTTTCATTCCTCTTTTCTTACACAAGCCTATTAACCAACACTTTGTTGGACCAAACACGCAACTTCATTTTTACACGCTTGTTATTTTGCAAAGACGCATATGTTTGTTGTTTGTGGAGCAAAAATGCAGAATTTTTCCACTTCATTGGACTAAAGCCTCCCTCCAGAAACCCACAGGCCACACTGAGGGCGAAGCAGTGCCTCGCAGGATGTTCAGCACGAGGAGTTAAAGGACCCGACAAAAATAATGTGACCACAGCAAAACACGGCGAATCTTTTGCTGCCAGAGAAAAGCGTGACCTCTTTCTCAGAGCGGACTAAATGCTCGTGATGCTCACTTTCTTTCCCACCAAAGTCAATAAGCAGCACAGCACATCGGAGGCAAAAATAATCTGTTCATTATAATTTATGGCTGCTACTTTGCAGCGTTCATTTCCAAAGCTATTTAGGTCTGCTGCTGTTAATTGATAATTCTGCAGCCAATTTGGAGTTGCTGACTTTGGTAGTTAATTTTAAAAGTAATTTCAAAGTGTTGCTTTTAGCTGTTCATCTTGGAAGCAATTTGGGGCCAGAGATGGTGGAGAGTCTATTTAGTGACGCTGCTGATTAATTGAGTAGAACAGAGGACGCAGAAGTGAGACTGTATCGCCGACATTTTTCACCAGATGTAAAAAAACCAGCATGTTAACAGAAAAGTCGGGCAGTGACCTCATGAGCCTCGATTTGTAACTCGGCGTGTTTATCAAATCGCTCTGTACAACCTTTAATGACACTTTCAGTCTAAAAACGCCTGCAGTTAAGTAGCGCAGTATGTCCAATTTCTTAGACATTAGCAAACATAATATTTATCTATGCCAGGCCACGCAGGCTCATGATGGGAAAAATAGTTTCTAAGCTCCATATTTTTACACCTGCTCTTTTAAAATGAATCTTATTTCTGCTCTTTTACGTACTCTCACATAATTTATATGGAACTTATGAATACTGTATGAGCAGCAAATATAAATAAAGATCATCACGATTTGATTTTACCTTAAACAACCGGACACGAGCTCTTTAAAAGTGTTGATGTAGATATTTAAACAGAATGAACTGATCTGGATTCTTTCTGCAGATGTAATTCAGAATGACTCATAATATGAGTTACGTTACAGTATTTTAGGTAATGTGCAGTTGTCAAGTACAGTATTTAGCAGGAGTGTTATTTATGGGTTGTGAGTGTTTATTGTTGCCGTGCCAGCAGCTCAGAGAGCTGTAGTTGTGTACAGGACATTGTGCTCTCATTACAGTGCATCCAAGACAGGAAACAGATTTTGTTTTTCCTCCCACCCACAGTCTCTTGTTCATCCCAAACTCAGCTCAATTCTTCTGTGGGCCAAACTGTAAAAGGAAAAAACAGTTTGAGACAAACAATCACACACCAAACGAACAGGGCTCATGTTACCGGTGGTCACATTTGCCTGTAATATCACTATTAGCCACAGCGGTCCCTTTCTCAGGGTGGGACACGTCAAGCAGCAAGAGAACAGTCAGCACATGAATCGCAAGCAGCGTGACGGATTTGAGAGACTTTGACAAGGACTAAACTGTGATGGTTAGACGAGGGCATCAGAGCATTTCCAGAACGGATAGAAAAGAATCACTCAGAGAGAAACTTGGAAGCAACACAATGTATCGTACTTCTTTTTTTTCAGAGACTCGCTGAAAAGACCTGATGAGGAGAGAGAGAGGTGCGGTGAGATTTTTCAGCATCACTGAAGACTCGCTAACTTGTCAACGATGAGGTACGGTAAATCGTGAACATCGCTGCGGTGAGGAGGCGAGAGGCACACAAACCCAGCTGATATTTCCACATTCAGTGGTGATCACCGTGTGGTAGAATGGCACATGGAGAGCACTACTTTAGTGCAGGCTGTGATGTGATCAGCTGAGCACAAGCTGCTGCTTTTTTTCAGATGTAAATGAACAAAACTTCAGTTACCCATGAACACCACAGCCTGCTCTGCATCAGTCCAACATAGTGCATTACTGTAAACTTCACCACAGTACTCCAAACTGTCTGTGCTAAACTGTATAGTGCACTTCAATTTTTATTACAAGATGTCATGTATAGATCCAATATCTGATGTTATTTTTTCTTCTTCTTCTTCCCGGGAAATACAGCAACTGCACCTTAGCTCCGATCCAAACCGCACACAACAATTTGTATATTTCCTTTTTGAAAAGGTATATTTGAAATTATCTGCCAATTGAAATAAAGTTACTCCTGCTTAGTAGAGCTAGCTAGATGCTGGAGTAGAACTACTAACTTGGAAACTGTGGCAGGGATGAGAAAAGGTTGAGGGATGGACGGTGCCTCCATATCCATAAACCACAATGTTCCAAACTTGAAGTCTAATGTTTTGTTTTGGAGAAAAACAACTAATGTGAATAACTTTTAGTGTGTGTCGGTCCATTTATGCTAGCAGGAAAGTAGTGCAAGTACTCATCAAATTCAAGTCTGTTGAACTACCACGTGCCATTTACACCCCGTTGTGTGTTCCTGATCAAATGAATCCTGATCATTCTGTCATTCAAGATTCCCGGATTACACACAGGAAAAAGTTGACCATGGTTTGACTGCCAGACCATGTCGAATATCAACCTTTAATTGCACTGCAGCTTCATTAATACTTTAAAGGTCATGGCTCCACAGCTCCCATATAGAGCTCTATAATCGCACAGCCTGCATCCAGCTTTTAAATAATTAAACAAGGTACAGTATGTTTGACAGCTTCATTACAGCTGGTCGCTGGGTTCGATTATATTAAGGTCGCTGGAGGCGACACAGGTGCAAACCTTCATCTTTCAGCAATCAGGGAGTTTTCTGAAGGCTCCACGTTGCTTGAATGCTGCAGAGACGAGGCGCTGGGTCTGTGCCGTCTGACGATGAGCGCGTGCTGGTGACACATTTAAATGGCATCAGATAAGAGCTTTATTTATCATTTTCATTGCAGCCATCCATGCTAAAACATTCTGGGAGGAACCCGAATCTGTTGTTGTGTGAAGTTAATTTTATTAGTGCAAGGAGAAAGGTGGGAGTTTCATAGGGGGAGGGAAGAAAATCACAGTTTGAGGTGGAAATTTATAAGTAAAAATATAGTTTCATAACCACAACCTGTGATGTAGATTCTACTAAAAAAAAGTGTGGCGTAATTGGGCAAAGTACAGTGGAATAAAGTAAGTACTAAAGCAAGAATCTGGTGTCACTTTTTAATAATATAGACACATTTCTTCCACAATCAGTAATGCTTGGGGAGCTGGAAGAAAGTGTATGCTAAGTAAATAAATCAGGACAGGCACACTGAGAGGTCAAGCCTCGGACAGCAGCTTCTTTACTTCTTTATGTTTGCCTCCAGTGAGGACGGAGTTTGTCCTTGGATTTCTTTCTGTTTAACATGTGGAAGCCTCCCCAACACTGCATATAACTCATCCAGACAGATTTATGACTTTGAATGAGCCTCAGGCCGCCCAGCACAGAGCGCTGATCTGCTCTCCAACAAAAACAAACATCAATAATTTAGATGACACGTAAAATATAAATATATTAACCCATCGGCACAAAGACAAAAAAACTGAAAATTACAAATTGACTAATACACATGAAATCTATTTTTCTGAAACAGATGCTTATTCAGGCCTAAAATAGCCCCAGCAATGAATTAATTATACAAGTAATCCATCAAGAATAAATTAAAACATTTTCAGGTTCAAGCTTCTGAAATGTGAGAACTGGGAGATTTTTGGACTTTAATGCCACTCAAAAGTGAAAACGTTTGTGTTATTGAGACAGAGACATTCAAAGGCATCACTGTCTGTCACTGGAACTGACACTTTTACCTATAAATAACAGCAGGGTTGCACAGCGGTTATTGCCTCACAGCAAAAAGGTCCTCGGTTCAAATCCACCTTCTGTCCGGGGCCTTTTTGTGCAAGTGTCTTCCTCCCACAGGCCAAAGGCATGTGATTTGGTGTTTGCCTGGCTTCCCATTCATGATTTTATTGATTACTTTTAAGTCCCTGCACAGTATAGCTCCACTTTAAATCTCAGAATGGTTGTTCCTCATTCTGAACCCAGATCCCTCATGTCAGAGAATCAACTATAGTTCCAGATTTCACAGTTTAAACTCAAATGCTGTGGAACGAGGTTTCCTCACCCTCATGTCTGCTTATCTTATGTTCATGTGATCGTATTTAGGTGGTGTATACAAATGTCAGGTGACTTCCAGTGCAAGAAATTTCCCGAAGGGGACCGAGCGATGTACCTGTTTATGTGCATCTATCTATAGCTTTTTATAATATTGCCCTAATGCAGTGTTTCCCAACCTTTTGGAGCCACGGCAGATATTTCCCATTAGAAAAATCACACGGCACGCCATCAAACAAAAATGGCACAAAAAGCATATTGATCATTTTTCACCACGCACCAGACAGAGCAGAATCAGCTCGGTTTGTCCCCAGTTTACCTTTTCTGCTTTCTTCTGACCACTATTCATGCTAGAACCTTCATCTGTTTTCTCCAGGACCAGGTCAGACTGACTACTTTATCTTTTCAAATATTCATCTATTGCTTGTTTTATTGGCAGGTGACAACCAATTTAATTAGAGCAGGAAGTTGTACTGCCCTCTAGTGGAAGAGAATGTACTGTTACTCACGCCGATCGCTTAGAAAACTAATCAGGTGGAACCAGATAATCTTCCACGGCTCATGTATGTGCCGCTGCACAGTGTTTGGGAAACACTGCCCTAATGTTTTACTATTGTGTTCTTTATTATTGTCTTTTGTTTTCATTCATCTGCTTTTCTCCCATTGTTGATATTTTTGGAATACTATAAGGCTGAGATTTTTTAAACAAATGATATGAATCAAATGGATTATTATTATTATTGTTATTATTGTTGTTGTTGTTGTTGTTGTTGTTGTTGCTGTTATTATTCTTATTACATAACAGTGAACTTAAGTGAAAATGGAGGCAGAGAAAAAGAAATGACAGCAGAAATAGACGAACAAGTGGAAAGCAAAAGGAGCCGAGGTGTTTGAGAGGTAAACAGATGAAGAGAAGAAAGATGCAAACAGGCGAGATTGTTCTTCCAGCACAATCGCTATCGATCGCTTTCCTGGCACAGACGTGTATATTAGCAGAGAAAACATCGCCGGGTGTGACCTATTTCCTGCTGCTGCATTCATACCCACACACGCACAGAGATCATATACACCAATCACCCATGCAAACACACAACAGGACATATAATTACCGCACATACATGCAGCACAATCGCATGCAGCGGAAGTACAAACAAACAAGCTGCAAGCGAGCAGCAAATTACAAACAGACTAAAACACACTGCAGTAAACTCCTGTAACAAAGCACTGGACCTCATTAAAACACGATGTATGTTTCCTGTACTGCACAACAGTTCTGTCATGTACCTTTGATTCTGATTGGTCCTGATTAGCCATTAATGGCCAATGTTCAACATTAGATTAACATAATGAGGTTATTGAACAACAGATTTAGCGTATTGATGTATCGTTTATGATAAACCCACAGACAGTTATCACCTGGCTCTGAAGGTCCCTCCAGCATCATTCTGGAACCATGTCTCGCTGCCTGGTGCCTATTTGGGAGCAGAGGCACCCAAAACGTTTTGAAGTTCTTTTAACTGTGCATTAAGTTTGAATTCAGTTTTTTTTTATATGCAACAGCCATCTACCACGACGGCTGGGGGTGATGGAGGGAGACAGGAGAGAAGAGAAGCTGCTATACATCTAATGATTAAATGCAAGGTGGTGTATAAACACAGAATCCCCCAGCAGCCTACACCTATTGCAGTATAACTAAGGGAGGATTCAGGGTCACCTGGTCCAGCCCTAACTATATGCTTTAGCAAAGAGGAAAGTTTGAAGCCTGATCTGAAAACCAGAGATAGTGTCTGTCTCCCAAACCCAAACTGGGAGCGGGCGGCTTTTAAATCAACTTGCTCCTCCCAATATTACTTTATCAGAAGATATCACTATATTATATAAGCCTTTGTTCTTTCACTTAGATCATCCACTGGTTTTCTGGTAAATATAGCTTTTATGTCTCGTAAAAAATCCATGGAAGCATTTTTTTATGTTGTATTTGCTGTTTGTCTACATTACTACTATCTATGCTAACGCTACAGCTTCACCCCCAAATGTGGAGTTTGCCCCCAAAGGCTTCATCCCACAGTCCAAGTTGTTTGGTTAGGTGTGAATGTGATTGTGATTGGCTGTCGGTCTCAGTGTGTTAGCCCTGTCATAGGCTGGTGACCTGGCGACCTGTCCAAGGTGTACCCTGTACCCTACATCGCGACCTTGATGAGGACCTTGACGACCTTGGTCAGACTGAGTTGCACCGCCTACTCAGCACGAGGCAGCCTTAACCTAAGTATACTCGTCACATCCAATTTTCCAAAGAATAGTATTTCACCGAACCCTCATCCAGCTGCTTTTCTCTTTTGCTCATGAAAGGGAAAAAGAGTGCAGGGTCTTATTAAATCTGTGCCCCACCACTGGAGGAAATCCAGACACTTTGAAATGAGGAGATTAGTGTGGATGTTTAAATCACTGCTATATAACCAGTCGTGGCTGCTGGAATAATTGAGACAGGGTGGTTTTGCCGTGAAATTAAAAATATTTTTATCGGTACTGGCATCAGATGAAACATTAAGGAAGAAGACATCAATCGCTTCCACAGTGGTTGCAGTTTGTACCTGTGTTAGAGTCACAGAAAGTGCACACCTGCTTGAGGGAATCATCAAACAGATTTGGCATACATTGCATCAGGTTTTATATCAATAACAAAGTGAAAGAAATGTATTATTTGAGCACACAAAGCATCTTCCTTCTTTCTCTCCCTTAATGCATCTCTATTTCCTCCCTGAACTGTCTGACTATTTCTCTTTTGTAGCTCAGCATGTCACGTCTGCTTTTTAATGGTTCAGACAATCCATTTATATACAAAAGCAGCAAGTAAGTCATCTGAGGATGAAGCCCACTGTGTTTGTTCCACAGTGACTGAGTGCGCTCAGGAAAGTAAGAGCGGAGGGTCTTGTGGGGAATGCTATGACGATCTCTGAATAGTGGCAGGACCACTCGCTTTTATAATAAAGAAAGAAAGAAGGGAGAAAGGAGAGGGGTTAAAAGGACAAGAAGAGCTCATAGGGCGCTTGAAGTGAAGAGAAAGATGCTCTGAACTAATGAGACAGAGATCAACAGCTGGATTCGGATTTATCGTCGGTTTGTCTTCAGGGCAACGCAACTACAAACGCAACAAAGATTAAATCTGACCCTTTGTGGTTTAAACTGTGAGTCATTTGCATGGCAGAAAGAGGAATATGAATCATCTGCAGGAGCCACGACTCTGACCTTTGCACTTTATGCTGCTGATTCACATATGGTATAGTTAGCTTTTATTTTAACATCTGGGGAGAGAGAGAGCGGACTCTTTGTAAAAGCACGAGATATTTCATACAGCTTCAAATACTGATCTGAGGGCACTGCCAAGGCACACGCAGACTTTCTTTACATCACATTACTATGAAGTCTCACCGTCAACTTATTGTGAGGTGTGAAAAACTGAGATAAGCTGGGATTAGATGGTCTGATTACCAACTCTAACCTGGGCCATGGAGGCTGTAGAGGATGGACATGTGAAGAAACATCACTTTTACTGGAAGCAATCTGACCACCTGTGTGTAATGTAACACTTATGACCAACATGTACTGCGAATTCAGAGGCCTTAACGTCAAACAACACACTGCAGGCCACGATCCTGACAACAGGATCTTGTAGTAGCCGACATTCTGTGGGCTACTACAAGATGTACAGTTACTGTGTGATGATCACACAGTAACTGTACTGCAGTAGACCGAGGTGTGCTGCACATAGGACCAACAGCCCTCCAACAGTACTGCAGATGATTAGTGAATTAGTGTTACTGGTGTCACAACCCGGCTGAAAGTAGATGCCAAATAGGAAGTCCACCTAAGACAGAAGAAGCCAGGTGACCCCTGAGGGCACGGGTGAGCTGCAGTAGCTGCCACGGGGTTATCTGGATGCATAAAAATGCACAAAATGTCTACTGCAGCGTAGTTTGTCCTGAGCAAAGCACCAGCACAAAGGTAAGAAATGTCATTCTTAAAATTGTAGCAATATTGAATAAAAAAAATCAATAAATGAAAATCAGTTGTGGCCAAACGTTTTGGGAATGTCACAAAGTTTGTTTTTATATAGTGTTTAGATTCTTTAAAATTCCAAAGAACTATTAAATTAAATAAAATCTATATTGTGTTTTGTTTAATTAAAATATTCATATACTTTCCAGCAGATGTGAACTGTGTTTGGAAATAATAATTACTAGAAATCAACATAGCCCCATGCTTTACTACAATGGGGAGGAATAGAAATGTGGTATGTGAGTGCAAAATAATAAGAATTATTATTATTACTATTAAAATACAAACTTGTTTTACACACTTTTGTATCATTTGTATATGGAATGTATGCAGATTTGGTAGCGGACAGATAGAAGGCAAGAGTTCATGCATTTCAGTTTCAGGCGTGAAGAACGTTGACCGTGCAGAGTAACTGTGTTTATACTGAAAGACTGTGAAATCAAGTATCTTAACATCTGTGAGATAAACTTTACAAACAACAGACAAAACACTGAAATAAAAAACAGTGACTAAGTACAGTGGCAGGTTAATATCCACTGTTGGAGGATAGATATTCAGGCTTTTGTTTTCCAGCTTTGAGTCTGTGCTGTGAATCACTGTGTAAAGTGGAGAGTTGGAGGAACAGTGATCACTGATGAGAGAAACCAGGCCTGAGAGATGCGTGTTTATTCCTGGATGATCCTCCAGCAATAGGGAGGGGGTGGTGGGGTTGGAGGGTGGGGGGTGGACTGACTCACTGGCTGACACACACACACACACACACACACACACACACACACACACACACACACACACACACACACACACAGCTGAAGATGGAGACATAAAAGTGATCATCAAAAAGAAAAACATTCAGTGAGTCAATCACAGGGCAGCCAAAGAAATGTGTGTGTGTGTGTGTGTGTGTGTGTGTGTGTGTGTTGCCTTGGGTCCTTTCATTCCATCTCTATTGATGCTCATCTCAATCGTCTCCATACAAACAGCCCTAAAACACACAGGCACACATACAGCGTCTCATGTTCTAGTTTTACTTCACCGTCTTTGTTGTATCCAACACATTGTTTTGTTTGTTTAACAATACACGAAGAACTTGCAGCTAAACCCCGCACTTACCACCAATGACGGGATCTTTGTCACGATGCTGAATGACTCAAAAAAAGCTTCTTAGCCTTCATACAAGCCTTTGGTGAACATACTGGCAGGGAAACAGGTTTTTCTTGCTGTCATTGTTGAGACTCTTTGTATCTGCAGCACCAACAAACCATCAGTGAGGGAGGACACTGGTTTGCCCCTAGGAATTCTGGGAACATGTAGTTGATGGGTTCTTTATTTACATAATGATCACTCTCAACATGTTATGATGCTCTTACCTGTAGAATTTCTCGCCCATTGTTGTCCAGCATCATCCGAGCTAGTATGATTTTAGCTACATGTCTCTTGTTTTTATGTTGTGCACAGTTTGAGAAGCAGTGAGTATTCAGATACTCATGGTGACTCTTACTGGATACATAATCTGATCATGATCAAACCAGTATGAATCAAACGGCAGTATCACCACAACACTATATACTGTACACAGTTATGACTCTCTTTGTTCAAGGATAGCTGCTGAGTGGAAACAGTTTCTTCTCACAAGTTCTAAAACAATGGCATTGATTCACATCTGAATAACAAATCCATAAAGTGTTCCTGCATCCACACAGATAAACACCATAAATAATTGATCTGAGTGCAAAAGGAGACTGCTCTGTGGACATTTGAGCCTTTATTGTATGTTGTTCTGTGTGTTTATCGTCGGGTCTGTGAACGAGTGTGTAAGCAAACTAATTTTAGCACGAAGGACTGCTAAGCTAAAGCTACCCAACACTGAAAAGCAAAACTGGTTCCGTGTGGTGTAAAGCACTCGTATCTCTGCGAGCAGTAATTGCCTCATAATTATTATTCATCACAGGCTCTTTGATCGTGGAACTCTCCAGTGATACTAACGTTATCGTCGCACGGGCAGAGAGATGGGAAGCTATCAGTGCATAACTTGAAAGACAATGCAAAGTTAAAGAAGAGATATTTTAACGGGGACACAAAAAGTAGGGGGAAAGACTGAAAAAGAAGCAAGATAAAACAAAGAAAGTGTGAAGCAGAGATAGAGAGAGACCAGCGAGGATGACGCAGTGGCTGACTAACACTGAGTGAGGAACGACTGAAAGCAGGAGCGTACTCGTGGTAATGGAAGACGACATGAGCAGGAAACAAGTGTGAGGGTTAGTTAGAAGATGAAAGACGTAAAGCTAAAGACTGGAAGGAGGAGTATGAGGGGAAAAGAGATGGCAGATGGAAATATTTGAACTTAAAACCTGCAGAGTGGCTCACAAACATCCCAGCATCCTCCACAAACAAATCGCTAAATATGAAATGATCTGCAAAAGCGCACATGGAGCCACACATATGTGCATCGCGAATCTCCAGAGTTATTATTAGGTTCTGTTGTTATGCTAAATAAAAAGAAAAAGTACAAGCTTCATATTTTAAATCTTTTCCTCTATATTTTCTGCTTCATTTATTTTTTAGGGGTTTTGAGGGTAAATGTTGTTTTTTCCCGTCTTTTTATATATGTGGATTATCTGAGTGTCCAAGTGGAATTTAAGCTCTGCATTTTCTGCTGCCATGCTTTAATGCAGAACTTAACTCCGCCTCTGTGAACACCAAAAGCTGGCTGGTATGTGACACTAAAATATCATTTTACACATGCAACTGATTTTTTTTCCAGTGGCGAGCATTTTTATCAACAGGCTGGACAACTGTGTGCACATGTTCACCCAAGTCCAACAAAACCTCATGAGTATAGAGAAGCAGCAAAGGTCACATGGAAAGAAATAAAGCCAGAGTGTCAGAGACAGAGGGGAGGTTAATGCTTGCCCCTTTCTTGCTCTATTAGAACACAGCACCTCAGATAAAGATTAGATATCCTTCGTCCACATGACAAATGGCTGTGATCGGGTGCTGATGCAGAGCTCTGAATCACCGTAAAGATACATTTTTAGAGTTCTGTGGATGGATTTGCTCCGTGGAGAGTGAATGTAGCCCAGAGGAATACCTCGGTCTCCCAGTGCAGGAACAATATATCAGATGAGTGTTTTCAGTCCTCCATAGGGGCCTTTATGCCTCGAGCTCTCTGCCTGAATTATCAATTTAGATGTTGAAGCCAAAGAAAAGGACAGCTTTGGACCATTTTGTGGCGCGGTGTGTTCTCCAGAGGTGGAAAATAAGCTATTACTGTTTTGCTGCATATGCCCAGGTCTGTAATTTCAGGTCTCATTTTATTTTGAAACAGAAACAGTTTTGATTTTTTTTTTCATTTTATTTTTAGACCATAACAGTTTCTCTTGGGATGGAATTATGAGCACAAATAAGGATGTTTTTATACATGCTGTAAAAATTCAAGGTTCAGTCAAGGATTCTCCAGGAAGCAATGAAAGAATAAAGCCAGAGGGTATATTACAAAGTTCCCCACAAACACAAAGCATCATATACAGTAGCTTTAGCATCCAGATAGGGGAAAGTGCAATCTATTTTTTATCTGTATATTTGCCAGATAATTGGCATGCTACTATACTTGTGGGGACCAACAGTCACTTATGGGGGAAAAACGCCCGTCCTCATGATTTGAAGGCATTTGACTCATTTTGAGGTTACAGTATATATTTAGGTTTAGGCTGAGAGTTAGGGTTAGGTGTGTGTGTGTGTGTGTGTGTGTGTGTGTGTGTGTGTGTGTGTGTGTGTGTGTGTGTGTGTGTGTGTGTGTGTGTGTGTGTGAGCGAGAGAACGCTGGTGCTCTGGATAAATGGCTGTAAGAAATTGTTAGGGAGTTTTTATTGTTTTATTTGCTTATGCTTCAAAAGTTATGTTATACATATTTCACCAGACAGTTTTCTGTTGAAACAGGAAGCTGACCCGGTGACACTGACAAGAGACCAGTACAGAAATACATATCCGCAGAAGTTGACTTGCATTATATTATTCTTAGAAATTGACTTGCAACACACATACTTTGTGACACACACACACACACACACACACACAGACAGCATCAGGACCTGCGTAACAGGAAATGTGATTATATTTGCATATTGACGATGTAACCTATAAAAATAAACAAATACTGCAATTCGGTGTGATTTGCTCTGAGCTTTTCACCCGTGCAGCACGTTAACCTACACAAGTGTCTCATTGTTGTTTATTCACCTGACTGTTTGTTAACTGTAAATCTCTGACAGAAATAATGTAGAAAATAGAAAAAAATCCTTCTTTTAGGACTAAATACACTCATCCAAAACACTACGACTACTCTGATGTGAAGCATATAGAGCTGATTATCTCATAACAACAATCTGGCCTGTATTAGATGAAACCTGAACAGTAACATCTTTGTGTACGCGAGAGAAACAGAAGGACTGGTCTGGTGAATCTCATTAACTGAAAGGTAAGTGGTGAGCGTAACGATACAAACTACAGCCCTGTGAATACGTTTTTGGCCCCTAACAAGAGCTCTCAGCATGGGTCAAAGGTGAGAGAGGGGCTGCTGTAACACAAGAATGACACAAAATGTGAATGATGTACAAGGATGTGTTGAGACCCATTGGTAACCGCTGCTCAACGTGGAAAACGCCTACAGTGGGCACGAAAAGGTCTGAACTGTTCCTTTAAGCAACGGCAGGTCACCTGACCTGCTGAGTCACATGGTCCTAGCACCCTGTGAGGGAGTAAGGCTGGTGGTGGGGCATGACTCTCTGGGAAATGTTGTGCTGGGAAACACCATGTTCAGGTATTCATGTGCCACCTGGTCTGCAACAACACATGCTTTCAGTGGAATGGTTTCCCCCAAAGACAGTGACGTCTTTCATCAGGATAACAGAGCGACACAATGAGACTTTAACAATCTGCTGCAGACGTCTTGGAGTTATTAGAGTCCGCGGCTCAGTGGGTCAAAAACGGTTTGGGGACTTGGAGGGCCAACAGCATCTGAGACAGATGGTCATCATGGTTCATCAGTGCAAAGTCAGTTATTATATCATTGCATACTTAAAGACACAATGTGAGTTTCTTTACTGATTCAACAGTGTCTTCCACCTAGAATAACCCCTGATGAAATCATGGGGACAGCACAGTACTGTAAAAAATGCGAATAAGGGATATTTGACGACCCCAAATGAGACCACAGAAGATTCTTAAATTGCATTTTCTTTGCAGTTTTTTCTGTTACTTAATGAAGCTTGTGGAAGAAGAAGTGTCACGTGTTCTGAATTTGTTCTTTCAGCTCATATTTCATGTTGTCCGATGCTACAGTAATACAGTACAAGATCTCTTTAATGGACAGGAAAATTTATACCATTTTTGTGAGTGCAGTACAGCTCTGACCCCTGCAATCCTCTTACAGCTTTTCTTCTTGGACACTTGCACTGTGTGGATGATGCAGGGATTGCGATTTGTTGCAGCTTATACTATTGTGAGTCACTCTGGATAAGTTGGCTAAATGACTCGGTGGGATGTTTTCACCAGGACATTTTTTCCCAGAATAAAATAGCTGCAGAGACTTTCAGAATAAAGGTGTAATGACAGAAGAGAAGAAGGATTATGGAGGTGTGTGTTGGGCTAATTTAACTTAATGAAGCATGAAATATGGCTTGCATGTGTAACAGAGTACAACATTTTACTAATCGAAATGTGGCTAATTAGAAATCCCAGTAATTTACTTTTTAGTAACAAGCTTTTAAAATGAAACATTTAATAAGAAAACAAACAAACAAATGAATGAATGTGCAAATCATAGGTAGAAAATTCAACAATTTCTCTGGTTATGGAGAGATTTATCACATGTGGTGTTCGTATTAGTAAGAGGTGACCTGAACAAACATACTGTGAACATTACTGGGGATCGTATCCCTCAGACACAAACAACATGATTCTTTAAGACTATTATGTTATGTTAGACAGCTTTACGACAGAGTCAATAAATTATTAATAAAATAATAGATAGAATTATGTCACACTGATAAACAGAGCAATGGAAAATTGCTATTAAACAATATTTAATGGTGGTTTATAATCTGTGCCCTGAGCACACTTTGTGTGTAGATTATTCTGTAGAGATTCTTCTTAGTGGCAGGTGAACATTAACCGATCATCACTTCAGTAAACAGAATTTATGTGTCAAAATCGCCCCTTGTGTTTTGTTGTCAGTAAATTTCACGTCATTTTTTCATTATGTACAGAAATCCTTTCTTTTGGCTTATTTCTGCTCAGTGCCATTCAGCAAAGCTGCTGGAACACATTTAAGTGCAACAGCGCTGTGGGGAAAGTGGCTCACGAGGCGCTGTCGATACGTCCAGACAGACTCCATTTCTAAGGCATTCTTTGCTTTAATTTCTACAGCCTCTTGTGATTCCTTCAACCGAGCCAAGTCTGTCGTGCCTGCAACCAGCCGACCGCGCCAAGGCAGGTGGCTGTGTTGGCCCAAAAGAACCTTTGCAATGTTGGAAATCTGTCTTCATTAAAATGCCTTATTTCAAACCTCACAAGACTTTGAAGGACAATCCTGTTTTATTTCCCAGGTTCAGATATTTGTTAGAGAAGTAACTGCAAAGTAATCAAAACTATCAAGTTCTACGATTTTGATTAAGAACTCAAAGTAGTTACATTATTTTTATTTTTTTTAATGTAAGTGGTGTAACTATTCGTAACTATGTTAAAAACACATCTGTTAGCATCAGGATGCACGTAATGTTTTATGTAATTTCTAATAATAATGTGTTTTGTAATGATGATGTGACAGAATGGAGCTCACACACATGGAGAGGCCTTTTACATGAGGACAACAAACACACACTCACAGTATTACCGGCTGTGCTGCACACACAGTCCAGTTAAAGACACTATAAACATATTCCTGGAAGAAAACCAACAGAAAGGACTGAACCAGTCCCCTCAGGTCACGCTACATTTGAAAGAAGCTGTTTTAGCTCCCTGCCCACAGTTTTCGTCTGACGGGCTGACCCTTACAAGCTTCAATTTTCCCACCCAGAGTCGGACCTGAGATCAGGGTATCTGCTCTTTCTGACATCATAAAGAGTGAAAGGATCAGTGCATCACAGCAGCCTGAGCCTGCATATCCAAGGGACTGGGGCACCTGAAGTCTGTCCATTCAGAACTCTGGACTCTGAACAGTCAAGTAAAAGGTGGCATCTAAAAATGTCATAGACAAGGCTACGACATGTGGTGCGCTGCCTACTTGCACTTCTACCTAATCCATCTAGCTACACCAGCAAGACCAACCACACCAGCTATTACAGCTGTACGTAGGGCTGTTCGATATAACGATATATATCGGATGACGATATAAAATCGTTTCATTTTACGCTATCGGTTGTTTCGTGGTGTCGCAAAATAAACTGTTTACGGCAGTATTTTTCATCATTTTGATGGTCACTGTAGTGGCTATATTCATTTCTTAAAGTTCTCTCTTTCTCTTATATTTTATATAACCGTTCCACATAAGCCTTTCACAATAAAGCTCAAGATCCTGTTGAGACTTTTCAAAATAAACTGAATCACGTGAAAGAGCAGATTATTTACGGATGAGAATTAAAAAAGAGCCGTCAGGTGCTAAAAAATAAACCTTAGACTCAAACGTTAGAACAGGCTTTTCCCCGCAGCACGCCGTGTAATAAATACAAAGAAAACGGCGGCCTTTACAACTTATGTCTAAAAATGTGTCGTTTCATGCATCGGTTAAAACACTCGACTGCAGCTACATGACGCGCAGCTGGAAACACTTCACGTAAGTCGAGCTGCCCGAGATTCACAGAATTTACAGAAAATGTTACATTTTTGTGATTTATATCGTTATCGGGCGATAGAATTCGTATATCGGGAGATGAGATTTTGGTCATATCGCACAGCCCTAGCTGTACGCATATGATTTCCTCAGGGATTAATATGATATTCTGATTCTGACACTCCTGATTGACCCAAAAAAGGAAAGGACAAAAAATAAAGCCCGTTTTTGTTGCCGGCCCAAAGTGGTGCCATAGAAGGTCTACGGCAGGTCGGGCTGACGGCGAGTACCAGCACCAGAACCCAGCATAAGAAACATTATGAGCATCTCACACCAAGCAGACAAGCCGCTCTGCACTGGTCTCAAATAAACCACGTATTAGTTCATGATCACTTTTCCCCACTTATGCATCGGCTCTTTTCAGCTGAATGAAATAACTGGAGACGTACCTTCTAAAAAAAACTAAGCCCCAAAATTACCAAGCTGCTTTTCAGCACTTGTAATTTTTCCAGACATACAGTCAAACCACACAGAGAATTATCACATTAAATATTCCATTATGTACGACTTACCTGAGTTTCTTGGGGAAGCAGGAAGTCTTCAGGTAGAGTTGGTCCTTTTATGATGAATTCACATTCCAGTCACATCACTGGCCTCAGGGTTACAACAGGATGACAAGCTAACAAGGACACCCTCCTACCTGCAGGAGCGCAGAGGAAGAGGGGGAGGAGGAGGAGGAGGAGGAGGAGAGTTGAAGAGAGGGGTTGAAATGAGACAAGGAAAGAGTGCAGGGACAAAAAGAAGAAAGAGAAAAATGTCAACACGTTGCATCATTAATTCATTAGTATTCCTAAAGATTCTTTGCCTCTATTTTCTGTCCCTGCTGTCACTTCTCCTCCCTCTTTTCCTCTATCACTTCTTCCTCTCTCTTTTTCGCCCTCCCTTCGAGGCTGCTCTGCCTCCTTTCCTTTCATCCAAATTCCTCAGCAGGACCTACAGAAAGGACGAAGGGAAGCTGCGGAGCGAGCGGTGGTTTTACAGAGTGACAAATATCCGAAATGAAAAATGAAAATACTGATAACTCAAAGGTTTGTGCTGAAGACAATTAGCTATAACAATTCATTAATATTGTCAAGCAGAAAGAATATTTTGAAGGGTTACAAATGGACATGTGAAGTCCTGGATTCTTCCTGAAACAGTTGTTATTGTTATATATTTGCATTTAGGAGCCAGAAGAACTACTCAAACAGTAACCAGCTAATATTATTATTCAGAATTAATCATTTGTGTCAGTTTTCAAGAAAAAATGTCAAATGTGTTGCAGATCAAACACTTACTTTTAAAGTTACAAGCCCATTACATGTCCATTATCAGACAGCTTAACTCTTTCAGTGTTTCTCATGGAAAACACTCAGTTTACATAGCAAACCTCTTACTGTCATGTATATAAGTGCACGCATGTCCATTACGTGACAGCATGTCAGAGTCGTGTTTTATTGTTGCTCTGCATGAAAAAAAGAGTCTTCATATGACAAATTGAGAATAATCTCTGTGTCTACACTTGATCAAAGATCATTTGATGCTTAAACCAAACCCCAGAAGTCTGCCACTACACTCATTCAAACAGCAAACGTGTATGTGTGATCTATGTAGACAGTGAATGTAAACCAGTAAATGCAGTCTTGCTGTGAAGCCTTGGACTGAAAATTCTGGATCCTGACATCGTGGTTGCAGCCCCATGTGATGAGTGAGAGGAGGAATGACTGAAGAACTGAGTTCTGCCCTCTCATGGTAAATGGATGGACGCTTCTTAAATAGTTCTACTTTTTACAACATGTCTCATTCACCCACTCACACCACACCATACCGATTATTGCACCTGCTCTACCTGCTGAGCCACAACCACAACCACAGCCCGTTCATGCTCAATAGGATACTAGAGCACGCCCTGCATCTATTTAAGTGTTTGCTGAGGTCACAGATAATAATAATGGATTGCATTTATATAGCGCTTTTCAAGGCACCCAAAGCGCTTAACAATTCCACTCTCACATTCACACACTGGTGGAGGTAGCTACAGTTGTAGCCACAGCTGCCCTGGGACAGACTGACAGAAGCGAGGCTGCCACATCGCGCCATCGGCCCCTCTGGCCAACACCAGTAGGCGGTAGGTGAAGTGTCTTGCCCAAGGACACAACGACCAGGACAGAGAGCCCAGGGATCGAACCAGCGACCTTCCGGTTACAGATGCGCTTCCCAAAAATTTAAACGCAGCCTCTTAGAAATGAGACAAGTTTGATGTGCAAGATGTGAATTTTTTCTTTTTGTTTTTTTTTTTAAATCAGAGATTTACTTGGAAAAAATGTAATATGAAATAATAATGAAATTGTGGTCGCCCCAAGATTGGAAGGTGAGGGGTTCGAATCCACTGAATGGCTACTCTGAGGTACCCCTGAGCAAAGTACCGTTCCTACACACTGCTCCCCGGGCGCCTGATTGGTGGCTGCCCACTGCTTCACTGAGTGAATGGGAAGAGAAAGTAATTTCCCCACTGGGATCAATAAAGTATACATTATTATTATCATCATTAACAGTGTTGTGCTGTATTAGCTATATAAATGTGTTATTGTTAGCTAAAGAAAGGCATCATGAAACATGAAAAAGCACTTGGAGCCTTTTGTCATCCAAACTGACATGAATGAAGTGTGGTGGATCTTCAGGATGGACTTAATCACACTGGTAATCTGAATTTGATCTCTTGAAAGAGGAATGGGAGTCTGGAGCTGGATTCAGCTGTCTGCTCTGCTGAAGTAGGACAATTTGCTTTCACTCACAAGTACCCTCACACTCTGTGTTTGTTCTGGATGTGAAGAAAGTGATTTCAGTCCATCAGTCCACAAATCCACCTCTCTGGGAAGGCAGATTAGTTTTTTTTTATGTGTTATTTCAAACCCACTCTGATGCTTCTGAGCTGAATGTTTCCACCACTTTCCAACAAACAACCAGTTTGGATGAATTTGTGTGTGTTGGGTCTGTGTTTCCACAAGCCCCGCTAGTTTAGAGACTTATTCATCATGAAGAAAACAAGACAGTCAGCGATCGATCGATTTACTTGCAAGGGAGGCCTCGTCGGTGTCTACCACAAAATGACCCTAAATCGGGCCTCTGCTTGCTGCCTTTTATTGGGAAAACAGTTCACACAATACACATCACAGCAAAAGCACCTCCCACATCGGTATGCATGTGTGTGTGTGTGTGTGTGTGTGTGTGTGTGTGTGTGTGTGTTTGAGTGAGTGAGTGTGTGAGAATGTGTGTGTCTCTCTGTGTGCGTGACTTCCAACTGTTTCTAACAACATCCTCAGTCATAAAATGGTAATCTCCCCCACACCCAATATATGGTTCAATTCCTGTATTGGTTCACCGTGAAGCCATAAAAGGGCAGGAAGCTGACCACACAAGAAACAGATCTTCCAGATAAAATGTATCTGCAATAAAACCTCCCCCAGCACAGAGAGGCTGGAGAAGTGGTCAGAGACAAAGGAATGTCTTGATCCTATAGATTGAACTCAGACCTTACAAATTTAAGAAGCACAATGACAACGTTCAACAATTAGACTTAACAGTGTGCACACCCCACAACCTATTATTTTTAAGAGAGATGAATGTGACCGTGAAATCTCAAAAAGTGTCTTTTCAGAGTGACACACTCCAGCACCATGTTTCAATACAGCATCACTGACATCTGTGAGGGACAAAAACACAGATTCAGTATTTCTACAGCTTTAACAAAGGAAACGATGTGTTTTCAGTAAGCTGCAAAACTCGCACTTTTCTCAGCTCCTATGTTCCTCATCACCGAGTCCACCTACACAGAAAAACCTGCGACCGGCTGTTCTCTTAAGTTTCTCCTGAGGCATGCTGGGAAATGCAAGCAAGTGCTAAGTGCAGCTGATGAGGATGACAGGATTCAGGTATAACAAAAAAGAAAATTAGACAAATATTTCACAGAATAACCTTCAGAGCATCACACGCTGATGATGTATAATGTGCCAACAACGTGCCTGAAGGTGGATTTTTTTCTCAGAGTTTGATATCAGGGTGGTGTGGGTGTAGCGTAGGTGAACAGCCCTTTTGGAGAAACAGTTACATCACATCCTGTGCATCGGCAGATATATACATTTTTCTTTAGTAATACATTTTTTTACTTCAAGAAACGCCCATTTTCGAAATGTATTCACTTGAATCGCCTCCAGGCTTTCAGGCGTGTACTGTTTACTTTGGTTAATTTAGTTTGCACTGCAGTAAGAGATAGAAGTAAGGTAATTAAACAAGGTGATAAAATGAAGCCACAACTGACAAATGCAGCAGAAACACAATTTGTGCGGCGGTGATAGATGACAGAAGAAGCTGGGCTGTAATAACGGTGGCTTCAAAACAAAAAGAAGAGAATTTGATAACAAAATCCAAATGGCTTTAAAACACAGCGTGATGGACGATGGCGGGGAAAAAAACAACAGTGTTCATAAAAAATAAGCAGAAAAGAACATGAATAACAGAGATGAAGAAAAGCTGTCCCAAGGGGGAGTTATTGGAAATGAGTGGGAGGAGGAAGGAGGAAGAGGCTGAGTGTTTCATCACCGGGGAAGCTTCAAGCTGTTTTGTTCAGACACTCGAAAGCAGTGGATTTTAGCAATGACAGGAAGCTGTCTCGCCAGACGATGAAATAAACAGCAGATAACTGGAGAGAACGGGAGATCGGAAAACTTCAAATTCACTGTGCCTTCTCCGAAAAGTGCAACGCTCATTGTTTGTGTCAACGGTAGCAAGACAAGAATCATTTTGCTGACATTACAGACGTCGTATTAGCAACGAGATTCTGTGAAAGAGCCCAAAGTTCAATTAATCTGAAGCAACATGTGTGTAGTCGAAGCCTAATCTGATTAGCTCTGCCACAGGGCTAAATGGTAAATGGACTGATTCTTATATAGTGCTTTTCTACTCTCACAGAGTACTCAAAGCTATACAACATGCCTCATTCACCCAATCAAGCACTTTATCTATACTTAGTGCTTTCTAACGACATTCATACACAGATGGATGCATCGGAGAGCAAGTTGCAGTTAGTATCTTGACATGCAGACTGGAGGAGCCAGGGATCGAACCACCGACCTTCCGATCAGTAAGTGACCTGCTCTACCTCCTGAGCTACAGCCACCCAGGAGGTGGAGCAGGTCACAGCTGCATTGTTGCACTGGGTGATGCGTTTCATCATTACCACCAAATATACATGCGTCATTTAATTCAGTCCCACATTCATCAACCTGCTATCCCAACTATGTGATAAATTAATGCTAAAAAATAGCCCTTAAAGAAGGCTGTTTTTATCAAATTTGTAATGTCAACAGTTTTAGAGGCACTACTGAATTTTAGGGCTAAGATTTACTTACAATTCTTATTCCAAAAGCCCAAATGTCAATTCCTGGCTGTACCTCACAGTAAACCATCTAAAATGCTCTAAAAGGCCACAAACTTGAACAATGCCCCTAGGACGTGAGGAACAGGAGACCAGTGTTGCCAACTCCTCAGTAAGGAAAATCGCTATTGGTTGTCCTAAAAGTCGCTAGAAGTCGCTAAATGTCTTCATCGCCTAATTTGCATAATTGGTCATGCTAATGTAATTGTAACCTACGCTGTTGGAGAGAGAAATAACATCGTGGACGAGACATAAAGTGAGTAAATTACGTCCTAAATGCATTTAGAAATTATTTATTACTACAAATTAATATTTTTTTTTAGCAATTATTGATTTTTTAATGTGACAATTCCAAACCTGCTCCTTTATCCGGGCTTGGGCCGGCAAAAGTGACCCGAAATAGGCACTCTGGTGGAGTTACTTTGTGTGTGTGCATGTGTGTGTGTTTATAAGTAGTTTTAAACCTTGTGATCCACAAAACAGCATAACAGTAAAAGAAGAACTGACTGCGTTACAGTCAGTGCAGGAGCAGCGGCTTCGCTCATGCGCGATTGATTTGTAGTTTGGATGCATAGGTGTGAACATCTCCTGCCCTGATAGCAGCGGGGGGAGGACTATCCTCCACCTGTGAGCACTTTGGCACGGGCGAGGTGCCCACGGCAGCACCCACTGCTTGTTGAGAGTAAGAGCGATACACGCTTTCACGTCAAAAAGTCGTCATAAATAAGGCTCCAATAACACCAGAAAAAGTCGCCAGATTTGTCGCTAGTCGCTTTTCAGAAAAAAAGTCGCTAAGGTGTCTGAAAACTCGCTAAATATAGCGACAGAGTTGCTAAGTTGGCAACACTGCAGGAGAAACTGAGCAGCAACTGTATAGCTGTATGTGTCAACGCTCCTGGGTTAGTCCATGGCTATTCATTCACTTTTGGAGCCAGCTTCAAGAGTCCTGACATCCTAAAAGAATGATTGTATAACTCAATAAGCATTAAAATGATCGTCTCGATTCCAAAGAAGCGTGTCTTCTAACACGCATTTTCATATAAAGTTTGAGAGCAAAGCTTTAGCTCGAAATGCTGGGTTTATTTGAGGTTGAAATCCACATTTAAGTGCTGCATTCCTGGAAAGAGGGTTGGATTAGAAAACGGATTACCAGGCATGTAGACAAACAGGTTAAATCAGAAAGACCACGGGATGATCAGAAATGACAGAGAGGGAGGGAAGCAGGAGGTGAATTGAGCCTCATGGCAACTGACAAGAGTGCAAGAGGAGAGCTGGAGTACAGTAAGCAGCACACAGGTGTCTTCTCATCTCTACACCGGTCAGCACTTCTGACTGACAGCTGGATTAGCATTAGCACAACACAGCCACATGGATTAGCGTTAGCGGGCCCGGTGCTGCACAAAAAGGGATTAGCCTTAGCAAGAGCTAATGCTGTAGGCTAAGAGATTAGCACTAGCTATAGCATGGCTCCAAGCTACAAGAGAAAAGATTAGCTGCGTATATCTGACTTCATACTGAGCCACTGTAGATGATCAGGAGCCTACAGGACCAAACAGCAGAGGATTTCAATTTCAAATATGGAAACTGTGGGACTGAAAATGGAAACAGCTTCATGTAGCAACTCCACCAAAACACTGTTAGATAATAACAGGAATAATAAAACTAGAAATACATGCTTGTCATTAAAAATTAAAACATTTTCACGATATTTATGGGGATCTTCTTTGTTTTTCTGGATAGTATTTTTGTTTTATCTCTATATCTAAATCGATTTATTTATAATTTGTAAATATGCTTTATAAATACATATAAATACACAATTATCTTACTTTAAATCAGTTTGCAATGGTGTGAAGCATAATGATTGTATTAGAATTTTGTGAAATATTAAGTATACCCCAATATTAACAGCATGCTGAACAGCTTTAGCAGCTGCAATAACCTCATGCAGTCATTTTGTGTATCTCTTAGGTCATCGAGGAGGAATTTCCCCCACTCCTCTTTAGAAAATAGCTCCAGTTCATTGAAATTTGATGGCATTAATTTAGACACAGCTCTCTTCCCACAACAGGTCGAGGTCTGGACTTTGAATGGACTATTGCAGCACATTGATTGTTTTCTTTTAAGCCATTCAGTTGGAGATTTGCTGCTGTGCTTGGGGTCAGTATACTGCTGCGTGACCTGGTTTGGGCCAAGTTTTAGCAGTTGGACAGATGGCCTCACATTTGACTCCAGAATACTTTGGAGTAAAAGGAGTTTATGGTCGACTCGATGACTGCAGGGTGCACAGCTCCTGCAACTTCAAAACAAGCCCACATCATCATGCTTCATAGTTTGTAGAAGATGTTTGTGCTGATAGGCTGTGTTTGGTTTTCACAAAGCTTCTGCTTTGGTCATCCTTGCTGATGCATTAAGCATGATGAAACATGTACTTTAGCCTCATCTATCCAAAGGACATTGCTCTAGAAGTCTTGCTCTACCTGTTGTGTCAGGAACTTGAATATTTAACATGCTAACTGAGGCCTGTACAGTCTGAGATGCAGTTCTTGAGGTTTTCTGCAGTTTCTCTTTACATTGCAGAATCTGACCTCGGGGTGAATTTGCTGGGACATGCACTCCTGAGAAGACTGGCAGCTGTCTTCAATACTTTGCACTTGTGAATAATCTTTCTTACTGTTGAACAATGGACTCTAAATTGTTAGACTGATGGGCAGCAGCAATTGCTTCTTTAAGGTAAATGCAGATGTTTTTCTGCTGATGCATTGTCTTATCAATTTGAAAATACTATAGTTTTCACATTCACAAGATTTTCGGGAAATTTGACCACTGACCTTTGACTCGCCTGAGAGTTTTGGTAAATACACCAATGGTATCAATTTGAAGCTCCTACTTCACCTCGTTCTCGAGTTATTGCAGTCATGGAAACTTGTCCACGCCGCCTGCCTGCCTGACGGGGTCACAACAATACCCTATCAGCTGTTTATCGCTGAGGGGCAAAAACCTGAGTGACAGAAATATAAAGGCAGCAAAGGGACCATCTGAGCGCTTCCACTGATACTACTTACAACTTGTTATTTTATTCTCGCAGATCCATAGTGACATTAACTTACAGTTTGACCTGGTCAAAGGGAGGCAAAGATGAGCTTAAGATTCATTCGCAACGAAAGATAATCTGTGTTATTCGCTTCACCTGTCAACGACCCTCATGTTGTGGCTGATTGAGATGTACTCCAGCAGCTGGGTTTTTTGCCATTCTTAAAATCCAAACCTTAGAAAATATCAGCAGCTGTAAAACAAAGGAAAAGCTGCACCTTCTCTGCATTTCATTCTCGTGCATGCCTTCCACCTCAACACATGCTTTCACTGGTACATACTGTGGTGCTTTGCTGTAGTCTAATGAAAAATTCCTGCACGTGGGTCATTCAGTCATTTAATGTTTCCTCATTCTCTTATTTACCAGGCAGAGCCTTTAGTAAAATGCTGATGCGCACGTGTCAGTGCACATTCCACTAGCGTAGTCTCTTTATGATCAACAGTCCAATCATTAAAATTTATAGTTGCAAAATGAGACCAAAGGGTTTTCTTAATGGTTTAAGGTGTCAAACGAGGATCATAAAGTTGGTGGACAGTCTACATGCAGACATTTACATGCAAATAAACATTACTGTGAACAAACCATCAGCAGTTTGGATATTCCTGTCTGTTTATTTTATCATCTTAAATGGTTTTAGACGTGACATAATGAATTCAATGATAAAGATCAATAGCAAAATGTCTGTGAAGGTTCTCAGTCATCCAGGTCATCGTAGTCAAAGGAGCTTGCAAAGAAAAGCGTCTGGACTTCTTTAAGTTGCTTGAAGACGTTTCACCTCTCATCCGAGAGATATCTGGGACTCTCCACCATTTGACCTTAGAACTGAAGAAGCTTCTCGGATGAGAGGTGAAACGTCTTCAAGCAACTTAAAGAAGTCCAGACGCTTTTCTTTGCAAGCTCCTTTGACTATCAATAGCAAAAGCAAATGTTTAGGCAAAGCAAAGTGACTCTTTTTGAATTTTGCTTTTTAAAGGCTTTTTAAAGACCCACAGGAACCTTTAATAACTGTAAATGTACAGTTTTTACACCAAGCTGTCTTTTTCTCCATAAATAAAAAAGTGGAAAAAATAGAATTAATGTGTGTTACTGGTGAGCTGTTCACAGGTGGGTCCTGTTAGAATAACAGTAGTGTTCCTCCTTCCAGTCTTCAACATAGACACATGAGATTTCACCTTCGTATTACCCTGCGATCTCACTTGTTGACTTCATCTCCTTCGCTCATACAAACTACATCGGCTCAGACTCACATCGGCATTCAAGTGGCAAACTCGCAGGACGTACGTACACAAAGACGCCCACATGCAAACAGAGACTGACAGAGGCTCACACTGTCAGATACGCTGCGGTCACCGAGGGCCGTCTGAGACCATGTTACTGAATCATTATTGTAATGAGATGTGCTTTCACTCACATTAAACACGACAGTATTAGCAGGGATCTTATCATGTTGAGAGATCCTGGAAAAACACAAATCTCATATTACTCAAGCACCAGGAATCAGAATCAGAATCAGAAAGGGGTTTATTGCCAAATGTTGAGCAGGTTTACAACATTAGGAAATTGCTGCGGTGCTTCAGTGCAAACATACTGTCATAAATAGCACTTAAATAGACATGGAAAAAAATAAAAGTAGGGATAAGAATTAAAAGTGCTACGTGGGAAGATATGTGCATGAGATATACATGAGATATATACATGAGAATAAGAATTAAGAGTGCTACGTTGAAAGATATATACATGAGTGCAGGTGGTGATCAGTGCCAAACATGGAATGATGCAGTGAACACAGCGTAGGGTCATGTGTTAGTGGCGGGTACAGTCATACGGTTATTGTTCATGTGTCCAACAGCAGAGGGGAAGAAACTGTTCTTATGGCGAGAGGTTCTGGTGCGAATGGACCGGAGCCTCCTGCCTGAGGGGAGCAGGTCAAACAGACTGTGTCCAGGGTGAGAAGGGTCAGCTGAGATCCGAGCTGCACGCCGCAATGTCCTGGAGGTGTACAGGTCCTGCAAAGATGGGAGTCTGCAGCCAATCACCTTCTCAGCAGAGCGCACAACACGCTGCAGTCTCTGTTTGTCCCTGATAGTGGCTCCAGCGTACCACACGGTGATGGAGGAGGTGAGGATGGACTCGATGATTACCACCAGTGTGCGTTTATATATATTTATATATGCTATCAAGACCTTTTCTGTTACAGATGTGTGCACGACTGTGGCATACAGAGCCTGAGGGTTTATCCGTCTTTCAGTGTGATTGCTGCCTGCTGACCAAAGGGTTGTAAACGCAGGAAGCTTACATCAAAAGCACAAGGATGTGTCTGTGATAAAAGACTACAGCCCCCCACCTAGAACCTCGAGAATCTGGGGGGAAGGACAGTGGAATTTCTTTCATCAGAGTTAAAACAATGTACAAATGGTAAACATAAAAATGACAAACATTTAACAATTCACTCTAAGATGGCTTCTTTTACTCCTCTCGCAAGTCTCATCCGTCCAAAATGTGAACCTTGTCATCCTCGAAAGAGTGACGTTTATCCTTTGGGTGGATGTTGAGGTTGTTCCTTGATGCTGAGCCATGGAGTGGCTGTTACAGTGACCGTAATGACCAACACCTTTTTTAAACCCTGGCTCATGTGATGACGCACATGATCCATAGTAAGTCAACAACCACTTCCATAGTGGACATCCGCAGTTTGGGGTAGGCTAGGCTAAGGTACTAAGAGTCATTTCCATAAACCGATTTCTGGATGTACAGTAAAGATGTGTCATCTGTTAGCAAGGATGCAAATTTTTGGTATCAGAGGTTTTCAAGTTTCACAACAATGAAGCTTCATTAACAGCACAATGCAGAGCTGCTTTGACTGCAATTACAGTGCCCGATCAGAGCGATGAAGGCTGGTGCTAATTTACACCAAGGACACAATGAGCCAGTAAAACTGCAACAATGTGACTGCCTCATATGATTGATTAGCTCTTTGGAGACATAAGAAGGGGAACCACTATCTGTGGCATTACAAAATCTCTTGTAGATTTCAGTTGGCATGTCTCTCTCCTATAGTGAAGAGAGGTTGAACAAAGAACAGCGATATCTGTTCCTGAATATTTACTACTGAAGCAGACAATTAAGTTTAAAAAAAAAAACTAAAACATCTTCTTCAAGGTCCAGGAACAATTTTCAAAGAAAGATGCTGATGTGACTGCAGTTCAGTCAAATCTAAACATCAGCAGTCTGAAATCTACCAGAATGGAGCTCAATTACCTGAAAGTAAAATATTGTATAAGACAGAAGCTGGAAAAGCTAGAGAGTCTTAAACTAAGAATCCTCACAGGTATTCAGGTTGATCCTTTGTCAGCCTACTTTCAGCTTTGCTCACAAACCACAGAACATATCTGAAAACAAGAGGTTTTTAAAACCTGCGGTATACATGGATATCAGACGGATGGTGTCAGAATAAAGAGGAAACATTTAATTGAAAATCAAAAATACTGGTTGGTTCTGTTCAAGAGATGTTTGCCATCAGACATCTGGAGGGGCTCAGAGGCTTATTAACTTTTCTCGGGCTCTCTTGGGGGACAGATCACATTTCCAGAATGCTCATCAATCAGCACTTTTTTTTAGTCATCTACTTTAATGACCAGGGCGTGCTGAGAGACACGATCAGCTCATAACTGATTTACACACAGTGACAGCATGCATGTATGAGCGTGTGCACGTACAGGGCCTCTTGAGAGAACACGTGTACACAAACAGAGAATCACAGCTCGTGCGGTCAGGAAATCTGCACATGAACATCACCATAAATTTAAGATGTCAGCAATCAGAAAAATCTTTACAAACGCCAATAAATAAGGTGGCTGGTTGTTGTTATCTTGGAATATACCTGATCAGTTAGCTGAGTAGACAATCTCATTATTGTATCAGCTGTTCACATCATCAAACTCACACATCTGAGAAATAATGTCCCTGAAACGATGCTCGTTTACGTAGCTTCATCATTTTGTCATTTTAAAAGGACGTTTTGGACACACAGAAGATTAACACAGATCCATCATGGATATAAAAGACATCGTGTAAGCCTGTGTTAATCTCTTGACTGATCATGTAATGCACTGACCATTTAATACACAGACTCGAGGTTCATTCTCAGTGCATCGTAACATGGTTAGCGTCATGAAAGAGGGGAGAGATTAGTCACATGAATCCCTCCCCCACATTCTCAGCCATGTCACTAGAGTAACAGCAAAATAACACAATCATTAAAACCTAGAGAGGAAAATTAAGAGTTTGTTTACAGTAAAAAAAATGCATAAAAAGCTACAACAATGATAAGAAATACAAAGAATTCATGCTGGTCATTGGATCAGTGTGCCAGAGACTCTTCAGCTTGAATTTGATTTCAGGGGAGAGGATATAGTCACAGTCAGTCATAGCTGGTGATTGTGGCAGTTGGCAAAGTTTGCTTCTGTGTGGCCACAAAGCTCCCACCTTTGAAACGCACTCTTAACAGTTGCACAGTGGTATACACAGCAGGTCAGGAGGTTCCCCCTAAACATTATGTCACATCTCTGAACCTACAACCCATCAAAATGCTGCTGAAAAAGCACAGAAGAAGAAGAATTCACAGCAGACACAGACATCAGATACGGATGCATGAAGCCTGGATATTATGGACTGCTGTTGGTTCTCTGGCATTAACGTGACATCAGCTGTGGTGATCGTCAACATGAAAACATTGGTTTTAAACATGAACTACCTGCAGCTCTGATCTGAGAAACTCAGGGTGAAAAAACATCTACACAATTATTAAATACTCTACTACCAAGAGTTAGTTTCGTCTTCTTCTTCATACTAAGCCTACAGGACTTTCCTCATTGGATCCTATCTCCTCTGTAATCTCCTTTGTCCTTGTCTCCTTGCAGGGATCATCTGTCTGTCTACCTGCAGTAAGCTGTCCGATGTGACTGATGGCTGAGTGTTTGATAGTGTCGGGTTTGATTTCCAGGCTCTTGTTATCTGTCACCTAAATGAAGGGGGAACTCAATCTCAGTTTCAGCCACAAAATGGCTTTACCGGGAAACGCCCTTCACCGTGGAAACGGCGCAAGTGGCACCTCTGTCACTCCATACAAACCAGCAGCCTGCCATTAGTCAGCGTCAGTCGGCGTCCCGATGTGTGTGTGTGTGTGTGTGTTTCTACACAGACAGACAGGGTGTGTACACGCTTATGGCATTTCCCAGCATCAGTGTGCGTGTTTGTCTGGCTCAGAGGGGCGCTATCAGCGAGTGCAGGGGGAGGGTTTTGTGTGAACCACAACAATTGCATGCTCACATATAACCGTCTCAATCTAAAGAACAATGCAGTCTACATGTAGAGGGTTGGAGGAGGGGCGGGGGGGGGGGGGGGGGGGGGGGGTCTTTAGAGTCTTGTTTCCCTTTTTTTACTAAATAGTTTAGCCACACCCCTTTTACATATTAATCCACCCATTGGCTTCCGCTTATCCTTTTCAGGGTCACGGGGGGTGCTGGAGCCTATCCCAGCTGTCTTAGGGCGAGAGGTGGGGTACACCCCTGGACAGGTTTCCAGTTTGTCGCACCTAACACACAGAGACAGACAACCATTCACACTCACAGATTCACCCCTATGGTCAATTTGGATTAATCAGTTAACCTATCCCCACAAACTGCATGTCTGTGGATGGTGGAATGAAGCCAAAGTATTAATGATCATGTATTAATTACTGCGTATTAATCCTACACAGTAAAAAATTACAGGTTTGCACTGAAATGTGGCATGATCCTCACTCCCATCTTTTCATAATTGCCATACCCCGGTGCATCTCAGCACCAACCCTGAAGGACACCTTGTGAGGTTCTGTGAGACGCCAGCAACTTTGACAAAATGACACTGTGACCTGGCCTATGGTGATTTCCAGCCTGGTGTCAGAGCAGCTGCAGGTAAACCTGTCTGAAGGTGCATCCATCCTTCTGCCTCTGTGTGTGAATTATAACTAGAATTCAAAGCAGAGCTGCAGGCGGAGCCTGAGCAGGCCCAGACTGTTCTCCAGCATGAAGGAGACATCTGTCCTCTACAGGACCGTGATCAGTATCACCAAGCACTGAATCATCCAAGGGCGCAGATTTGGCATGGACGGAAGGGACGTGTCCCCACCAATATCCAGCAATTATTGAATTGTCCCCACCAATAATTTGATCTCTTCGAGTAAAGAAAAACAAATCCAATAAAAAGAGAAAAAACGATCTGTCGACGTCTCATTCCCCCAGCGGTGCAGAAAGAGTTAAATTACGTTCTCTACTGGAGTCCTACCTCATGTGACAAATATGGCCAATGTGATTGGCTGAGTCTTTCAGGAAGCTCTGTTTAGTTTTAGCAGCGGCAAGCCTGCGCTGCGAGGAGGACGGCAGCAAAAAGGAAGAACCTGGATATAAGAAAGTATTTTTCAAAGAAACCTGTAAGTCACTTAAAGTCAAGTTCACTCATAAAATGTGCCGGTCATAATAACATTACAGGCTATGCTAGGCTTTGGCCCACATCAGTCTAAAATTGTATGTAACCATGAATAACGTGTTTTGGAAACTAACTGCACAACAGGCAGCACTATTAGTTCTCTCAGTATAACAGAGCATCGTTTCTAATTTTGATTGAAACTGTCAGAGAAAAAGCCTCGAGGAAGCCAGGATATTCGTTTACAGAGGCTGTACCATGTCCACCAGGAGAGACTGGACAGTATAGATGTAAAACCAATATGCCAGCAGTTTATCTCAGTTAACGAGAGGAGATATATGTGTACATATACATATGTAGGCAACTATATTTCTCCTTTTTTTTTTGTCAAGAAGCAAAGACAAAAAGGGAAAAAATAAGAAACAGGGCAGGTTCGGTGGTTGAATCATCCGTCCCCACCAATGCCAAAACCAAATCTACACCCTTGGAATCATCCTTTTTCTTCTTTCCTTAAATGATTTCTTCCCAAATTCCAGTTTTTTATCCAACTTATCTGTTACACCTTCTTTCCTCTTAAACCTTTGTCTCTGCAACATCCCCCCACGCCCGATCATTTCCAGTTTTTTACTCCTATCTTTAACATCTTTCCCTCACTCTCTTTTGCATCACTAACTCATTCTCTCCTTTTATATTCCCCCCACAAGTCTATTCTTCTTCTCTACCTTCCTTCTCTGCATCTTTCTCTTCCTATCCTGTCACATCGATATCCTGCATGTCTCTGTCACCCTCCCACTCCCTGCCCCTCCCTCCCTCTGTGACTTATAACAGATAAGTAAGGGGCTATCTTAAGCTCTGCTCTTCTTCCTAGAAAGTAATTTGGCAGAGGGTTGCTAAGTCACCCCCCCACAACTGTCACCCAGCAACAGACTCTATCACAGACTGACCATCTATCTCCATTCCTCCCTCACCTCCATTAAATCCAGCTGCTGCCTAACACAAAACACTGAGAAAGACATGAAGCACAAATGCACATACATGTCTGCAGTCCAAGAAGGTGCACACAAGTCTATTTACACAAAAGAGTGACACAAGTCGTGTGTGTGCGTGCGTGCGTGCGTGCGTGCGTGCGTGTGTGTCTTAAACCTGCACTTTTTCTAATGGACAGTAGGTGAATTCACCAGTGACTAAACTGTTCTTCATATTTTTTAGTTTTCACTGTCTAGTTTTGTATTGAACTGGGAGCCAATCAAGTGACTGCAGTAATGAGATAATATGTTCAAAATCCTACTTACAAATGAGCGCTTTGGTTGCAAATAGAGCATTACAATTTTTTTAAAAGTAGATAACAATAGAAAGTGCCAGTCTGCAGAGCTGTTGATAATATTTCCTAAACTATTTAAGCAGCAAAATCAACACGTTCTCACTCCCAAAGCGTCATCTAGCATTTGATGCTAGATGACAAATCATCAACATATTACGCTTCCGGACACCCGACACGTCCCTAAATGACAACACTGGGAACATGAGAACCGTGTGGAATCAATCTGCACATGTTCGTTCATTTTACTTAAATCACTTTGGAGAACACTTTTTAACGTCATTAAAGTGCTGGTTAAAGTTGGGGATAAGGTTCGGGTCAGGGCTGGAATACATGGCTGGAACGTGTATTACCGTGGGACCGTCATTTTACTGGATTTCATCCATAACCTGGTGCGTAGCATAAGAACGCGGAAGGTCACATTTCACGTTCCTCAGGAACGCAGTGGGACGTGACAAATCGTTGGGATGTCGGGAGTGAGAACGGGCTCGTAAAATACAGTACAGATTAAACATTGAACATTTGAAGGGGACAAATAAATTATTGCAGATCTTCAGAATGGCTCTTTCTGGCCGGGCAAAGAGCAAGCCCAAGCCTTTGTCTTAGATCCCAGGTGGTTCCAATGGTGAGCAGCCAGGCCAGCAGTAACTACTAATATCTGATAACACTCCAAATTTCTTCGATATTAAAGAACAGCCTTTGCTGTTTCTTGCAGGAAACTGTGTGTAGTTTACCTGTACAGTTCATGAGATCTGCACAGGTAAACTCTGCCCAGGCAGACCGGCAGGCTTGGCTCGTGTCACTACTTCACTACCTCTTTTTTGTAGAGTTGAAAGGCAGGATTTAAACATGTCACAATAAATGATGGTGTAGTACTGACACGAGTGATCAGAGACTAGCTACAAAGCAGCACTAATACAACAGGAATCTAATCACAGTGTAGTGCAACCAGAATCCCTTCACACATGACTGCTCACAATAAACCTGTTGTTTATACTATGGTAATTATGTTTTTAAAAGTATTGGGTAATTTCACTGTCAAACTCAAGACAGCTGCAGTCTCCTTTTAGTAATGTAATCATACAACATTTAGTTTGCACATACTAGGAGGAACTCATTACCCGCCTTTGTAAGAAAAACAGAAGGCCACATCCAACAAAGGCTGGAGTTTATGTAGAGAACAAAAGTGAGTCTTCTACAGTAAAAGTCATGAAAGTTACATCAGTATCAGTTAAAAGTTAGGTTAAGATAAATTAGGTACTGTAATGAATCACTCCACTGTCCTCTGAAGTTAGCTTTAACTTTGCACGGTTACATGTTGTTTCCGGTAGCAGCATACTGTACGTGTCAAGTGTCGGTGCATTTGTGTATTTATGTGTAGTTTTAAACTGTACTGCAGCCACTGTTAGCACAGCCAGCTTAGTGCTCCAACCATGAAGAACACATCTGGGGAAGAAGAGATGAATGAAGAGATAAAAAGAAAACAGGCTTAAAGAAGAGATTAAGAGAAACCAACAGAATGATAATAAGATAAAAAAAAAAAACATCGGTCAAAGACAGCAGGAGAACGGTGTATATCAGGGTGGAGGTCTGTCCTTTGCTGCATCTGTCTGGTTGTTGCTGGAGGCTTTTGGAAAACTTTGCAAACTGACTGTCAGTGCAGTCAAAGGACAAACAACAGCAGCAATGCCATACCGCAGACTACATGTGTCATTACACAGACCGTCTTGATGCATTTACAATCATCCAGGGAAGTAAATCTCCAAAAAGTTGATTCTGTTCATCTGGACATCAGTCTGAAGAAGTCACTTGGATGAGTGACGAAACTTGTTATTCAGTGTTATTCTATTACACAGACCGCTTTCACGAGGATCCGTGAGTGCTCAAAGCTCTTTGCTAGAGCTCTTAGATGAAGCCCATAGACATACACATGTTTTAATCCCCAATTCAACTGTTAAGCACTGTTTTACCAGACACTTCAGCTACAGGGCAAAGAAGCTACACTGAGTACATATTTAACCAAATGAGCTACATTCTGTGTCCTGAGTTCACAAAATACGTTCTGTACTAAAAACTCTGTGATGCTCGACATCTGCTAGCTTATGTTATGCCCGTAGAACAACGTGTGTGTATGAAAGCTAGAGCAAGGCGGGACAGCTTTTAAATAATGTCACAGAACAGCAGAAATAAGTGACACAGACTGAGTCAAATACACCAAGAAGGGAGGGTCTCTAGTGGAGGTGGGTTGCAAAGTGCCATTCAGATATACAGGAATCGTGGAAATGCTAACATGGCTTGAGCAGTGCACCCTGTAAGGTATCTGCCAATTTAGACATGTAGAAGGGTATGAGGCTTGACTTCAAACAGCCTCAGACCTCAACAGCTGTCTCAGAAGGATTCTCCACATTTGCTGGCCAGACACCATCAGTAACAACAAATTATGGGAAAGAACCTCGCAACTCCCAGTACAGGAAGAAATCAGGAAGAGAAGATGGTGCTGGGTAGGGCACGCTATACGCAAACCGCCAACCAACATCATCAGGCAGGCTCTCATGTGGAACCCCCAAGGCAAGCGAAAGTGAGGTCGCCCAAGAAACACCCACAGAACAACAAAGACAGACTACACCTGAACGGCACAGGACAGAAATCTCTGGAGATCTACCTTTAGCAGCCCATAATGGACACTAGTAGTAGTAAACTCACAAAGTTTCACAGTACAGTCAAAAGTCAAAATCAAAGTTGCTCATGAGTGAATCTAAGGTTGTTTCATTTGGTCAGTCAGGCAAAAATCCTATAAATCAGCATGATTATTATTATTTTAAACAACACTAATATCACAGTTCTGTCATGTCATAGAGATCTGAACTGATTCCCAGTCGTTAACAGCAGAAACTGTCAGTGGATAACAGTCGTCACGGTTTTCGATTCGATGCAGCTGAAAGACACTTTTTTTTCAGTTATTTCCTTGTATCTCCATTGTAAAGCTCTGTGCTTTATTTAATTTGCTCTGTGTCAATATTGGCTTGTCAATAATCCAATCTTCATGAAAGGTGCCATTTAAATAAAGGTTGATTGACTGTTTAAACCTTATTGCACTGTTAATGTCAGCATCTTTGGGAGTGCTTTACTGACCTTTGATTAAAGTGATGATCAATAGCACACATTTAAATTTTAACCCCTAGCTCACTGATGAATCTAAAGGGTAGATGTCTCACTTGTTCTCTGCACATGTTTTTGGCCTGCATCTTCTGCTGACGCTGCTGAAGCATTTTTTGAGACTGTGCACGGCCCTCAGTTAGAAATTAACACAACCTGCGCATATTGTAGCTTCTGTCTCTACTCCTTGTATCACAGTATCAGAGGGTCTGCTCTAATTAGTCCCAGTGTTCTTGAGTCAAAGGACTCATTACATCCATCAGATCAGAATATAATATTTCTGCTAATTTTCTGTTAATCCCAAAGCAAGAGCTTTTTAGAGATAAAATGTCTTTACAGTAAAGTAATAACACGTCTGACAGATTTACAAAAGGGGAGCAAAACCTGAATGCATTTAAACACAGTGAGAAGACAGCATCACGAGCACGAGCATGTTCACGTGGACACGTGCAGTTTCGATCTTCGTGGTAAACCCTTCAGAGGGGGCGGTGGTGGTGGTGAAGCCCCTCGGCAGCACATGTTATCTCCATGAATGCAGACGTGGACGAAGCAAAGCCACATTCATTCATGTACATGTCATTATTAGGTATCAGGCGAATTGCTTGACCTGTGCACCGTATTTTAAATACATCTAAATAATACAACTAAATGAAAGGATGAGACCAAAGCGTGGTTACAGCAATGAATTCAAAGTATGTATTTTTGCCTCAGGGCTTCTTAACTAGCTGGAAAGCTCAACGCTTTAAAAGGTCGAAAGCAACATTTAGAACTCGAGTTTCTCTTATAACCAGCACCTGACTGTTAAAAATAAGGACTGCATATAAAAGCTTTACATTCCAGGTGTGCGAAGTCTGTGTAGAAGTGCCTCAGATTTGCCTTTTTCTAATTGCCAGCAGGGCACGACTCCTGTGGCATGTGCTGTACCGCAGAGTTGTTCCAGACAATAGAAACGGTCTACGTTCCTCTATTCAATGATCCTGTGTGGAGGCCTTACCTGTTGGCAGCTGCTGCTGTCAGTAGAAACTACACATTTAAGGTGAAGTGTGACACTGCAAGGATTTTTTTTTAGAAAAAAAAAAGACAGCCAAGAAAAACTTTGCTGTCGGCTGTGTTTTGAGAGTACTTGGAGACTGATTTGGAGTTCATATCATTCCAATCAGAGCGCTGACAGAACACTGAATAACACAAATGCTGCTGCCTGCCTATTGCTCTGCTTTTTTATGTCCTCTCTCAGTCTCCTCTAAATGACAGGTGAGACATGACAATAACAACCATTACTTTCCACCTCCCTCCTCCATATTTTCTCTTCCTTCACTCTACTACCATTTAACCTGTCATCTAATCTTTCTCACATTTTCTGGAAACTATAACTATAACTAAACTATATTTAACTGTTCGTGTTTATTGGATTTTTCTTCTGGTGACACACGGCACTGTGGCCCCAGCATCACTGTGTGCTCGTGAGTGCATTAAGTGATTGTGGCTGTTTTATCTTAGCTTTGTTATGTTGAGGCTTCATCAAAGAAAATCAAACGTGAAGGCTTCACATTATTTCTATTGTTGTTAGCTGAAAATTCAAGAAGGTGACTGATGAAGAGGGGGGGACAGAGAGAGGAAGAAAGACATCTCATTCAGGGGGTAGAACTTTCTTTATCTCACACGCACACCAACGATCATTTTAACTAATGTCTTTATCTACTTTATTTTTTTGCAGCACAAACTTTAAAGTGGCCATTTCATGTGAATCTTTATTTTTCCATCCATCCTCCTGCAAGTATCCAATTCAGCCTGAAGGTAATGAATTACAATACTGGAGCCTAAAAGTAACACATGCATAAACTAGTTTTTCAGCATCACCCTGAGACGGGATGTTTTATTTTTAGAGATATTGCCTAAATGAAAGAAAGCAGTCCTACATATTTGTTTATTGCCTCAATGCAATATGCGCCTTGAGGCAACTCTTTAATATGGGATTTTAAGGACATATCCTGGTCAGAAATGATGTCACAGTGTTTGTGGAGGCCACGGTAGAAAGTAAGTATCCGGTTATACACCATGCTTCTAAGATTTTAGAGATGAGTACAATATAACCTTAGTTTGTCTGTATTTAGACGCATGAAATCATGTTATGTTTTAAAAGCCCAAAGAGATTTGCAAACTTGCTTAGTTTATGAATTCTGTGGTGTGTGGCAGGATTCCTGCAACATATTTCTTCCTGTAAAAGTAAAGTATGAACTCTGGCCCTTTTATTACTGAACTGAGTATTTCCCACAACGTGTAGGAGTTGTTAGGATATGCTGAGAAGAGTTGATTTGGGCTAGTGTGTGTGTTTGTGTGCCTGTATTCATGTCTTTATGTGGACCAAAAATTTGAAGTTTACACTTACTTTAGTGTCAGGGTTACACACTTGGGTAATGGTTAGGTTTAGGTTTAGGGTCAGGGATAGGCATAAAGTTTCGATGGTTAAGATTAGGGTAAGGAGCTAGGGAAAGCATTATGTCAATTAGATGTCCCCACAAGATATGAATACCTGACATACATATACATATGTGTGTGTGTGTTGCTGCACTGAGCTCTGGTCAGCGCAGGCATTTTTATTTCCAGTCTAACTTTCTCTATGTGAGGTATTTAGGTTGCTTTGATGAATCAAGTGCACGCTGTGTGCTGTTTTGTCAGCTGCCATTTCTACTTTTTTGTGTTCGAGCAGAGGCCTGTGACAAAGCAGCGTACCCACAGGCCAACGCTGCTTACATTCACTGCATTTGTTCAGTAACAGTACTGTGCCCATCTCGAGCCGCAGAGAAAGAACATTCTTGAATTGGTATCTGATATTCACCTCCCACAATTTCAAACCATCAGCAGCTGTCTGTCCTTCTCCTGTCATCTCTTTTTATCTTTTTCTTTCTAGTATTCTGCCATTTTTCCTTGCCTCCTCTTTGCCCCAACTGTTTTACTCTCTCTCTCTCTCAGCTTGCTATCCTGTTGTCAGCATGTCTTTCTTATCATGCTCTGTATTCAAGAAGCTAATTAGCTCTGCGATTGTTAGCCGACACAGCGCTGGAATTGACTGGCGGCTTTCCAGAAAAGCTCAAACACACATGCACGACCGCACACATCCAGGACCTCTACAGCAGTTCCTCAAATGACTCTCCTTGCTCTGTGTGTGTGTGTGTGTGTGTGTGTGTGTGTGCATATGTGAGAGTGTGGAGTAACACACAGCGTTGTAATCCTGTATAATGACTTGCTGGATGCATTGAGCTGCAGTCCTGGAGGTTTTGAGGCAGAGAAATGATGGGACTCTTTCGTCTGTTTGCATACAGCAGCAGCATTTAAACCACTGAGCGGAAGATGGGGAAATTATGACGATATACATCAGTGATCACAACTGCCGTCTTTAACTGAAATGAAGTTGCGCTGATGCTAAAAATTACTACAGATGAGGATTTTTATATATTTGTCAGATGAATTAACCAATGTGTGTCCTCCTTTAAAGGTTTGTCATCCTTTAAAGTATTCCTAAAAGTTCTCGGGGTTTTTGCTTTTTAAATCAGATACGCATTCTACCCATAATTCATGTGAGACAACTACGGTGGCCCTGAGAGGTCATATGGACTAAAACAAAACAAATAGACAAATGCTACAAAAGCACATAAAACAAAACAGAACCATCATAAAAAACAAAAGAAATACAAAAAACAAAAACGAAACAATATAATCACTTTCAAATTTAAAAAGTTAACATTTCTATGAAAGTGGGCGAATATGCAAGACTGAGAGCATCAATATGTGCTGTGTGAAGCAGGTTATATTTACAGAGTACAACATTCAGGATTCACCACAAAGAGATGCTGTGAAATTTTAGTGGAGGGAACGCAGTCTCTACTATCAACCAAATGCCATTACCCTTTCAATTCCTTATTTCTGACCAGGACTTTGATTTAAAGGGGATCTGTTATACTTTTCTGTCATACAAGCTCAAATAAGAGTGTGTGAGGCAAAAGCATTGTCCATCCATCTGCAATTTATCCTCTTCAAATAGGCTGGAGCCAATCTCAGCTGTCTTGGGGCGAGAGGCAGGGTCGCTGCCGCAAGGCTAGCACATAAACACAGACAACCAGTCGCACTCACATTCATACCTACGGGCAATTTAGAGTTTCCAGTTAACCTATCCCCACTAACTGCATGTCTTTGGACTGTGGGAGGAAGCCAGAGTATGAGGAGAAAACTCATGCAGACACAGGGAGAACATGCAAACTCCACACAGAAAGACCTGATGGTGGAATTGAACTCAGGACCTTCTTGCTGTGAGGCAACAGCGCTAACCACCATTCTGCACGGTGCTCTTTAATATGTCATGTTAACTCATGCTGGCTAACAAGGCGCAGCTGCAACCGCATACTTCAGGATGGACGTTTACTTTGGAAAGCAAAGAAACAAGCGAATAATGTCCTCCGGGCCATTAAATCGCAGGAGAAAACACCTGCCTCATCACTATAAATCACTCCATTTAACATCTCAATACGTTAAACATTTTACAATAAACAAGAAGCAAACACTAAAACTGGCCAATTAGAATTCTGCTGAAGCCTAAGTTAAGAATCCTTTCATGCATATGTGTGTGTGTGTGTGTGTGTCTGTGTGTGTGTGCACGAGAGGTATTCAACAATATTTAACAACCCATTTAATCAAAATGTCACTTGGTTTTCCAACTAAAAGAAAGTTGCTTCAGCGGAACCATTTTCAGCTGAAGAGTCTCATGTGAGGAATTAGGAGGTTTGTAGTGATTTATTGATTTTAACAGAATCAGGTTTTTTTTCTCTGTCACCAAAGCCAGAGATCATGGTTCAGCATCCTGCTGTGGGACACTTCAGCAGGGACGTGACTGGACCTCCGTCTGAAGGATGTCCTTTGAGCTGGCTGTGCCGCCCGGCTGTCGAGTTTCGTTCAATAATGTTTAATTTGCAGGCATGAGTTTTGGTCCAAGTCTTAGATTGATTAAATGTTCCCAAACTCTGTCACCAGTCACCAGAGCAGCAGCTAAATCAGATTTGACTGTGTGTGTGTGTTTGTGTGCGTAGGTCAGCTGCAGCATTAAAGGCACCCTAGCAGTTCAGCAGCAGACAGGACCTTTCTTTATCCTCCGCTTTACTATCCCACCTTACTATTCTATAAAGCAGGCTTCACATACTCTGACTCACTTAATAAGTGTCAAAACCATGCAGCTTTTTTTTCTTTAAGCCCGGCAGTCACATGGTGCCAAACTAAAGTGCAGGTCCTCGTGAGGGCAGTAAAGCCTGCAGCCTGCAGAAAGATTAATTGCACTGCAGCGATCTCTAACTTTTAAGTTGGCGTGTCAAAGTCAAATATCACCTGAGGTCGAACTTCTCATCTCACTCTCGCTCTGTCATCTTTGCAATCAGTCCATATTTCCATTTCATTAGTAAAAATGATCAACTCATATCTTATTATTACTAGTCTAATTACTACAAGTACAGTCAATACAGGCTGCTGCTCCAGAGGCAAGTTTTTGTTCCATTTTCATAACAGCGATAGTGTTTGTGAAGCTGAATCTACAAAAGACAAAGTGAAGGAGAGATGTGTCAAACAACAGTCCCTCTGAAAGAAAAGGCTTTCTTCAGGCAACATTCTCAGCACAGGGTCTTTATCCGTGCACGGGGACTTCAGGACTGCCACGCGTGTCACAGGGCAGTGACGACATATTTGGGAAGAACGTTCATGCCAAAGCCTGAAAGGTTTGAAGAGAAAGGTCACTACATCCTAAGGACACAACCACAGGACTGCATACTAAACAGATTCCCTGCAACTATTTGTGGACAAAAATTAAGCTAAAGAAAAGAAAAGAAAATAGCTCAAACTCTGCAATGTGCATTTATTTGGCAAGTGGTAAAATAGAGAATGTTCTGGAATCAGGCGAGAGCCATTATAGTGTTATGAGTGAACAGCTATACCAAAAAGTGCAGGTCACAGTGTATGAAACTGTTCTGGCTACTGCATGCTCGACTTGTAAAATGCTGAATTCACAAATAAAGTTGACCTGAAGAGTTTCTGTCTTCATAATTTGTGTGTCCATTAGCAAGGATAGAGCCAACAACAGGGTCATTACAGCTACAGGCAAAGCCTCCTTCAGAACGCTGAATGAACTCTATTAAACCTGAATGCATCATTAAATAAGCCTGCTATCGTGTGTGTTTTCTGTTATCTACCATCTGACCTTTATCCTGTAATCCACCTCATTAAACCCATCTCTTTTTATTGTTAGTCTATTGCTGGTTTATTTATTGATTTATTACTATACAGCTAATATAACATTGCTAAAGAGACATTCTAAAACACACCCTTCCAAAACAACACGTACAACTTTCAAACAGCTTAGAAGAACCTTTTGTGCATTATCGTCCAGTTAACTTCAGACAACTACAACACAAACCTTGTTGTTATTAACAAAGAAAGCTAAAGTGCAGGGGGGAGATACTATAATGGAACTAACTTGTAGACTCAAGAACCAGGAAAACTTTTCTTTTTGAAATCTCAGGTAATTGTTGCTCTGAATGGCTTCAACATTTGACTCTTTAATTACCAGGTGTCCAGTTTAATCAACTAACATCAGTATATCATCTCAAAACGTTTGTCATTTTAATGAATTGAGACCTGAATTACCTCCTCTAATCACCTTTGTGGTAGTACAACAACCAAGTAGCATTTCCAACCAGTATGCTTAATGCCAGGTTCTGTAAGTCAGCTTTAATATTAATATTGTTATTGATGTTATTTAAATGTACATATACATTTATTTATGTTTTTTGTACCAGACTATAAACATAGTTTTTAATGGTGGGATGCTGGGTGCTCCATGGGGATTGTCTTGCCTTTGGTAAGTTTTGAACATTGTTGCCAGTTGCTTCAAAAACACTGCACTTTTTTTTTTGGTGGGGTGTTTTTCCAAACAGTGATGTACAACATGTGTTGCAAGCAGCACAGTTGGATATTTTGTGATAGTAATATATGATTTGATAGACTGCTTTTACATGTGTCTGGTAGTTCACACACAGTACTGATTATTGCACGAGCATCACGTTATCAGAACCACAGACCTCATCTGTGTGTGTGAGCTGAGACAGAGATTAGGCATATTTAATTAGCTTGGCCAGTAGCTGCTAGTTACTCGAGTCAGTCTGTAGCATTTGCTGCCTGCCAAACTTGGAGCTTTAGTTAATTTGTTAGTTTGGGTTTAGAATCCCTGAACCTTAACCAAGAGTGGAGATGAGAATTTGCTGCTATCCTTCCAGCGTTAGCAGGCATTGGGTTTCTACCCTGTAACATTTCTCTTCTTTGGGCTTCCTGCAAATAAGTTAAGAACCAGACATAAAACATTTAAGAATGATACAGTTTTTTCTTTTTTGTTTTAAATTAATATTTCAAACCACTGATCCTCCAGGAAACATTTTATCCTAAACTCAATCTGTTTAATTGGTGCAAAGTTATTTAATAAAACAGAAATTTTAATAAATAAAATAAACCAAATAAATGCTGAGAAAAAGATTCTTGGGGAGAATATGTAGTCTTTTCCTCCCACTCGCCCAAAGACACCTGTGGTAGTACACTAGATTAAAAACAATACTGACAAAGCCAATGTGATCTCGCTCCCCAGCTTTCAATGTCACATTTTTGAATCCTCAAAATTCCAGTTTTTGTGTTGATTGTCCTAAAGTATATTATGATTTAGCTTTTATTTGATTCTAGTCACGACCATAATTTGTCAAATGAAAATCATCCAGTATTGAATAAGACTTGAAACTATAATTTAAGACATGGGTGGGCAACTCCAGGCCTCGAGGGTCGGTGTCCTGCAGGTTTTAGATGTGTCCTTGATCCATCACAGCTGATTTAAATGGCTAAATAACCTCCTCAACATGTCCTGCAGTTCTCCAGAGGCCTGGCAATGAACTAATCATTTGATTCAGGTGTGTTGACCCAGGGTGCAGGACACCCGCTCTCGAGGCCTGGAGTTCCCCACCCCTGATTTAAGACAATGATCTTTTCAATAGATGCTTAACTGAGTTTGTAGACTACTAATCCTCAGTGGCACCCAGAAGCATTGCCCCCTGCTGGCTGCTTTTAGACACTTTTGGCTTCACATTTTTCACCTTTTTAGACGCAGAAGCTGCTTTAATGAATCACTGTTGTATCCATCTTCAGTGAAATTGCAACAGTGACTTAAAATGACATTTCAAAGTGAGAACCTCGCACTCTAACTGAGGTAAGAGGGCACCACAAGACAACAAACTGCACACTGAAGAAGGAAAACAAACAGAAAAAGGATTTTTTTCAATTCAATTCAATGTCAATTCTTTATTTATTTGTCACATGTAGTTATAGCTAGTACGACATACAGTGAAATGTTTTTCCTGGCTAAAAAATACTCCCCCCGACTGTGAGAAACATACTAGAAAAAACTTTTACCTAAACTAAGAGAAAAAAAAAAAGTTATTCCCTATAATAACTTCACGGAAGGTGAAAGTACAAAATGAGAAAAACTAAGAGACGATGTTTTGTTGCTCAGTGTTTTACCCTGAGATAAGAAGGCAGCTGGGAGGTGAAGTATAAACAACAGCGGTGTAGCAGCTCCCTAGAGGCTAAAGAATGGTTCGCCAACTTCTGTCACTGCACACAAACAGCTGAGTCCAGCCAAAGTCTTCACATATTCTCACACCATACAACAATGCTTGTTGGCTCTGCTGCTGCTCTACCTTCCACCTGTGCAGCTAACAAGGCAGTGTGAAGGTTGAAATGTTCTATTCTCACAGTGCGGCGAGATGGAAGGAGCAAAACTTGAAATTAAACAAGGACTGGTGTAAAAAAACAAGAAAAGCAACAGAGACAAAGCATAAATGAATAAGTCATGAAGCAGACAGCACTGAGTGGAACCACACGCTGCGTTTCCTTATGTGCGGTCAACTATTTTCAAAAAAGTTTGAAGCAAGTGCCTCGAAAACTTTTTTCTTCCTAGATACTGCGCTGACAAACCGCCAAGGCAACTAAAAAAGAAGGAAGAAAATAAAACTTCCACTAGAACCTGTATTTAGACCAAGTGAAATGGGTTTCTTTGGAAACCTCAAAAATCCTTAAAGCCACTCTGACAGTCGGGCAGAAACTTCCACTGAAGCCAAACGAGTGGTACCATGTTGTGTCAGTTTTAAGTTTAACTTGGACGGTGCTGATGTGGAAACACGCTGCTACAAACCCAGAGGGGGCATCAACACTGAGCATATTTTCCTTCTCCAGCTGTGACTGGTGCTCAGCAGGACTGTGTTACCCACCGGAGGGATACCCCACAAGCTGTTTTGTTGTAAAGAAAATCCCCTGTAGTCCTCTCTGATTCTAACCTCCCAGTGTTTCTTCGAGAGCTATTTTTAAGTGGTTTGCTGTCAAGTTCTTGTCGGAAAGATGTTTCAATCAGTATGTTAAATTTACCTACCTCAGTATAACGTTACAAAAGCTTGACCTAAAAAGTTGGCTGCTCTACCTCAAGGACTGTGGCCTATCCTTCCACTCCTGCAGTCGGTGATACCTGCTGCCTGCTGACTTTTGGCATCAAATGAAAGGACATAAAAAGCCTCTCTGGCTGACAAAGGAGTGGGCAGTGTGACTTTCTTATACAGGGGCTTAAAGTAGACCGATGATGGCAGATTGATGGGGAAGTAGTCACTTGATGTCACTGGTTAGAATAGAATAGAATAGAATAGAATTCAACTTTATTGTCATTGCACATGCACAGGTACAGGGCAACGAAATGCAGCTTGCATCCATCCAGAAGTGCTTTAGCCATGATATAGATATATTACAATATATATTTGCAATAATATAGATATGTGAGTATATTACAGAAATGGGTCTATTATGGTATGTTATAATGTACACGGTATGAAGTATGTTGTGAATATTCTATAACTATAAGTATGTACAGGCTGTAGTGAGTACAAGCTATGTACAGGCTATGAACAGGATATAAATATGAAAAACTATACAGAATATGAAATAAATAACTTTACAGAAATCTGAGATATACAGTTATACAGAAATGGGAACTATGCAAGTTGTAAACAGTTGTAGGATTAAAAATTATCGAATGTACAGAATGATTATTTACACAGAGCTAAACAGTAGTGCAGTTAAGATAAGTGAGGGTGTAGATAGCTTCTACAGAGGCTATATAAAGTGCTAGTGGCTGTGAGTGGTGGTTCAGTCCATGTTATTATTGTGTGTTTGAGGGTACAGTTGTCCATTGTGTGTGTGTGTATGTTCAGTCCATGAGTTAACGTGGGTCAGATGTCAGGAGGCAGAGTTCAGGAGTCTGACAGCTGTGGGGAAGAAGCTGTTCCGGTACCTGGTGTTCTTAGTCCGGAGGCTCCTGTAGCGCCTCCCAGAGGGCAGGAGGGTGAAGAGTCCATGTGATGGGTGACTGGAGTCTTTGATGATTTTCCCAGCCCTTTTCAGACACCGCTTCCTGTAGATGTCTTTTATGGCAGGAAGTGGTGCTCCGGTAATGCGCTGGGCAGTTTTCACGACCCTCTGCAACGCCTTCCAGTCCGAGGCAGAGCAGTTCCCGTACCAGACTGTTATACAGTTGGTCAGGATGCTCTCGATGGTGCAACGATAGAAGTTCACCAGGATGTCTGAGGACAGGTGGTTCTTCCTCAGAGTCCTCAAGAAGAAGAGGCGCTGGTGAGCCTTCTTGACCAGCTTGGAGCAGTTGGTCGTCCAGGTGAGATCCTCGGAGATGTGGACTCCCAGGAACTTGAAGCTGCTCACACGCTCCACAGCCGTCCCCTTAATGTGGATGGGTGGATGTGGGTCAGCATTCCTCCTGTAGTCCACGATGAGCTCCTTGGTCTTCTCGGTGTTAAGCAGCAGGTTGTTTGTGTCGAACCACTCAGCCAGACGATCCACCTCCTCCCTGTAGGCGGCCTCATCATTGTCACTGATGAGGCCAATCACCGTGGTGTCATCTGCAAACTTAATGATGGTGTTGGAACCATCAGCCGGTCTGCAGTCGTGGGTGAAGAGGGAGAAGAGGAAAGGGCTCATCACACAGCCTTGTGGTACCCCGGTGTTCATCGTGATTGTAGATGAACAGTGGTTATCCAGCCGGACATGTTGGGGGCGGTTGGTCAGGAAGTCCAGTAACCATTTGCAGATGAGGGAACTGATGCCCAGGTCTGTCAGTTTCCTGATGAGTTGTGAGGGGTGGATTGTATTGAATGCTGAACTGAAGTCTATAAACAGCATTCTGGCGTTGGCTGTTGTTGTTGTCCAGGTGTGAGAGGACAGAGTGCAGTGCGATGGAGACTGCATCCTCTGTGCTCCTGTTCTGGCGGTATGCAAATTGGTGGGGGTCCAGGGTGGGGGGAGACAGGATTTGAAGTGTGCTAGGACCAGCTGCTCTAAGCACTTAGTGATGATAGGGGTGAGTGCTACTGGGCGGTAGTCATTGAGGCAAGATGGGTTGGAGTTTTTGGGTATCGGGACGATGGAGGTGGATTTGAAGCAGGCCGGTACCACAGCGTGGGCCAAGGACAGATTGAATATGTCTGTGAGCACTCCTGCAAGCTCCCCAGAACACGCTCTGAGAACACGCCCGGGGATGCCATCAGGACGTGCAGCCTTGTGGAGGCTAGAGAGTCTAAAGCCTAAAGCTAAGAATGGTCACTGTTACCATCTTTTTAAAATATGAACATCATGTTCTATTCAGTAAAATGAGACCATCACCTCTCATCAGGAAAGTATTTACTGAGGTCACAGATCAAAGGCGCCAAAAGGCCATTTTCCCATAAATTCCTATATAACAGGACAACTTGAAGAGCTGCCTTTTACTAACAGTCTGGAGAGTGCAGCGTTATTTTAGTTGTGCATTAGTGTCAAAGCTCGAAGGTACATTAATTTTAATATACAGTTTTAACCACAGTTTAAAACTGTATCAGTTCACATAAATAAACCTGAATGTTTCATTTATATAATCAGAACAACAGTCACCTGAACAATCATCACGGGCATGAATGTCATCAAAATGTGTTGCAATTACACAACGTTGCCAAAGATTTTCATTCACCCATTTGGATAACTGAATTCAGGTGTTCCAATCACTTCCATTTCCACAGGAAGTGTTTGTTCAAACATCTGTGAAAGACCGAGTCGGTCTGAGGAGCACAGTGAATTCCAGCATGGTAATGTGATAGGATACAACCTGTACAACAAGTCCAGTCGTTGCTGAATATCCCACAGTCAACGGTGGGACGACAGCCATTGGGAATGATAGCAGCTCGAGTGGTGGTAGGCCACGTAAAATCAAAGAGTGGGGTCAGCGGATGCTGAGGCGCACATTTCTGCAGAGTCAGTCACTACAGAGCTCCAAACTTCATGTGGCCTTCACATTGGCTCATGAACAGAGCATAGACAGTCTCGTGGAATGGGTTTCCATGGCTCAGCAGCTGTATCCAAGCTTTACATCACCAACACAACACAAAGCGTCGGACACAGTGGTGTCAAGAACATTGCCACTGGACTCTTAAGAAGTGCAGACTGTAGAGGTCTCCTTGTTGGTCTTCAGACAATTCTGATGGCTAAAGAACCAAATGGGACAGGCAAAAAAAAAAAAAGTGCAGACTGTGAGCCAGACCTTCCTGTCCAACATCAGGTCCTGACCTCACAGATACACTTTTGGAACAACGGTGAAAAACTGCCATGAACGTTTTCGGGAAAAGTGAATTAAAGCTGTTATAGCTGCACCATATATTAAACCCTATGGAATAAAAATGAGATGTCTTTTAAATTCATACTTTTGGCAATATAGCGTGGGTTAGTCTCTGTGGAACACAATGGATTGGATTTATATAGCGCTTTTCAAGGCACCCAAAGCGCTTTACAATACCATTCATTCACACACTGGTGGAGGCAGCTACAGTTGTAGCCACAGCTGCCCTGGGGCAGACTGACAGAAGCGAGGCTGCCATATCGCGCCATCGGCCCCTCTGGCCAACACCAGTAGGCAAGTAGGGTAAAGTGTCTTGCCCAGGGACACAACGACCAGGACAGAGAGCCCAGGGATCGAACCAGCGACCTTCCGGTTACAGATGCGATTCCCAACCCCCTGAGCCACGGTCGCACACATCTTGTGCTGATGTAACTAGGCACAATGTACCTGGAGAACGGTTTGTTTACATCTTCAATATTTTTCTCATGTTAAAAATTCTCATCAAAACTCTTCGTCGAGGAATGAGGTCAACTGACACAGGCAGGGAGGAGAAAAGAAAGTGACGATGGAATTAAAAATCAGCTTTCAAGTCTCGTTATCAGTTCAGTCACTGCTGTCCGGACTCCTCACACCTCTTCTCCCTCTGCTCTGTGCAACAAAGCTCTACCTACAGTTTGAAGGAATTACAACTGCAGCACTGAGACACTGTAATAACAGCAGCGTTCATATTTGAGACGGAGGACACAGACAAAGGCCAGCGACATCAAACTGGAACAGCCACCCGTGATCAGAGAGGAGTGACTGTCGCACTTATCAGCTGCTTCCACCGCCGTCCTGACATTTTACCACACCACTTTCACAGGAAGTTGCATTTTCAATACCAGTGATGGCTGGAGTACATCCCTTTATCCTGAGATGACTTTATTCAGCAACAAAAGCTTTATCTGTCAATTAAGCACATCCTCTGCGCACTGTCGCAGTGACATTTTAGTTTTTCACTTTGATACTGCGCAGGAGTAAATTTCCCAACAACCTATTTGGGGCAGTTATATCATAGCGAGCATATAGCTGTGATTATCTCTGGCTAAATATACTGTAGATCAACGGCTACCTAAAATACATGTTTTATGTTTAAATAATATGAATGCTTTTTTTATGGCACATTTATATCATGCTAACAGCTATAGAATTGAATGCCCGATATAACCATATAAAATAATTACCTGACTGGTCTAGATGTGCGCTAGCCCTGCCCACAGGTTAGTTTGGTGGTCAGGTCACCTGATTTACCACACATATTTTAAAACCGCCAGGCGACAGATCTGAACGTAGAATAAGAAGTTTTTAAAAAGTTGTTTCTATATCATCTAAGACAGAAAAGCAGTGATTTATCCATGTTTGGTGGAATGAGTCCTCAAGTTTCAGCTGCACAGGGATGCTGGGTTAGGCTCACCGATCAGCCTCACAGATATTTAAAAGTTCATTTATGTGTCTGTTGTTTAAATATTGGTATCTAAACCATGGCACCAAGAAAAAAGACAGAGAAGACTCAATAAAGGCAGGATAAAACAGGAAATGAGCAAAATATAGTAAAACATAATAGCCATACAATAGTAGCATAAAAAAAAAACCATATATATATATATATTCATTTATTTAAAACAATAAAGCAAAAAAAAAACCTACAACAAAATCACTAAAACCATTATATTGTCTATAGAACATTTCTCTATATTTCTTTTCTTATCCAGGACCCTTGGATAAAGGCATCAGATGCAAATTTATTTGGAGCACAGGACTCGATTTCTCTCTGCTCTGCCTCGAGGAATAAATAGATAAACCAGGGCTGAGCCCCAGTGATGAATAGGTGTCATGTCCAGGGGCTGTGCAGGTACACCTAAGCTGCTTCAAGCCATACAAACAAGAGATAAGCTTCTGGCCTACAAGTCACCTCAGCTCAGGCTTAATTCATAAATTTACTTCTTATGGCATCGCTAACCTGGAGGGGAAAGGAGTGATGATCAAATCCAGGGCTGGATGGATTAAATGGATCCAAAATTTGCTGTCTGTGCTTGTGTACTTCACTGCACACAAGAAAGTAAAAACTATGTTCAGCTGCATATATAAATATATTTTTTCAAATGTTTTAAAAAGAGAAAAAAACTGAGCTTAATCATCACCAACCCTTTAGCTTCAAAGACAACCGACTAAAGATGTGAAAAAAACTGACATGATTATTTTATTATTAATAATATTTGATTCATCAATAAAGAGTAAAATTGAAATTAATCAGAGCGTTAAAAACAAAGACAGCATGTCTTTATCCTGTCTTCCAACCGGTCGCAGCAGATGGCCCCGCCCCTCGCTGAGCCTGGTTCTGTCGGAGGTTTCTTCCTGTTAAAAGGGAGTTTTTCCTTCCCACTGTCGCCAAAGTGTTTGCTCATAGTGGGTCATATGATTGTTGGATTTTCTCTGTATGTATTATTGCAGGGTCTACCTTACAATATAAAGCGCCTTGGGGTGACTGATGTTGTGATTTGGCGCTGATGAAATAAAACTGAATTCCAACTGAATTCATAACAGGGTCCAAGAGTTTCCAAACGGAGCATGAACCTCCATCTCCATTTCGAGGATCGTTATCACTCACTGTCTTTTGTCTTGAGACAGAACAGAAGCATGAAGTGAAAAATAAGACTGTTTATGTTCATGTGTTATTCTACTATGCTGACATTCAGTTTTACTGTGGTACCGTGTGGTTCTGTTTCTTGTCCGGTTTCATGCTATTTTGGATGCCTGTTTTGATGTGTTTCAGTTCCGGTGTTTGTTCTGAAATCTTGATGGGTCCTAAGTTTCTGAATTTGTGTTCAGTTCCCTCTGTGCTCCCTATCTGTTGCTTCCTCTGTCTTTCTCTGTTTATGGATGAGTCTTCCTGTTTCCAGGTTATTTCCTGTTTTGATTTGAAGCTTTGAAGCTTTCCATCATGTTTTGCATTAGTTTTAGTTTCCATGCTGTAATATTCCTGATCGTTTTCACCTGTCTTTCTTTCCCCTGCTTTTTTTGCACCCAGTTAGTTTTTTTCTGATGAACAGAAAAAACCCTTCTCCCGGGTCCCAACTACTCTGCGCTTATTAAGGCTGTTGTGTTTTTAACATGTTTTAAAGCTTTGTATCTTCTTCTATTTAATCTGAACAAGCCCCTAAAAACAGTCAGTGATCACAGTTGGCCTCTCTTGGTTTTTATTACCACTGTTCATTTTAAAGCTCAGTTTTTAAACCCTTAACAATGTAACAACAGCCCAGCCCATGCAGCAGTATATTATTGACTAACCTCGTATTGTGGATGGATTATCTCAGTTGTTCTCCTGACTGAAGTTTGGTCCGTTTACAGCATCCTGCCATGCGATTACATTTGTTCCTAACCATCGGGAACCCTCATGTTAACTTTTATCGAGAGGAAAAAAGTTAGTGTTCATCCTCCAGCTTCACTGTGTTTATATTATGCTAACATAGCTGTGTAGCTAAGCCACCACATAGCACATGGTAAATGGCCTGCATTTGTATAGCGCTTTACTCAGTCCCTAAGGACCCCAAAGCGCTTTACACTACATTCAGTCATTCAGTCATTCACCCATTCACACACACATTCACACACTGGTGACAGCAAGCTACATTGTAGCCACAGCTGCCCTGGGGCGCACTGACAGAGGCGAGGCTGCCGGACACTGGCGCCACTGGGCCCTCTGACCACCACCAGTAGGCAAACACGGGGTTAGTATCTTGCCCAAGGATATTTGGCATGCAGCCAGGAGGCAGCCTGGGATCGAACCACCGACCTTCTGGTTAGTGACTGACCTGCTCTGCCACCTGAGCTACAGCCACCCACCCACATCATTATATACCAGCTAGTCCAACTTCAGTAACCCTACAAACGTCACTGCTGTATAGTTTTCTGTCTTCATTTACATTGGAAGTTTTAGCAGAGCTGTATGTTTTATTCTGTTAAACTTAATTCGTGTTTCTCTTGGATTGCTGGATCTCAAACTTAATTGTTCCTCCTGGTAGAGCAGCCATTTTCTTAAAGATAAAAGAATTTAGACAGCTTATAGCGCAGTATTCATTTGACTTTGGGACCTGAAGCCGAGTTTGGACCCAGAAACGGCTAATGATGCCAGACTTAAAGAAGGGATACACTTTGGTTGGTATTTTGGTTCTGAAGTAAGTTTATTGCTAAAGGTCATGGTTTTTTTTGAAAAGTCTTTAAAAAGCCTGAGTTTCAGTCTTCTGGTATTTAATTTGTTATGATGTTTAGAACACATTTGTGAATACCTGTGTCTCTGTCAGTTGTTGTGGATGTAACATGCTAAGCAAATTTGCTAAGATTAGCGGATAAGAAAGAAGTCAACCTTCTTACGTATTCATGGTCCATCAAGTCGCACGTCTAAGTCAGACCAAGAAATGAAGACGTGTTATAAAAGCAACTGGGAAGCACCCAGCACATAAACACGTGTAAGGGCAAGCCATATAGATAAAGTTCTTCATCAGTCTGTCTGAAAAACATCTGACTGTAAACAGACAAATACTCTCACTGTACATACCACCTCACACTAAATACATGCATTAACCAAATATGAGTTCACACTTCATTAAAGAAGCCCAAATATCATGTAGTGATCCCTGCTGGATGCCTGAGCTCCCGTAGTGAGCCAGAATGTGCCGTAGTACAAACTGAGTACTATTCACTGTTTGTGCTCAAGTTCTGCCTCTGTGATTTCCTGCCAGGCTGTTTAATACGCCTCCAAAGATCCACAACGCCTCCGCCTTATTTATAGAACTCATGGCAGCAAAAATCCAACACTGCGTCAGGAGTCCACTGTCTATAGCCGTGCTCTCCTCCTCCTCCTCACTCTTCCGTGTCGGTATTTTCCATTTCACCAACATAACAGAGCATGGCACGGAGTAGAAAACCCTTCTGAGCCATTAAGAGATCGACACAGACAGCATGGAGTGTTTACACCGAGCTGGCCTCTTTCTACTCTCTGGCTCTTCAGTTTTATCCACCTTCCTCTGCCTTTTTCCCTCCCGTCCCCCTGTCCTCTGTAACACTTCATATCTTCCGCTCGCTGCTCTGCTGTCTGCTTCTGTCTGAGCTTCAGCATTACTTTCCTCAGTCTCCGTTTACATCATAGTCCCGTCTCTCACCGTCTGTTTTCTTCTGCTCTCTCAGTCAGAAACGGCGCTTTCTTCCTTTTTCTCTCCACGTCAAGTCTTTTGTTCTCCTTCCACCTCATTTCAGTGTATATTATCTCAGCACTAAAATCAATGTAATGGGTTGTCAGCATTGTTATTTTAAGCTACACTTTTCTGTCCATTTAAAGGTGCCAACTACCTAACGAGGCCCTTTAGCTCCATTTGTTTTTATAACTAAATCAATATGGCTTTAATCCACTGGAGTGACAAAGAACTATAAATATCATATGATTTCAATTTACAGCTCTTTACAACCAATGAGCCTTTGACAAGCCTTGAAGCCATTCTGATGGGTCTGGGTGCCGTTTCCCCCTCTGGGGGCGAGGGTACCTGGACCCGGGGTATAGAGTATGTTTGGGGAGTGTGATTGTGTGTACATGTCCATTTATGTCAATCCTTACGTTGGGTGAGTGCTGAGTGTTTGTATATGTGTGCATGAGGGTGGGAATGCATGTTTGTGTCTGTGTGTGCCTGTTTGTCTGTGTCTATATGTCAGGTCGGGTCTTAGACTCCACCTGTCTGGGAACTCCCAGGCCCTCCAAGGCCTATCTCCCCTCACCACACTCCCTGCCGGTGACTGATGCCCTCAGTGGTCAGTGCATTGGTGGTTCTTGGTGTACAGGGCTGGGCGCTCAGGTATGTACCAGCTCACTCCTGGTGGCTACTTGGCGGGGCCTGGTGCCTGTTGCTCGGTCAGGCCTCCTCCGGGGTGTGGGGGGCCCTCGGGCCTCCAGCCTCTGGGCCTGCGGCTCGGTTCACTCTGGCACAGCTGGCTGCCGGTAGAGCCGGCGGGCACGCCGGTGCAGCCCCCTCTAGCTTCTGCTCGGTGGCTACTGGGTGACACCTCGTCTGGGGATCCTCAGCCCTTCCCATGAAGGTGGCATGGATGCCCCTCCGGTGGTCCTCCTTGGGCTCTCGAACTCTGAGGCCTCTGGATGTCTGGGGCCTGGATCTCCTCCATGCCTGCTTCATGCCCTGGGGGACGGGGCTATGGCTCTCTACATCCTCTTGCAGACCATTACATGTGGAAACCATTTGAATACAAGCGTGCTGATCCACACAGGTGTGCACACGGGTGTTCACTGCTCGTAGACTGTCTGTCCTGCGTGCTGCACAACAACATTGAATATTTAGTATTTACTGCTGTTTACACTTAACTAGATTAATGCGATGGTGTTGTGTTTAGTATGTTGCTTTGGTTTTTTTTGCTTGTTTTCTATTCTTTTTCTCTCAACAGGTGATCCAGGAGATTCCCCCCCCCCCCCCTTTCTCACTGTCCCTCTCCCCTTCTGTTTTTCTTTTCCTTCCTCTTTCAGCGCAATGATTTTTCTGTAACCAACTGACAGAATTGTTTCGAACAAGGTTGTGGGAAGAGTTCTGTGGATTGGCCTGAATCCAGACTGGTACATGTTTAGATCAGCAGATGAAAAATGTTTAATGTTGCATTTTATTATGCATATATTGTGCAAACAGAATACAGAAGTGCTGATGGCATACATGGAGCCAACAAATTTGATGGATGAAAACTGTTCAATTTTCATCTGCAACTCGTGGTAAAAAATGTTGAGTCGGTTTTCACTCTTCTTTGTTGGTTTGTGCAATAATGACAATAACTACCAAAACTGTTTTAAAGTAGAGCTGCTTGTCAAAAAAGCATTAAGACAAATGGCATTTCAGTCCCTCTGTCCCCGGTAATCTGGCTACCCCACTTTTCTGTCTTCTCTTCGGTCACCATGCAGTGTCATCCATCCTGTATATTTAAGGTGGACAATTTCAGGGGGTTATTAGGATGAAGAGGCAAAGCCAGAATGCGAGTCAATCCTGATATTAAGGCAATTCATCACACTATTGATGCTTCTCACACTCACCACGTTCTGCATGCTGGGCCTGCGCCTTCATGCAGTGTCTTACAATGTGTGCGTGATAGACACAGAGTGTGTGTTAGCAAGCACGCTGATGTATGAATGCGTGTGCGCAGCTCAAGGCTCGGGGGCTAATATTGCTTCATAACAGACTATTTTCCATGCCACATTAGGCCTCTCTCCCTCTTCCCTTCAGCCTCTCTGCCTGTCTTGTCTCAGGGACAATAATAAAATAACCCAGCATGCCATGGGCCAACGCTGCCTTTGTGACTGTTTGTTGAGCGCGGCTGATCGATAGGGGCTGTGAATATTTTCCACTCATCTCTGTCCCGTTGTACAGATGCATCGATCCACCCACAACAGCACTAGAAGGCGAGAGGGGAGACAAACGGGGAGGAAGACAGGTTGCTCTTAAAACATCCTGGAATGCCAAAGAGTGAAACCCATTTCACCCCTGCAGTTCGATTGGTGGACTGCTCACTTTCTATGTTTATGACAGCCCGGTGGTAATGTCTCCACCCCGAGATAAGAGGTGACAGCATGATGACAAAACCGTCGATATAAACCAGCGAGATGGAGCAGCCACTGTGTAACTGGAACGTCTCAGAAAATATATTATATATTGTATCAGATATATTAGAAAACTTCCCAACAGCATAGTCAGAAATTATCTAATGAGTCTCTTGGTAAGCATCACATAAGTATCAAAGGGCTTTTTCTGGTTCAAAATAGGACTTTGATGGATTGAATGCGGAGAATCTGCATTTCCTTATCTGCCTGACCTCTAAGGAATCTCCTTTTAGAGTAAGGATGTGCATTTTAAGCAAAAATACTATTTGATAGTGATGTCTGTGAAGGTTCTCAGTCATCCAGGTCATCGTAGTCAAAGGAGCTTGCAAAGAAAAGCGTCTGGACTTCTTTAAGTTGCTTGAAGACGTTTCACCTCTCATCCGAGAAGCTTCTTCAGTTCTAAGGTCAAATGGTGGAGAGTCCCAGATATAAACCTAGTGGGATTGACCCCCCACAGAGGGACAAAAGAACCTCCTGATGATCCTCTAATCGCCTGAGCCAAGGTGGGAAACTGGGCGTGGGTCCCAATCAGCCAGAGTTTCGGGTGTGTTCATTGTGAAACCTGGCCCCAGGGGGTGTCTGGGGGTGGGCGTCCGGGTACACACCGGCTCACTCCTTGGCGGCCGCTTGTCGGGGCCTGGGGCCTGGGGCTCGCTCGGGCCCCTTTGGAGGTGGGGTGCCCCCGGCCTCTCGGCCTAGGGCTCGGTCACTCAGGCGCAGCTGGGGGCCGGCGGAGCTCACGGGCGCGTCACTGCAACCCCCCCTGGCTTCTGCTCCGCGGCTGCTGAGTGAGCCCTCATCTGGGACTCTCCTCAGCTCTTACTGGAACAGTGGCGCGGCTGCCCCTCTGTTGGTCTTCCATGGTCTCTTGTGTTCTGGGGGCCTCTGGATGTCTGGAGTTTTGATCTCCTCCATACCCGCTTCACACCCTGGAGGATGGGGCTGTGGCCCCCCCACACTCCCTAGCAGATCATTACATGGAGAAACCTTTGGAATGCAAGCATGCTGATCCACACAGGTATGCACACATGGGTATTCACAGACGCGGACTAAAGCTTTCTTGGCTGCTGCCTCAAAGCACACTGTGCGCTGTCTATCTTGCGTGCTGCACAATATCGTTTATTACTTAGTAAATACTGATATCTATGACTAGCTAGTTTATTGTGATGGTGCTTTGTTTTCTCTATTATTATGTTGCTCTTTGTTGTTTGCTGTCTCCTCTGTTTGTTTGTTTGTTTGTTTGTTTGTTTGTTTTTTCTCCATACAGGTGACCCAGGAGTTTTTTTTTTTTTTTGTCTCTCTTCCCCCCCCTTCTCACCGTCTCTTCTCCCCTTGGGTTTTCTTTCTTTCTCTCCCCCTCTCTCTCTCATTCATTCCCCCTGTCCTATTTATTAAAAAAAAAAAAAAAAAAAATGACAAAGGATGAACTGAAGCTCTGCCATCACGTAATGTCGCATACTGCTGTTTCTGATGTCATTTAAAAAAAAAAAAAAAAAAAAAAAAAAAAAAGAAAAAAAAGAAACCTGGCCCCACCTTATTATGCGAATTCCTGAGGTCAGATGGCCCAGGATGTGAGTGGGCGTTAAGGCGTCTGGGAAGGGATCTCAAAACTGGATTATAGATGGCAGAGAGTTGGTGTCGTAAACCCCGCCTCTGTTCAAAGATGGTCGCTCACAGTGGACATAGATGGCTTCTTTCACTCCTCTTTCAAACCATCTGTCCTCTCTGTCCAAAATGTGAACATTGGCATCCTCGAAAGAGTGTCCTTTATCCTTAAGATGCAGATGGACTGCTGAGTCTTGTCCTGTGGAGGTGGCTCTTCTGTGTTGTGCCATGCGCTTGTGAAGTGGCTGTTTGGTCTCTCCAATGTAGAGGTCTGAGCATTCCTCGCTGCACTGTACAGCATACACCACATTGTTAAGTTTGTGTTTTGGCGATTTTAACAATGTGGTTAGCCTGAGGACAGCTAGGGCCAACCTTTCCCGTGGCATCAGAGAGGCTAAGAGACAGTACTCCAGGAAAATATCTCATCACTTCAAAGACAGCAGAGACTCACGGAGCCTGTGGCGGGGCATTCAGACCATCACAGATTACAAGCCCCCACCACAGACCTGTGATAGCACTATCCCCCTGCTGAACGAGCTGAATACTTTCTTTGCTCGCTTTGAAGTCCAAAACAGCACCACTGCACAGAAGACCCCACCCCCTCCTGGTGACCAGGTGATGACTCTGTCCCCGGACAGCGTGAGGAGATCCCTCAGCAGGATCAATGTACGTAAAGCTCCGGGTCCTGACAACATTCCTGGTCGTGTACTGAGAGACTGTGCAGTGGAACTCACTGATGTCTTCACAGACATCTTCAACATATCACTCATCCAGGCTGTCGTCCCCACATGTTTTAAAGCCACCACAATCATTCCGGTTCCAAAAAAGTCATCTCCCTCCTGCTTTAATGACTACCGTCCTGTTGCACTTACTCCCATCCTGATGAAGTGCTTCGAACGACTAGTCATGAAACACATCAAGACTGTCCTGCCCCCCTCCCTGGATCCCTTCCAGTTTGCGTATCGGCCCAACCGCTCAACCGATGATGCCATCTCCACTGCACTCCACTCAGCACTCACACACCTGGACAAAAAAGACTCATATGTTCGAATGCTGTTCATAGATTTCAGTTCAGCATTCAACACTATAATCCCCCAACAGCTCACTCAAAAACTGGTCCAGCTGGGGCTCAACACCTCACTGTGCAACTGGCTGTTGGATTTCCTCACCGGAAGACCTCAAGCAGTACGGGTCGGCAGTAATACATCCAGCACCATCATTTTAAACACGGGGGCCCCGCAGGGATGTGTGCTGAGCCCCCTCCTCTTCACTCTGCTGACCCATGACTGCACTCCATCATACAGCTCCAACCTCTTCATCAAGTTTGCGGACGACACAACGGTGGTGGGTCTCATTAGCAACAGGGATGAGACCGACTACAGAAGTGAGGTGAGACGCCTGGTCACGTGGTGTGTTGACAACAATCTCTCTCTGAATGTGGAGAAGACGAAGGAGATTGTTGTGGACTTCAGGAGAATGCACACCCAACATGCTCCTCTGACCATTGACGGAGCGTCTGTGGAGAGAGTGAGCAGCACCAAGTTCTTGGGTGTGCACATCACAGAGGATCTCTCCTGGACGTACAACACCACAGCACTGGCCAAGAAATCACAGCAGCGTCTCTTCTTTCTCCGCAAACTAAGAAGAGCAGGAGCACCAGCCCCCATCATGTACACTTTCTACAGAGGCACCATCGAGAGCATCCTGTCGTGCTGCATCACTGTGTGGTTTGGATTTTATTTGCATTTTTAATCACTCTCTTATATTTAAATGTTCATTTGCTATTTCATCTAGGGTTTGAGAGTAACGAAATTTCTATTCTCTGTATGTCCTGTACATGTGGCAGAATTGACAAATAAAGTTGACTTTGACTTTGACTTTAGTTTATGATTGAAATAAAAGGGCCCAATTATTGGGCTGGACTTGGCCTTACAGATAGAATGAGGAGCTCTGAGGTGTTTTGGTGTTTCGGGTATGTGCTAGATCCAGGACATGCTAATGTGGGCTGGGCATGTCTCGTTAGTAGGGGTGTGTATTGGCAAAAATGTGGCGATACAATATATATCATAATACAGGGGAGACGATACGATATATTGCGATACTAAAAGCCAGACTATATTTGTGTTTAGTAGGACTGAATTTAAACTCACAGTAAACAGTCCAAACTGTTAAATGCTTGACATGAGACATCTGAAACAAAAACACTCTCTAAGTTCAAAATGAATGGAGAAATTAACATCTGCCTTATTGGAAGTCATGTCAAATAAACAAACAAAAACTACTTTACTGAAATATCAACTATTTCTTTAACATGAAAAAAGTAAACGATGTAACACTGAGGTGTTACTTACTAACTACTATGATTGTAAAATAGTTATCCAAAAACTGCTCTATGAAGCATCAAAACAAAAACACTTTATATGTGACTTTAAGATAAACAAATATAAATCAAAAATGAAACTGCTTGAAGAATCCATCCAAGTAAACATTAACAAACAATGTAAAGTGCTATTAAAATTAAGTGTTAATAGAATAAGGTACAGCTCTGCAATGTCCATCAATGGAACACTTTTAGTACAGCCTGAAAAAGGGAATTTACTTATCTAAATAAAAGTGCTTATGAGACTCAACCAAAATATCAAACATTCTCAAATCTGAGATTTTACATGTTATAGTGTTTTCTCTTTCTTAATAACAATAATAATTGATTGCATTTATATAGCGCTTTTCAATGCCACTATTCATTCACTCTCACACACTGGTGGAGGCAGCTACAGTTGTAGCCACAGCTGCCCTGGGGCAGGCTGACAGAAGCGAGGCTGCCATATCGCACCATCGGCCCCTCTGACCAACACCAGTAGGCGGCAGGTGAAGTGTGTTGCCCAAGGACACAACGACCAGGACAGAGTACTCTGGGATCGAACCGGCGAGCTTCCGGTTACAGATCCGCTTCCCAACCCCCTGAGCCACGGTCACCCTTAAGTTCTTCAATTGTCCGTTGAGCGGGATCATCTAGTTTCATTTTAAAATTAGCATTTGACGCTACGTTGCTATGGTGTCTACACGTGTGTGTTCGTAAATTTGTTGTGTTACCAGAATATCTGACTCTGGCAATGATGATTTTACAGACTGCATAGCTCTTGTCAAAGTCTTTACTACCCTCTTTTGTCCTATATCCAAAATAAGTCCACACATCAGCTTTGAAAGCTGCTGGGGCCGGCTGTATCCTCTCCTCTTCAGTCATCAGTTATGTAGCACAATTGGCCACACATCCACTGTTCTACTTCGTTGGTTTTGGCAAACTAGACGCTTCTACAGTTATCACAAGACCTCATTTTTCCATCAACGTAACGGCAGTAAAAACTGCAAACAAGTGGCTGGAGTTTGAATTGCCACATACAAAAGAAATACACAGTAAATACCTGTAATTTTTCAATTTAAAAAAATCAATAACATTGATTTTGAATATCGATTCAGTATCATTACACGAAACATCGTGATATTTTGATGGATCGATATTTCCTTACATCCCTACTCGTTAGTGTGCTGTCCCAGTGAAAATTGATGGATGGATGAGGTCGTCAAGATCTTTATTCCCATTTAAAAAGCCCTTTTTAAGTTTCTTATATCTCCAGTGGACTATTGAAAAGTTGAATCGAGCTGCCACATAAAGAGAAAGAATGGGTACAAAAGGAGTGATACGAAATGCTTATAATAGAGCAGTAGCAATTTTATTGTCCATCCATCTATTCGCTTCCGCTTATCCTTTTCAGGGTCGCAGGGGGCGCTGGAGCCTATCCCAGCTGTCATAGGGCGAGAGGCGGGGTACATCCTGGACAGGTCGCCAGTCTGTCGCAGGGTCAACACACAGGGACAGACAACCATTCGCTCTCACATTCACTCGCACATTCACACCTAATGACAATTTGGATTATCCAATTAACCTATCCCCACTAACTGCATGTCTTTGGACAATTTTATTGTGTGTAAATCATACATTACCTCATATTTCATCAAACGCATTTGCGACAAAGTTTAGCTGTGTCTGACCTCAGAATTGATTTCAGAATTTTACACTTCTTTTTTGAATGATAGGCAGAAGAAAGCAGAGAGAAATTGCATAAAAACAACAAATTACGAGTGAAATTGCAGAGCATGATTCATGCAGGATTAGTACTATCAGGAAGGTCTGCCTGCAGAAGAACGTGAAAGGCAATTTACACCTTTACGAATTATTTGTTCAATTTGTTCAAATCACCAGAAGTTTTCGCAATTATTCCAAATCACCGGATGTCCTCTGGTAGTATTAGACCTCAGTGAACAAGTTACGAGAGAGTAAATGCTTTATTCCTGAGTTTTTAACCAGGAGAGAAAAACAAACCCTTCTGTAACAGCAAGGACAATTATGATTGTGACTCTATATCAATTTCAGGTGTCTTGTGTAATTTTGAACTGTCACTCAATGATTCTGGTGGGTTTTTTATTCCAGTCAATTTGAGAAAGTTGAGTTGAGTACTTGAGGTTATGTTCAGGTTTCTCCCCCTTCCTCCCGACCAGGAGGAGAGGTACAGCCCTCCTCCTGCACCTCTCTCCTATTGTTGTCAGCGAACTCCCTGTAAAGTTATTAAAGTTAGATCGTGCTGATAAAGGCTGTCCTCCCGCTCTACCTCTCCACAGCTCTTCCCGGAGAGAAAGCGCTTATTTTTAGCTAAGTAATGCACGTATACACTCGGTATCTACACACAGTCACGCTTGATCGTCAGTACAGACTCTTTGCACAGATGTATGAAGACAACAGAGAGGCAAACTTTCACAAAGACACTGCTTTGGTGTGCATGAGAGAAAAAAAACGACTCACACAAGAAAAGAGGTGCGCACACACTGACGTTTCTTAGAACACACAAAGGCTCTGAATCATTTAAGAGACGTGGAGGTGTGTGCTGAGCCTTTTCTTTCCTCCAGTTTCATCTTCGTTTTGACCTTTCAGGGGGAAACAGGACTGTAGAAACAAGTATGAAAAGTTTAAAAATCTGAAATTCAGCTTCAAATTTCTAACTTAAACAGAGATCTCATTTCAAAACCTGCACAGATCACCCAGGACAGTTTGGCAACAATGTTTCATGGCATGTCATCCAAAAAATAGCAACATGGAGAATTATCACAGGACAGGAATATGAATTTAAGGTGGGGCAGAAAGTATGGCAGGTAAGCGTTGTCTGGATTTTCAAATCATCCTGTGTGGAGGTTTCCAGACTTGGACAACTAAATGGAATACAATAAATATACAGAGCGCAAATGATCAAGAACCGTGCAAATGTCTTTTCTGCATCTGTGTTTTCAAGTTGCTTAGCTTCAGAAAAGAACATGAATGTTTTGCAAAATATGATAAACAGTAGGGGTGGGGGAAAAAATCGATACTGTGTAGTATCGTGATATTTTGTTTGCTAATAATGTATCGATACAGGGACAGCAGAAATCGATATTTTGTTACAAAAAAAGGTTTTGTGGACTGGAACTCTGACTTCAGAGCACGTTGATCCTTTTTCTGAGCAACAATCCTGACATTCCTTCACTGTCCAAATGTGTTTAACTTGTTTTTTGGCAGCAATAAACATGACAGTTTACTTATTTTAATTTAAGACATGTTTTATTTTAATTAAGTTTAAAACTTTTTTATTTAATGTAAAATTATATTTAGTTTTATTTTACTTTCAAATTCTTCAGTTGCTGAAGGGGCTGCATAGTTATCATAAATTGCATAGTTCAGAATAGCTATAATTGTACCAGATGGTTGCATTCAGTTAAGTTGGACTAGACTGTAATACAAACCGTTCAGTTTGTCAACAATAAAACTGACTGAAATGAGAGAAAGACTGAGTGCGAGACTTTGATATTAGATAAAATGAATATTGATAAAGTTTACCTTTATGTACAGAATCTGAATATCGCAAAATATTTTAAAAAATTGCAATAATGTCGTATCGTGCGTTAAGTATTGTGATAATATCGTATCGTGGGATATATGGTGATTCCCACCTCTAATAAACAGAAATAATATGAATATAATCAGAGTTATGGCAAATGTTAGTAGGATCTTATGTTCGTTGCTTCCAGTTGTTTCTAGAAGTCTTTCTTCCGAGTTTATCATATGATTGTGTTATCAGGAAGCCGCATCCTTTCAAGAGCATTTCACTAATTACTTAATTCATTAAATTCTTTTAACTAGTTGTCCTGACGAGAGGATCAATCAGGACCTGAGGAGACGTAACACTGCATACTTAAAGTCACAGCTTATAAACAACAGTCTTTTGATTGCCTTAGTTTGATAATATGCAGGAAGAACTGTCAAAATGTAGCTGCCAAGCTATGAAAATTCTTTCCTGACCAACTCAAGATGCGTTGTATAGATCCAAATAGGTGTGTGTATTAATGTTAGCTAATCATTTTGTCAATTAAGTATTAAGGACATTAAAGTAAAAGGAAACAATATCTGGAATATGTGCTGTCGTTTTGACAAACTGATGAAACAATGTTAAACATTTACTTTGTGACTTTTATGTTCAGACTAGTGCCATGTGGCCCAAAATTACAACAATTACAGCAATTATAACTGGCCATTAAAGAAACATCATTATGGTGGAGGATGCTAGTTATTAGAACAAATAACAAAAAACATTCCCGTTTCAATGCAATGATATGAGTCCTGGCTGCAGAATTCGATGTATACTTGTTCTGCACAGTCAGTTTTCCTGACCTGTAGTACAGAGTCAGTCATATACAGTACAGAGCCCATCTTTATTATGGAGATTAATGATGATGGGGATGAAGGGCCCACTAAGCTGACTAAAAAGACAACTACAGCCACTCCATTCATGGTCGAACCTCAGAGAAACCACTCCAAACCCAGAGGTCAAAATAATGTTGGGCTGATTAAAAGTCTGAGAACCTTTCAGCCCCACCAGATCAAGGACGCCGAACCTGTTACCTGTTACCTCTGAGCTTGACTTCAGCTCATTAGAACATACAGTATCACTTCATCACAGCTGAATGCAAAACAAACAGAAAGTTAAACGACCACACACCTTATCAACATCACATAAAAAATGGTCTCAGCTCAACCACCGGATTAATTAAGGAACATTACTAACATTTAACAGCAACAAAGAAGCCCACAGTACCAACTACTGCACTCAAATTCCAGACTTTTATTTGTCAGAAACAAAGAAATCTTAAAAAAAATATTTCAATTACATTCATGACGTTGAGCTCCGAAACTACTGGAACCAAATAATAATAATTGTTATTATTAGTAATAATTGTAGTCAGTAAAAACAAAGAAATATTTTTTGATTTTTAGAGATTTTTAGATCCAAACTCTCACAGTTAAGCATGCTAACGTTGCTAACGTTTCATTCTTGTTTCTTTTTTCCACAACAAACGACACTTTTCACTTTTCCTAAAGGAAATGTCCCGCGTCATTTCAACAGAAAGAGGCGTAATATGAACTTTCAGCTTTTTTGATTGACTATTTTTCTGCCTTTCAAGTCCTACAAAGTAAATCAGCATGTGATGCTAAAGAGAGGTTATCATTCATACATCAGGGATATGATGCTCGTAAAATGAGGAAACATTTTCTGCTTCTGTGTTTGTTCACATGCGCTGGTAGATTTTCTTGTCTCTAACTTTTCAACTTTTACTACCTTTTACTGCCGCTTTTGACTCTTGTGTGACTCTTTTTTCATTAAAAAAAACTTCTACTGCACTCATTTTGCTTCTCTATTTTTCTCTTTTATACCTTTTCTTCTTTTTCTTCTTTTTCCTTCCTTAAAGTGAAAATGTGTCCATCGTCACAGCAACGTTAATGCAGTTGAACCCATACATTTCTCCTCCAATGCTATAATTGATTCATCATGCTTTACTCACGGGTATAAAACTGATTGTGACATTGTATGTGTCCAGAAAAAAAATAGCCAGCCCTTAACGGCATTCAAATCAAAATGAAACATGAATAATGGATATTAAAACTTTGAGAAGTGTAGTATTATTAATCTGTGGAATGAATATTATATCTGTTTCAGAAGTGTCTCCATATAGTTTTATTAAAGCAGTATTACCTAAAGGACACTTAGTACAGTGATTTGGGTACAATAATAATGAATAAAGACAAAGTTGAGCACCATCGACAAGAACAGAGCTACCTCTGTCTCACAGAACGTTGTCAGCTTTTATACCAGGATAGGAAATGTAATATAGGAGTCAGTGTTCTTCACTGTGCATTAGTGTCACTGCCCTGTCTAAGGTATTACTCCTAGTTCACAGCGTCCCTTATCTAATACCTTTGTCACAAAAAAATTACAATATTATATACAGATGTGGGCTTTTTAAATGCGAATGATTCCCTTCACACGAATTCAGACGACATGTTTTCCCTCCTTACTGTACATTCAAAGTCAGACTTACATACTTTTTTTTATTACTTTTACTTTACTGTCTCCAAACTCCAAATTCAAAGTAGTGTTTCAGCGCTGCTTCAGTGGAGAAGAATGCAGCTTGCGACATAACAAAGAGTCAAAGTGCATGTCATTTCCCGCCAAAGAGGGAATGAAACTTTGTCTTACCACTACCCATAGCTGCAGCCAATAAATACCACTGAGTACTGCACGGCTATTTGATGTGGCAATCCTTCATCCTCCAGATAACAGCCAGATGTCAGCAGGTGTTTTGTCCGGTATGAAAGAAGCTTTTTATTTGGAAGCACAGAGGAAAAGGCTCCGAGCTTATGGAGGTAGATGACGAAAAGGATTCTGGATGACAACTGTTTTAAAAGCCTACTGTCTGGCTGCAAATAATGCCATTTGTGTCATAAGGGCGTGGGTCAGTCCAGTGTCTCCTTCTCCTGATTAACCATCCTGCAGATACTCTCCTCCTTAGTGGGCTGAACGCGCTGTTCTCGCTCTCTTGCCTGACACATCTGGTGCTGATCATCGTCATTAACGCTAGTATATAGGAGGACTAGCTGATCCATCCATCGTCCCCATCACCCCAGATTGAGCAGTAAAAAGCCAAATGTGTTTCCTAGTGCAAACCTGTGTATTCTTGTTCTCATGTATTTTCTCTCTACGTTCATCCTCCAACCTCAACTGCAACCCTGCCAAGATAATCCAACTGGTTTCCCTCCTCCACTCACCTCCACCGCTGCCCTCACCTGTCTGCCATCTGCTTCTCTCTCTGGAAAACATTCCTGGATATCAAAGTAAGCTCTGCTTCATCATCTATAAACACTTTCCACCGTCTTCAACATTCACTGTACTGGATCTAACTTTCCTCTCCCTCTCTAGTGGATTCCCATCCTTCTCTGGACCCGGAGGATTGTTTCCCTGACACCCCGCTGTGATTAGCGTTGCTCAGCTCCCACATTCGATAAAGTCTATAAAGCTTTCCCTGCATATATTTTAGGCCTCTAGTTTTGGTCAAACTTTGCCAATCAACCACACAGCCCTCACAATTTGATTAAAATCCTGTGGCATGTATCCAGAAGGCACCATTACCTGACACACAGACCTGAGCTATGCAGCAGTAAGACAGGTCCTTCCAAACTCATCACACAGCAACACTTCTAAAGCTCAATTGCACAGACTGCAAGTCCCATTTTTATACATGTAGGGTTAATGTGAATGATTTAAGTCACAATCTTTTTCTAAACCTAACACGGTTTTTTGTGGCACACAGTCAATAAAATGCACAAAAGTGAAACAAATCAGTAAGAACACAATCAAAATGCTTTTGCCATCGTCACCTTTCCTCCTTCCAAATGTGGCCTTTGTAGCTCTTTAGACTCAACTCTTTGCATCCAGCATTGCCTCGCCCGGTACGATGTGTACATGTCTGTGAAGCCGGCAGCATTGTTTGACACCCCGGGAACACACTGGGCTACGTCACAACATTGCTTTCAGATCTTTTAAACGCACCACTTTGATTCTGTATGTGTGTGTTTGGTGTCTACAGCCCTGCAATTTGTTCCACTGTAATGAATACAGCCACAAATTGAAATGATGAGTAGACCAGATTAATAAATCTAGAGGTCACAGACACTAGAGTATGGAGATGATTTTACAACATGAAGTATCGACAGCATTCATTTTCTCTATTTACTCATTTAAACTCTTTAAAATTCAAAGAACAAAACCACTAACATGCTGAGAAATGTTTTGTTTCTTTGATGAAATACTCCAGTTAAATCTGTCCAAATATATCAGACAATATTTTTGCCTTTTGAGTTAATATGCAGAGTAAAAATTATTAAATACCACATACTGACAATCTTTTGAAGATATAACTGGAGTTTTATTCAATACAGCAAAGATCGTCAGCTGATCTTTCCTGTCTTATTCACTGACATCTTTTTAATCCTGTCATTTGTGTTTTTTAAGCACTTGATAACAGCCCAACGCTCCATAATTTATTTAACATGACTTTCCACTCAATGCTGGTGTCACTGCTGCGTGCATGTTGCTGAGATGGAAGTCAGTAACACACTGATGCATCACAGTACGCTGCACTGGCATGTTATTTGTTTCCTTACCTTCCTTTCACTGTTCCGCACCATTTGGTTGTGCCGACTGACATTTAGAGACGTGGCTTACATCGCGGGTCCCTTCGCTGCTGTCCCGCTCAGAGTTAATTGGCTGAAAACATACTGGGCTCACTGCAGCGTCCAATGACACGAATGAGAGAAGACCGCTGACTGGGCCGATGAGGCAGACTGACTGATGGAGCTGCACACCCACACATATAAGGGCGTATGGATACTCTATATGAGGCTGCATTACTAAAATAGATGCATTTGACAGATTTAAATCCACACATGCAGACAGAGCATGAAGAGCAGGGCAGTGACCTGCTGCAGCCAGATAGAGATGCACAGTACCAGAGAGACACCAACAAGCAGATGTTGCAACTCTGATGCTGATGAGAGAAACCAGAGCCATTTATCTGCCAGAAGCCTGCCTCTGAACGACAACACCACCTCATTCCCTCTCCTTCGATTGATGTCACAACCTCCATCTGTGGCCAGTTTGCTCTGGTCATTTCTTATCCTTCTTCATTTTGAGCTCCAGGCCCAGATTTTTATTTTTTTCTCTTTTATTTGTGACTACGTGACATAGATGGCACATATACCCATTCAACGTCTCACAAATGTCTAATCAGCCAATAGCATGGCAGCAATTCAAAGCATTTAATCATGTAGGCATGGACAAAAGCTGTCTAAGGACATTAAGGATAAGATTGCTGACCGTCACAAGGCCAGGCGGCCAAAGCACCACAAAACAATATTTGCACCAGCTTGTGTCAGTTTGGCAAGAAAATGGTTGTTTTGCAGCATTATGCTGTTGTGACTTGAAATCCTGCAGTACCCTCAAAGTCCTCAGGTAGGCCCAATTGAGCCTATCTGATGTTTGCCAGTGCACACTTAGATTGTGATGAGACTTGGGAGAAAGTGATGTGGTTAGATGAGATCGAAATTGAGCTGTTTTGACCCCAAGAACACAGACAGTAGAAGTATTATGCTTTAGGATTGTTTTCTCTGCCAAAGGTACAAGATGATTGCATAGCTTGGAGGGAAAGATGGAAAAATCTTGGACGAGGCTCTCCATCGCTCAGCCAGGCCTTCAAAAAATCATCGTGGGTGGGTCTTCCAGCAAGACAATGACCCAAAGGATGCAGCCAAATGCAGTCTGCTTCAGACACATTCACAAGTTACTTGAAATTCTCCGTGTTTTTGAGGGAGCTGCCTGGGTGCATCTTGAAAGAAGCATTACATGCTGTATACTAGGTGCAACATCACTTGTAGTGGAGAGCTGCGATGTTAAAGTCCAAAGGTTCACGGTTGCAATGCATATGAGAAATGTTACAGATGTCAAAATGGTCTTCTGGGGTTGGTATTATGTCTACCTCGTGGGTTTTAGGCCTAAGTTTCTCTGTACTGGCATTTTGCTTCTCTGAAACACAGAGCATCGTATTCTGCTCTGTATTCTTCTCGCAGGAGGAAAAATAAAAATGGTCTCTATGCCTTTGCAGTTGTTTTCATATGAAGAACAAAAGGGTCTCCCAAAACAGTACTTTCATAATTTAAAGTACACCGAGCTTGCAGCGTTCTCTGAAACATGCAACAGACTGACATTTAAAAGTTATGTCAACAGTACAAGAACACTCCTGGAGGGCACAAGGCTTCGCCAAATCCTGACTGACTCCTCTCTGTCCTCTTGTTCCCTTCAGCTGAAGCTGGCGCTGTTGTCGTACTTGTCAAATATAAGACCGGACAGTTGTTTGTCTATTAACAACGGTGATCACAGGGAGCCACCCGTGTCAACAAAACTCATTATACGAAACGACTGGCTCATCAGCCGGGCACTGCCCTGATTATTAGCACAGCTCAGGTCCAATTCATCACTGCCACGGTTATGAAACATCATCATCTTTTTAAATCAGTGTGGGCTGGCTACATGATTGCATGTAATGGACAACGTCTAAGCTGATTAGCAATGTAAAGGTAGCAACTCCAGATTGTGTTCAGAAAGGCTAATAACATTTTAATGATCTTCTTGAGTGGGACTACGTATATATCTATTCAGTTTAATTCTGTTCTATGTTTCTATGTTTACCAGAGTGTACCAGGGGGCCTAAAGAAAGCCCCTCTACTACCAAGTTTCACCACTTGCATATATGCGAATGATATTTGGTCTCATCCTCAAAATTTGGATTAAATTCAAAAATCATGGCGTTGGATTGGTACCATTAGTCTGCGTGTGCCAGATGCATGAAAAATACCACTCTCTTCATCCCTACATCTCCCATTATTTACTTACAGCTCCAGCCATCCACTTTGTTGCCTCTTACCTGGGCTGATTAAGCAGCGATACCCACACCTCCAGCTTCCCTACCACCTTCTGCAGATGTTGAAGTGGAAAGCCAGCTAACACATAATCTTTCCAGAGTGTCCTGGGTTTATTCTCGGGCCGCCTCTGATTTGGACATGTCTGAAAACACCTCCTCAAGGAGGTCTCCAGAGAACCATCTCAACTGGCTATTTTCAATGTGGAGCAGTAGCGGCTCTACTCTTAGCCCCTCTTGAATTACTGAGCTCCTCACTCTTTCTCTAATTGACACCCCTTCAAAAGAAACTAATTGTCTGTCATAATTAACAGTGTCACTATTTAATCACCAGCTTTCGATGCAGGCTCAGCTCTGTAAGCATCACAACAGACCTGTACAGCAGCCGTATTAAGATGACGCAAGAATTAAAATGTCAGTCTTCCACTCCCTTTCTTCCCTCACTTGTGAATAAGATCCTGAGGTACTTCAACTTCTCCACTTTGCCTGCAACCCAGAGTCTACAAATTATATTAATGTGAACCAAGATCTCACTATGGGACTGAAATGCCCACAACAACAGGTCAACTGTCCAGCACACCTGAAGCATCCTTCACAGAACACCACCCTGTTTTTCCCCAGTTCACACAGCACATGTAGACTAGTTGTGGAATGTCCCACACAACCCGGCTGTTGGTGGAAGAAATCACTGTAAGTCTGTCTCACCAATGAAAAAACCCCAAGGGAAACATGACAAGAATATCCTTTCAAAACTGGGAGCAGAGTCCTGCAGGTTATCTAATTAAGTTTGGGGAGTTCTTTTTAAGGACACTGAAATGTTTTATTCATGCTAATGGTGCTTTGTCCTTCTCCCTTTTATTTTTAACTGCTTCTGTTCTCCTAATTCATGCCACTCCCCTCCCGTCAGGTTCCTCTGAATGTCAGAAGCTCATTTATGAAAACATAAATACAGGTGACACAAATGGTATTTGCTCAGATGCTCTTATGTCACTTTGAAATGCCTTTTCAAATCATCCGCATCCTACAAAACCACTTTACTGAAAATATGTCCTTTCTCATTCTCATTGTCTTCATTCTCTATTGTTCACAACTGATCAAACTGTCTTTTTTATATAGAGGAAATAACTGTGGCCTGTCAATATTTCCAGACTCGATATTAACAAGAACAGAGCCATGAAAACAGATTATATTAAAACGTATGGCAGCTTAATTGGACTAATACGGCTGTGCTGCATGTGCCAGCTGCAATGTGCGGAGGTGTATGTCTGTCAGTGCGTGCCACTTCATCACTGTTGTTGTCATGTGTCGGTGTGCTGATGCCAGATGTGTCACTTAGTGTTAAAAGCCTATTAACGGTGTCAGATGTGATCGGCAGCAGCTGGACAATCAGTGAAGCTGACAATATGTAGCTCTTAGCCAGAGACACAGATCTACATGCTGCTAGCTTGGCATCCCCACAAGCTTCAAAAGTGACACTCTTAATGTACGTATTGTGGTTTTTTTCTTGCATGTCTGCGACCTTAGTTTGCAGACAGAAATTAGTAAAATGCCATAGATCCATAATTTATTCTGTGTTCTCCTTTTTTCCTGATGTATATTAGCAAAGGGGTTATTTTCACACATGTTGGCAGGTTTATGGTACAATTAATGGCACTACTGTAAAGTGTGATTCTGTAATATTGTGCATTATGTCTCATCCTATTAAAAACATAATTTCAACAAGCACACTTAGGGAGGATGTCAGGGTGGAAGGACAGATCTACAGTACAAACATACAACACAAAGGAAACTGCTGTTTGGTTCCAATTATCAGCTTACAACAGGTGGAGCATGAAGGAAGAAATCATCCACTTACTCTCAGTCCATGTTTAATACATGCACTAGTCAGCACAGATTATACAAAGATTTAAGACAACACATGGATGGTACAAATCCTCCAGGAAGTGTGTGCGTCAGTTTTGGCAAGTGAAATTCTGGCATTCTTTTAGTCCATGACTTGGTGCTATCCGCTACTGTAACTGTGTCTCTGCATTACAGCCATACAGCTGATGAATGCCAAGTGTAAAAGCTAGCAAGTGATAGCTGTTAACTTCTATGGTCCCTTCAAAAAACACATGCTGGTAGTCAAAGAAAAAGTTTTAAAATTCAAAGTCCAAAACTAATGTGGGATGTCACGGTGGCCACGGTACCCTCCACCATCATTACGCTGAGCGGTTTGGAGTGATTACAGCCTCTCCTTGCACGTTATCACTTTCACTGGTTAGATTAGTTTTTGTGTAACCTGTTTGATGTGACACGACAGTTTAATCAATATTACGTGCCGTAAACGTGAAATGAGAGCAGCAACATGTTCTCGTACTTTTAGCTGTTACTCCAACTTTATACGTTTTATTTATGAGTAATCGCAGCCAATATCACAGGCACATTTCCAGAGTCTGTTGGCAGATGAAGCAGCAGGTTTTCTTCTGTGTTCACTCTGCCTCTGAATGGCATCAGGCCAGGTCCACCCACATATTTGCAAACCTTGACTTTTCCATCGCAGGTTTACAAACAGCTTTAGTCAAAAAGCTCAAAATAGAAGGAAAACTTCTATTCAAACTGCAGGCAGATCCTCTCAGTCTTCATCTCCATCATCGTCGCTTCCAGTGATGTGAAGAAAA